>NW_023458555.1:42116659-42131565 GCF_013731165.1 Rhagoletis pomonella | reverse complement strand
AAATACTAATGCATGAAAATCCTAACCTCAAAAAAATCACCCGTTATTAGGGCAGCCATGTCATTGGAGCCATTTCAATATAACATTTCCGTAGAATAATATGTATAATTTGTTCCTAGCATCCATAAATGTTTTTTCTGAGTGTAGGATTTGTAAGACCATCGTTATTTAAGGCACAATAGGCGCTTTTTGGGGGAAAGCACAGAAAGCCACCATAGCAACTAATGTCACCCCTAGCAATTTCCTGCAATCTGATAAGAACTGGCGGAGTAAACAAACAAACAAATAAAACTGCTGCAAGTACATACTTGTATGTATGTATGTTTAAATGTGTTAACTTCAATGTCTTTTAGTGAATAAACAATGAAAAATTACGCATTTAGTTGATTATCTAAAGTGAAAGCGAGGCTAATAACAAAAAATTCCCATGAAATTGTGGGTTTAGCTTTTTAGCAGTAGGAGGTAGGTAGTTGGTTCGGACGGCACGCGCATTCACATAGTAAAAAGTAAAAAATAAAACCTGAAACTGAAAAACTGAATAAAACGTTGAAAGCACTAAATAAAATACTTAGAACCATTGGCCAAAAACAAAATTTTCTTTGATGTGATGTCTAAGCTGAAAATGCCGGCCATTGCCGATGGGCAGGCCAAAAAGTGATGATCACATTAAAGCATCCTTGCAACTTTGCTGTACTTGACTTCGTTTGTGTCCACCTTCCTGTTCAAGGGCCCCTCATCAACGCTGCTTTCAAAGTTATGACAACTTTTCTCTAGCAAACAAACATCAAGTTCGGTGAAAGAAGCAAAGGACTTGTATTTTTTCACAGCACGTAAAAATATGCTTATAATGCAAAAAAAAAGGGTGAAATATTCAACAAATTTCCTCAGTAATAAATTGTGCTTATTTAACGCGACGTTTCGCACCCTCCTCGCTTTAATTTGGCGCGAGCTACCACCCTGCAGGGAAAGCTACTAGTTGTGAACTAGAATTCTACCGGTTTGCGTTTCAGCCGAACTAGTTCACGTTCTATCCTTTTTCAATGTTAGCGACTGGTATTTTTAACATTGCGATGTCCTACGAGATGTCAATTGTCAGGCTATGCATCAGCATCTACTAGTATAAATACTAGTAGCATCATACCAGTTGATGAGATAGTCTGCCAATTCATGCCCCGTGAAAAGCATAAGTGTGCCTTTTTGCTCGTGACGCTCCAGCAGTCACAATGGCCGACAGAGAAGAGCACTCGCGTGGTAAGCCTGAGGTCCCCGGTTCAAATCCTGGCGCAGGTAAAATTTTTTTATTTTCTATTTTTTATTTTATTTTTATTTTTTATAAATTTTTTTTTGTTTATGCTGTTTATTGTAATTTTTTAATTTAATAAAAAAAATATTTTTGTTTAATTTCTTTGTTTTTATATTTCTTCCTAAATGTTTTTTTGCAACGCAATTAGATTTTTAAATTTGTTATTTATTTATAAATTGAATAAATTATTTTTACTTACATTTATTTAACTTTAAAAATCTTAACCACCTCCAAGCGGCCTCGAACCTGCGATTTCAGAACCAGAACCAGTAGTCTTCACGTGACGCCACAGCCGACATTTGTAAGAAAAGCAATTAATTGCGTTTTATTTTTGGCTTTGGCAATTCAAAGGCAGATGTCGCTAATCGCCTAAGTTCTTCGAAATTGTCGAACTGGCAGGCACATACTAGTTAATGAACTATTATTTTTTCTAACTGGTTTGGCTTTTCACTGCAGGGCATCCGCTTGATATCCGTTGCAGTGTCGTCTGTACAGGACATCTGTCAATTTTAAACTAAGTCTAACAGCCTTGACCTCGTCAGATACGGTGGCAAATACAACAACAACGCATCTCACTAGTAGCACAAAGCAGCAGCAAAATTTCTGCCGCCTAATAATGGCCGGATACGGCGGCGCACTACTTAATTATGCATCCGCCTAGACCACGACGCCACCAACTGCAGCAATGAAAGTGTCAACAACAACGGCGACAGCAAAAAAGGAAAGAGCGATGTCAGTGAAAGAGGTTAAAAGAAGCTGACCTTCGTCTTTGCCAAACATTCAAAACTTTGTGCAATTTCGCCTGCCTCTAATTTTATGACAATATTTTAGACATTGTTATCCTTCAGCAAAAAAAAAAAAGGTTATTTTTAAATATGTTAAAAACAGTTCTTAACCTAGTTTGAAGTTTTCTGAATTAACGCAACTCACAATCAACATAAATGCAAATAAGTGAAAATTATAAAGAGTTTTTGGTCCTATGCGATGAAGTTCTATCGAATCGGACATGTCGCAGCGTCTGTTAAAAAGCATTTATATGTAAATCCACTGCGAAGTTGCCAAATGCAGAAATTCTCGTTATAATTACTTTACCAAATTTCAACTAGTTCAGCTCATGAACCAAATATACAGGAGCACGTAAGAACACGACCGTGTATTTTTAATGGCTTTTGAGAAAATGTTTTTGGAAGTTACTATTTTACCCCTCTTCTTAACTATAGAAGAGTGTGTTCAAAGTGGTTGACAATAATTTTGGTTAATTTTTGTTTTCGTTGTTTTCTTTGCTTACACCCCGAAATAGGTTTAGTTATAATTACCAATATGTATTTGTTTATAGCGAGCAAATAGTATAGTTGGATGTGACGAAATAAATATCTAATCTGAAGTTTACTTGAGACTTTTAGTTTTGGACAATATTGCTTGTTGGATCAAATCATTGTTAACCAAAAATAAGCAGTGCTTTGGTTGATGCAAGTTTTCAGTTACCTTTGTGAACTTATTGTTGTAGTCTTGATTCAGCTAATTGTTTAGTATTGCTAACAAAGTTTGAGTTTGGCACACATAAAAATTTACGCTATTGTTGTTGTGTTTATAACAGTGTTTATTTTCTTATTTCAATTGAAATTAATACTAAACATAACAAGTAAGAAAGTCTAAGTTCGGGCGGAGCCGAACATTAAATACCCGGCGCAATTATTAAATATATGTTTTTCACCTTTCCGAAAGCTACCGCTAGATGGTATGCCGGGGTGTATCAATTTTGAGTAAATTAGCGTTCTTAAGTTTCGAAATATTGAAATTTCAAGCATATCTGAAATTTACCGTTATATGAAAAGCGGCCGTAATTTTAGTCCGATTTCAATAATTTTCAACGTTTTGCTTTTATTTGGCATGCACAATAAAAATACCGAGTTTGGTACAAATTGGTAGAACGGTTACCGATATACATATATGTGATCATAAGTGGGCGGTGCTACGCCCATTTTCCAAAATTTTGTCATAAACGTATTTCTTGGTAAAGAATTGTTGCAATCATCAATTTTGAATAAATTAGCTTCAATATTTACTGATTTATCGAAGATTAGGTATTTCTCGATATTACCGTTATATGGGATGTGGGCGTGGTTATTGTCCGATTTTAGAAATTTTCGGCCAGTTGGTATGCTGTACCAGGACCAACAACTGTGCTAAGTTTGGAAGAAATTGATGTAGCGGTTACCAAGATATACACATGTAACCATAAGTGGGCGTGGCTACGCCCATTTTCCAAAAATTTATAATATTCTTATTTTTCGTCTAAAACTTATTATAAATATCAATTTTGAGTGAATAATCTCCAGTAGTTATTAAAATATCGCAGTTTCCGTATTTCTTAAAATTACCGTTATATGGGAGGTAGGCGTGGTTATTATCCGATTTCGCCCATTTTCAATACCGTCCGTCCCACGCCCAAAAGAAGTTCACGTACCAAGTTTCGTTAAGATATCTCAATTTTTACTCGAGTTATCGTGTGCACAGACGGACGGACGGACGGACAGACAGTCACCGCTTAATCGATTTCTCTTTTCATTCTGATCATTTATGTATACATTTGTCTTCACGCAATATACTAAAACTAGTTTTTTACTTTTAATTCATTTAATTTTAGTTTAAAGATCAGATAGAGGTTATTGCAATTCGAATTATAACTATTTATATAGAAAAATTTGCTGATAGAGGGTTTTGCAGAATAATGAAAATGTCAGTTCTTTAGACGTAAATACTATGTTAAACTAAGATTTTAATGCAGAAATCATAGGTGTGAAAATTCGTTCCCTTCTATTCCGATGTGCCCAGGTAACCCCATAATTTTAAATGTGTTTTTGTGTCAAAAGAGTATTTCACGTGATTTCGAAATTATATGAGAATCATTAGCACTGTTAAAAGAGGCTTCGCTGGCTGGTTTACTGTCCGTTCAGATGAGGAAATTTCCTTCGTTTATAGAGGCGAAACGTACAGCTGGTTCGGCTGTAAATGCCGAGCAGTACGGGGGAAAAGCACTGAAGACAATTGTAACACCCAGCCCTTTTGTTACCACCATATCTGGAACCGTCTGTGAAAATAAGCTCCCAGGTAATTTATGAATATCAAACTGGGCAAATGCCCTTGCGGTAGAGTTTTTACTTTAGTAAGCATCGGATGATGTCGAAATCTTTGATGTAGCTTAATATACGAAATAAAGGTGATTGCTTGCTACATCAGTTTTTTTTGTTGAAAGCAGGATTCGACGTGAGAGATAGCTTTTATTGGCGAGGTGGGAAATGCACGGATGCTTTTTCTCCTCTGCTACATAGTAAGGTGTTTCTAGCAATTTAAGATGTTTTTTTGCGCAGTGTCCATAAATTACGAGCCCAAAGTCAACTTTTACATAATGACAGTTCTGCTTAAAAGTAGGTTTATTGTAAAAAATCATTCCAAATATTTTCAATGTATCAGTATAGGGGAGGGGTGTTAGACAAGGAGAGGGTTGGATGTATGTATTTATTTGTATTTTCTGCATATGTGAAAAAATTACTTTTTCAGCTTAAATCTGAGCTCCTGAAGATTTGCACCAATTGATTAGATCGTTTAGTATGTTAGAAAAAATAATTTTTACTTGCGTCAAGTCCTTAGTCTTAGAAAAAATTAAAATATCATTAGCGTATTTAGTTTGGCAATAGGAATAATAATAGCAGTTTCCCACTCTTGATGATATAACCCTTGAAATAAAATGTAGTTATGGAATTTAATGACTCTATGTTTGATGGGATACGGATGATTTTTTAGAACGGGGTACGGGATTTTGTCTGCACCAGGGCTTTTGCCTGTCATCGAAGAGATGGTTGGTCAAACTCTTAAATAGATATGAGTAAGAGAGAATTGTGGGAATCTTCGGACCAAGTGGAGGCAAATAAACATATACACATCGCTCATTTACTTTAGTAGTGTCATAATCCAAAAAATACAAATTTTGAGTTGAGTATGCAGAAATTATCGCTACGTCTTCTTCTATTTCGTGTAAAAATATCATAGCTGTATCGATTAAGCCCTGTATGCAGCTCTCAAGAAAACGGTCAAGAAAAAATTGCCATTATTTCGCGTGTGTGTCCAAGGAATTTTGACATTTTTTGATACTTCACAGCCTGTTGCCTCACTCTTTCCTCAAGAAATAATGGAACGGGCATATATTTCTGTTGCAAAACTGGGTTGCCTTATGCTCTTTCTTCACAAAAAACTTTAGAAAACCGTAGTAGAAAGCGTAGTAAATTTCTTAAGAACTGCGTACTGCCTTAAGGAAATTTGACTCAAGAAAATTTCTTAGCCATTTCTTGTACGTCATTTTATATGGAGTTTTTGCTTTTCTTGAGAGCTGCATACAGGCCTTTACCAGAATCTCACTAGAATAAAATATGTATTCATTTTTAGTATCGGCGTATATGTAAATTCAAAACTTTAAAGCCGTCTTTCTCGAGTTTTGATTTTTGAGTAATGACATTATTGTAGTAAATGAGCGGACATGTATATACCTGTAAGCTACCGGCCAAACCCGATCTTAGAATAAACTATTTTTGTAACTCTCATCATCAGTCCACAAGATTTGGTTTCGGTTGGACATCGCATTAGGTAGAACAAGTTTAGCCTGGAAAAACTAGTTTGACCTAAGATCGGATTTTACCGGAACATATACATACATGCATCGGCACATGTAACTTACCCAGTCTTTATTTTACCTGCCACAAAAAAATGGTAATGAAGCAAAATTGTGTAGATAGAGGATTTTGCTTTTGTAACAAAATGTTATTGCAGATAGTGGATTTTTCAAAATGAGAATATAATACCATAAAAGCAAAATTTTAAGTTTGGCATTATTGTCATGGCTGAAGGATAAATAAGAGCTCACGTTACCATCAAAAACTCATTTTCATCAAAATTGTAGATAGAGGGTATTGAATATAAGCCCTCGATATATAATTCCATTTGAATTCTAGATTTGGTTCGCTGCGTTTTACTTACTCAATTTAGCAGGTGGTAGAGTAGGGTGGCCAGATGCGCTGATTTAATCAGTATGTGTGCTGATTTTTATACCCGAGCGCACTTGTGCACAAGGGTATATTAATTTTGTTCACATAACGGTTGTTTGTAACAGCCAAAACGAATCGACATAGATATAGACAAATGTATACATAAATGCTCAGAATGAATAGAGAAATCGATTAAGCCATGTCTGTCTGTCCGTCCGTCTGTCCGTCTGTCCGTCTGTCCGTCCGTCCGTCCGTCCGTGTACACGATAACTCGAGCAAAAATTTAGATATCTCAACGAAATTTGGTATGTAGGTTTCCGTTAATCCAAGGTAGGTTTGTATTGAAAATGGGCGCAATCGGACAGTAACCACACCCACTTCCCATATAACAGTAATTTCCAGAAATACGAAAACAGCGATATTTTAGTAACTAATGAAGATAATTCACTCAAAATTGGTATTTATAATAACTTTCAGACGAAAAATAAGAATATTATAAATTCTTGGAAAATGGGCGTAGCCACGCCCACTTATGGTTACATGTGTATATCTTGGTAATCGCTGCACCAATTTCTTCCAAACACAGTTGTTGGCCTTGGTACAGCATACTAAATGGCCAAAAAATTTTAAAATCGGGCAATAACCACGCCTACATCCCATATAACGGTAATTTAGAGAAATACAAAATCTTCTGTTAATCAGTAAATATTAAAGCTAATTTATTCAAAATTGATGCTTGCAACAATTCTTTACCAAGAAATACGTTTATGGTAAAATTTTGGAAAATTCTCGTGGCACCGCCCACTTATGATCACATATATGTATATCGGTAACCGTTATACCAATTTGTACCAAACTCGGTATTTTTATTGTCCTTGCCACATGAAAGCAAAACGTTGAAAATTTTTGAAATTGGACTAAAATTACGGCCGCTTTTCATATAACGGTAAACTTCAGAATTGCTTGAAACTGGAATACTTCCAAATTTAAGGACGCTAATTTACTCAAAATTGATACACACCATGTAGCCGGGTATTTAATGTTCGGCTCCGCCCGAACTTAGACATTCTTACTTGTTTTCTATTGTACTGATTTTTAAGAGCCCGAAATGAGTACGTAAAATCTACTGATTTTTTGAGTTTGTGCTGATTTTGTACTGATTTTTGCATTTAATACTTTTATAAATTGGTGTAATTGACATTTACTTGAGGTTTACATGTTCAAAACAATGATTTTTGACAACTCATACGTGTGAGCGGATTGAAAGCATTAATTAAATTTAAACCATTATTAAAAAGGTGTCAGCTTGCAATTGTTTCGCTTCCTAGGATTTTTTCAAAATAACAAACTATTTGGATTCAACCCAACCCGATTTGCAATCACAATTTGCAGGTTTTACAGGATTTACAGGAAAAGCTGCTTTCGCCATTAATAAATCTTATGAAAGGTGGTGGTGAGTTAATCATATATTAAGTACACTGAGAAGATGACAATAAGAGATAATCTTTTGATTATAATTAAACATCCACTGAGAAATCGGCTGTCAGTATTTCAAACTTAAGACGACTACTGCTACGGTACAATGTACATAAGTTCTAAAAATTTGAAAAAGGTGCAAACTACTGACTCTTGGATATGATATATGTAGCTTTACTTTGATTTTTGATCTTCGACCACCTGTAATTTTACTTGCACATACAAATTTAACACTATTAAATTTCATTCATACTCGAATATCCGTTTAGCGATAATTCGGTAATATACCTTTTAGTCAACATTTTAATGTGAATGTTGTATTTAATAAGTACACCAACTAAATGTGTTTTAAATTTGTAGCTTAAAATATGCAAACAGATTCTGACTCGAGCTCGTCTTCTTCTGAAACTGAATGGGTTACACATTTTTTTTAATTTTCTCAATTCTTATAAATTTTCTAGAATTAACTATATTTCTATAAATAATTTAAATTAAGTAAGGTAAGAAAAAATTTTCAAAACCTGTCAATACAATTTATTACTATTTTCGTGAGCACAGCTGTACATACATACGTAACACCTTTGATTTGTGTAAAAGTAATGAATTTTTATATTGATAATACTATATGTATTTAAAAGTCTATTAGTTATTTTTTTGTTTAATTAATGCGCTGTTATTTGGTTGTTATATAGTTAGTAATACAAAATACACTTTAAAATGAGCTGATTTTTATAGCTTTGTACTGATTTTTGATCCCAACTGTACTGATTTACTGATTATGTCCCTATAATATCTGGCCACCCTATGCTAGAGAAATTTAAATTTTGAGTGTTTTGTTTTTCAAATTTTTTTTCAATACCTAACGTCCCGACGCTAAATTTTTGGTTGCTGCAATTGCAATTTTTAAGCAAATTGCCAATCGAGACAGCAAATTGAAGAAAGTTGGTAATTTACGTTTTGAAATATTTCTAGATATATACATATGTATATATTTTTGTGAGTGACATCATTGTTTATTATTTTAATTTATTTTAGTGTTAGATGATTATTTTTGTTTCGTTTCTTTCACAAGCTGCTCGAAGTCACTGCGAGTTACACATATGCATTCCGCCAGCAACTTTACAAGTAAAGAGAGATCAAAACACTCCTTTCAAATTGGCAGAAACTAACAAAAGGTTTTCTCGAAAAGTTGCTTCGAGCATAATCTGTGTGTAGCAAAAATATGGGTTTTTCGAAGTTTACATAACAACTTTTTACTTAACGCTCCTAGATTGTAATTAGTGGAATAGCGCGTGGATCCAACCTAATATTATGAAATGCGTGAGCTATGGTGGTGTTTACCAAAAAATTTCGCCTTTTGATTACGCCTTTGTCTTTTTGTGTTCGATTCTAAAATAAAGGCAAACGGTGCTAAAATTTTGTGCTCGTTTCTTAAAATGTCACACTCTTGTAAGAAAGGCACATTCTCTGCCCTTTGAAGCTTTTCTAAAGGACAAGGTTGCCCTAAAAAGCAGATGGTTGCTTGATACGACAATTTTATGCAATGCATGAGTAAAACAAGAACAAGAGGTTGCCCTCTTACAGGGTTGAGTGTAACATCAAACAAAGTTTGCACCGTGGAAGGGCAACATGTTTTGGAAGAAACGAAAGCACCACTAGACAAGGATAAGTATATAAAACTTACTCTTATACAGGGTTGAGTGTAACAATAATCGGCTTATGACCCAAGAAAGGGCAACAATTTTTGGAAAAAAACTCCATTATTCATTAAGTGCACATATTAGAGGGCTGCATGAATTCATTCCAAACGGCTTATGAGTTATTCATATACAAAACGAATGAATGATTTAGGCTTAAAATTTTTTGATTTTGAGTGAATACCTGTTCTAATATATGTGTCGACATTAGAATATTCAAACAAAGTGAAAATAAATGGAATTGAAATAAATGACAATTTTTTGTATGGATATCCAAAAGTATTTTTTCTAACATATGTTTATATGTATGTATTGCTGCTCTCCTATTACAATACGAACAAACTTGTTTATAGAAAAAACTTTTACCGAAATGAGTTTGAATGATTTGAATGTTTTCCATTCATTCATTCACATTCTTCCATTTCAAGGTAGAAAATTTAAAACAAAATGTATATTCATAACTTACAAAATTCCAAACGCTGAGTGTTTTGTATGTGAAGTAAAATATTCAAATCTACTGTACTCTGTTTGGCTAGAAGTTTGAATGAATTCGTGCAGGCCTCTAGCACATATGTATGTACATATGTATATATGTATGTTTTTGTTTTTCATATGAACTTACACTCGTAAATATTTAATGTTTTTTCTCTTATGTATAACGAATGCATACATAGATTCTCTTCCACTAATTTAATCCAAATAACTTTCATTCCAAATCAGTACACATAAATATGTATTATCTTACACATCATTAACAGCTCTTTTTTTATTAGCGTGATTTTTGGCAAAATTCTAGAGTTGCCGAATGTCCTTTCTGCTTGAATTCCTACTCAGCCGCAGTGTCCTGAAAAAAACTACACCTCTCTGCAGAAATTTATGTGTTCAAGCATCTCGCACACTATAAAAGTGAAGTAAATCTGATTAAAATGTGTTGTATTTGAAATTAATACTCAATTTATGTGCTGTTTTTTTTTACTTCCTTTTGCTGGACTAAATTTTTTTCATTACCTTATAAAAGTGAAATTCAATTAACTTAATGCACGTGTTGCAAGATTTTTTTGAGCGAAATGAAAGCGTTCCGGTTCACTTGTGGCGCCCTCTTTATGGTCGGAAATTAATCAGAAAAAGTGAGATACATTAGATTACAATCGTTCCTTACAGTTGAACTCATTTTGTTTCTAAGAATTAATGACAAGAACGCCAGTACAATGTTTAAGCGATTGTGAATTCGTTTAAACTTTCTTTTTTTTTTTTAATGGAAGTATTTAAGCGCCTCCAAGCGATGAGATGATACAACGAACACTTTAGCAGACCGCAACGTTGGATGTGTTTGTGCAAGTATTTAAGTATTTAAGTATGTACTAAATAAATGTAAATATGCTTAGATGCAATTTAATACTCCAGTATGTAAGATATTTCATTCAATTTTGTATTACCTAGTAAAGGAGTCTGTTCTGCATTTTCCTAGTTGGAAACAATTATTATTTCAGGTTATTAAAATGTCCTTTAAATTAATTATTTTTGCTAAAAATAATTTTTTTTTTAATTACTTGGTACCTTTTATGTGACCACTACAACTAATACAGAAACATAATTGTTTTTCTTTAAACAACCCTTATTTCGCAAAAAAATTAAAATAAAAACCTCTAACTGAGTTTTAAAAAATCTCCAAAAATTCTTGCAATGTGTTGGCTCCTAATGTATCTAAAACGATAGTGCGTGTTCTAATAGCGTGTATCTATGAACCAATAAGAGGAATAACGAACGTCAAATACGGTAGTATAAAAGAAATAAAAACCATTTTGTGTTCCATATAAAAGAAATAAATTACCAGGACCTTTGTCAAAAAAGTGGATTGTACTTACAATATAGGAGTGATGCCACTAGAATTACCATAGCGTTGTATTAAAAATTTAAAATTAGTATCCCGAAAATTTAGTCAAAATAAAGTGGACTCTAAAATGAAAAGCAGCTTTGGAAATTATGTCGAAATGCTGGTTTTAATCTTAGAGGCAGCTTTACTTTGACTATAACTAGATATGGGCCAGTAAGTTTTAGAACTTTTGACAATAAAACGTTTTCGTAGTTTCCAAGGTTGTGCAATATTAAAAAAAAGTCAACAAACTTTAGTACAAATTTCGAACTTTTTAAAAATGCTAAAAAATCAATCAAAATTTTTAGCCATTTGAAACTTGTACTCAACTATTAGAATTCAGTGGGCTACAAAACCACATACTCAGAATTTAATTAAAAAACTCGAAACTTTAACGAAAATTTGTTAGTTTTCTTTTTTTTTTTTTAATTGCATATATTTTTAAGGCAGTGTCACTCGATTGGTACATTTGTACAGATTTGTATATTTTTATATTGGCGTGTGGTAAAAAAAAAAATGGGACAGTCTTTTTTTGTAGTCAAAATATTGGTACAATTCAGCGATGTTGTATTGAAAAATTTCAACAAATTAATTTTCGTGATTGGGATAAAGAAAAACACTTTGGGTGTTCACCTAATTGGGATACGATTAGCACCAATCTTTGGCAAATATACTTATAAAAAACTTACCAAAATTAGACTTCTTCTAGACTTCAGCAGGAAAAAAAGAAGTCTGATGAGGAGATGTGGTGATCTCCGAAATAGCGGCTATAACTTCTACCGCTTAGACTTTGTTGCTTTTTCAATTTTTCTTAATAAACAATCGTGGTACAAAGCTCAATAAAAATATTAAAAACAAAATGTTAATAAGCCACAATAACATTGCCAAAAAAAATTGTTTTTTCAATTACTTAAAGAAAATAGAATGTTTTTTCCCTCCTGTAAAAATGCAGTTAGCAACTTTTCACTCTACGCTTATATCGCTATATCGTTAAAATATTCAATAAAAAAATTTGCCGTAAGTAGTTTGAGGTACATATCGTCGCTACCATGTCAAACTATCGAATTTGAAAATGGGTACTTTTACTTTCCGCCTCTAAGAAGACCAGAAATTTTACGAGTTGCCGACTTACGTACCATTCCAAACGCTTGCGCAAGGTATCGTAATTTAAATCTAATTGTTATACATTCGATAGTTTGACATGGTAGCGACGACATGCAGAAGTGAAAAAAATATTTAACAGTTTGCTTGTGCTACCGGCTGCGCCTTCCGCGAGAACTGCCTGTAGACATGCACTTTTTATACCCGAGCGCACTTGTGCACAAGGGTATATTAACTTTGTTCACATAACGGTTGTTTGTAACAGCCAAAACGAATCGAGATAGATATAGACAAATGCATACATATATGCTCAGAATGAATAGAGAAATCGATTAAGTCATGTCTGTCTGTCCGTCCGTCCGTGTACACGATAACTCGAGCAAAAATTTAGATATCTCAACGAAATTTGGTATGTTGGTTTCCGTTAATCCAAGGTAGGTTGGTATTGAAAATGGGCGAAATCGGACAGTAACCACACCCACTTCCCATATAACGGTAATTTCCAGAAATACGAAAACTGCGATATTTTAGTAACTACTGAAGATAATTCACTCAAAATTAATATTTACAATAAATTTTAGACGAAAATTAACAGTATTATAAATTTTTGGAAAATGGGCGTAGCCGCGCCCACTTATGGTTACATGTGTATAGCTTGGCTACCGCTGCACCAATTTCTTCCAAACACAGTTGTTGGCCTTGGTACAGCATACTAAATGGCCAAAAAATTTTAAAATCGGTCAATAACCACGCCTACATCCCATATATATAACGGTAATTTAGAGAAATACTAAATCTTCGATAAATCAGTAAATATTAAAGCTAATTTATTCAAAATTGATGCTTGCAACAATTCTTTACCAAGAAATACGCCTATGGTAAAATTTTGGAAAATGGGCGTGGCACCGCCCCTTATGATCACATATATGTATCTCGGTAACCGTTCCACCAATTTGTACCAAACTCGGTACGGTTATTGTGCTTGCCACATAAAAGCAAAACGTTGAAAATTATTGAAATCGGACCAAAATTACGGCCGCTTTTCATATAACGGTAAATTTCGGAAATGCTTGAAACTTCAATATTTCGAAATTGAAGGACGCTAATTTACTCAAAATTGATACACCCCGGCTTACCATCTAGCGGTAGCATTCGGAAAGGTGAAAAAAACATACATTTAATACTTGCGCCGGGTATTTAATGTTCGGCTCCGCCTGAACTTAGACTTTCTTACTTGTTTTTAGTTATTTTGAATTTGCACTTTTGCATTCATACGAATAAACTTTATCTCTTTATTAGATTAATGTCGCTTTGGAAGTGTAATCATAAGAAAAATAATTCTCTATTTATGGACAGTTTTTTGCCCACACTAAACATTTTTTTACAGCTGATTGCAAAGAAATGCCCACAGGCGCACAATAATTCGAACAGAACAAGCTAGCTGCATAAAAGTGGTCATTAAATTTTTTTATTATAATGATTGAAAAAGACCTCCATTATTCTCATAATTTCTAATTAGATAACATGTTTGCTTTATTATTGTTCTATAAAAAGTAATTAATTATTTTTATAAGAAAAATGGATACGCGTGTTGTTTTATTTCATGTTGTGGACTTATTGCTATTTAAAGATTTTATAGAGATTTTCTTACTTCATATTTATGATAAATTTGCAGGCAGAATGGCTGAAAGAGAGATAAAATTTTATCGGTAGATTTTCATCGAAGCTAGAACAAAAATGGATGAAAAGCGGAAAAAGAAGGGAGCGTTTTTTTTTAAATAACAATGAATGGATGCTGGGAGATCTCGTTTTTCGTATCTCCATACATAAGAACAGCCTTGGATATCTCCGTTATCATCTCTCTATTTTTTTTAGTAAATATAATAACACAAAATCATCAAAATAGGATTACTATACCATACAGCGCCCATGCAAATGAAAAACCGAAAAAAGGCGAAAAATTCGCAGTTTTCGCAATTAACTCGAAATCTTGGAGGTGTACGAGCCAAACGGACCTCCGATTCAGATTCAGCGGGTCGAAATACATGTCGGTGGATAGGTCTGGTTAAAAGCACACACCACTTTTTTTTGTGTGCCGGTATTATTGATCATTTTTTTAGTAAAAAACCTCATATAAGAACAATGATCTTGGAATTTATAATTAAACCTTTTTCTGAGTGTAGATTCATTAGCGGTTTCGGAGTCTTCGTGAACGCACACACTTACACTACATATCGTCGCTCCCAACGAAGAGTAGCACATCTCAAATTACCGTGGAAGACTAGCACGTTTCACTATTCGCGTCGAAGACTAGCATATTTCATTATTCGCGTCGAAAAGTAGCACATTTCAGATTCTCGCGTGGAAGACTAGCACATTTCACTATTCGCGTGGAAGACTAGCACATTTCAGATTTT
>NW_023458555.1:42113720-42116649 GCF_013731165.1 Rhagoletis pomonella | reverse complement strand
TTTTTGCGTGGAAGAGTAGCACATTTCAGATTCTCGCGTAGAATAGTAGCGAATTTATACAAAGTGGTACCAGCAGCCGTACAAAAACCGAACATACATGTATGTTATAATTATTTCTGCTCGACTAAGCTGAAAGTTTAATGTTGTGAATGAGCTTTTCGATCTTTTATTACAAATAGAATTAACGTTTATTATGCTCCTACTTGTTTTGGCACATATTCGCTTCTTCCTCAGGGAATCTATTTATAAATACGAGAAACATATATGTACATTAAGGTGGTCCAAAAATGCCAGTGAAAAGGTAAAGTCGGAATTTTTATGCTCTCACCGCCTAGGATTGTTCTATACCGAAGAAAATATACCTCTATTTTTTTATTTTGAAATCAAAAAATATTTAGAGGTCGCTCCAAGCGCACAAAGTTTTCCATGTATTTTATATGTGGAAAAAAAACTTTTCGTAAAAACGGTATAGAATTCAAAAAAAACCAATATTTTTGTATCGGAAAACTCTTTTCATCTGCAGAAGATTCCAAATTGTTTATTTAACCATTTTTTCATCGCAACTATAATTTATAGGTCAGCCAAAAACCCACAAAAACCCCGAAAAAGGGGTGGACAAATAAAAAATCGTTAGTATTAAAAAATGGTTAAATAAATAATTGGGTATTATTATTGTAAGTCTCCTGAAGAGAACCAGAGTTTTCCGATCGAAAAATATTAATTTTCAAGAATTCTATACCATTTCTAGGAAAAGTTGTTTTTTCCCATACTTATAAAAATGCATGGAAAACTTTGAGCACTTTGAGCGACCTCTAAATATTTTTTGATTTTAAAATAAAAAAATATGGGTATGCTTTTTTACCATCCTTTTATTAGCACGGGATGTAACTATATAATATTGATGCGCCTAAAAGATGCAGCGTTTTCTATTCTCAAGTTACATACCTGATGACAGTACGAATGGCTATTATAATAGGGAGGTTTTAGTTTTTTAAACTATAATTTTTTTTATTTCTATATAGAATAATCCAAGGGGGTGAGAGCATTACAATTCCGACTTTACTGTTTTTGGACCACCCTAATGTACATGCAGTCATATCAAGAACACCTCATTTCAAAGTGATATTGTTTTCCACTTTTGTTTATTTATTTATTTTTAAGAATTTTCATTAAAATAAATTTCATTCTCTGAAAAAAATCCATATAAACCCATACTTAAAACTTTGTAGAAAACTAAAAAAAATCTAAAAATGTTCATCCAAATTTTAAAATTATTTTCTCAGAATTTTTTGAGTATATAGATTTAAAGCCCTTTCAATTGTATTGCAATAATGTGCAAGTTTCAAGTGGCTAAAAATTTCCGTTGTTGCGGTTTTCTTCCATAAAAAAATAAATTGTGTTTATTCGTTACATGGGAGCAAATGCGGCAAAAAGAATCAAAGGTAATTTTAAGGCTCTTGAAACATGCACATTATCACACTACAATTGAATCGGCTATAAAGCTTCATACTCAAACAAATTTTAACACTTCTGAGTAAATAAGTTTGAAATTTAAATAAAGATTAGTTGATTTATTTTTAGATTTCTACAAAGTTTTAAGCGTGGGTTTACATGTTTTTTTTTTTAAATGAACTTTATTTTAATTGACATTGAACATACTGAAAACAAATTTTCAATGGTTAACCATAAAACAATATGAATTGCATAAAGCTTAAAGGGAAAAAATGGCTTTAAGAAAAATAAAAGTGGATGATCTCCAGCAAATGATCACTAAACGCTTTATACCGCCTGAATTTCATGAATTTTATAATACAATTATAGAAATATAAAATAAGCACTTAATTTCCAATATAAATTATGCCTTTATGATTTATTTTAAACCTTAAATGTGCTACTCTTCCACGCAAAAACCTGAAATGTGCTACTCTTCCACGCAAAAATCTGTAATATGCTAGTCTTCCACGCGAATAGTGAAATGTGCTAGTCTTCCACTCAAAAATCTGAAATGTGCTACTTTTCGACGCGTATAATGAAATGTGCTATTCTTCCACGCTAATAGTGAAATGTGCTACTCTTCGTAGGGACCGACGATATTATACCTACATACATATTATATATATATATTTTCATAAATATACGATAAGCTCCGATTACAATTTTATTGCACATAATTTACATAATGTAATTAGCCTCTGCCATGTCAGTCAGAAAATCCAACTAAATAATTATGTACAGCTAGCTATCTGCATAGCACCACCATAGGCGGGGTACAAATTTTGTGAAAGTGGGTCTATTTCCGAGTTTGAAGAAAAAAATAAAGTGCATTTAAATTTTATGGGCTAAATTTAGTTCAACAATTTATTTTATTTTTAACACGATTTCGAAAAAACGAGAAGGTTATCAATTCGTTGGAATGACTGTTATTGAATGCTGTTATTGCAAATTTTGGTTGAATGAAAACATATTTGATTACTCGGTATTACACTGAAAAAATATGCTATCCTTGCAAACTATTTCGTCTGAATTATAGAGAAATTTTAAAGAATTCGCAAAGCTCCTATACGATTTTTTGCCGAACTTTCTAAAATGAAATAAACTGTGTACACTTTATTTCTTTTACGAAATTTTGGAAGAAAATCGATAAAGCAATGAAAATAATGCTGCTATGTGATGAATTTGTTGCAGAATTTTATTTACATATTTGTCGTAGAGAAAATTCTTAACGAGTTCATGTCAACCACTTCATATAATTTTCTGGGAAGATTCGTAAAAAAATCGTTACAGAAATGAGATGCTCCTTACGATTTCGTTAAGATTTCGGGAACCTTGGTTTGCAGGGATGACACTAGAAGAAAATCTTTCAGGCAGTCGTTTTGCTTCTTTTTTCTAATGATGCTACAATTTGGTAAAGTATTACTTATGACCAAAG
>NW_023458555.1:42110075-42113620 GCF_013731165.1 Rhagoletis pomonella | reverse complement strand
CCCCCCACACCTAAATCCACCACACCGTAATTCACCACACCTCAACTTTCTCACCACACCTTAACTCACCACACCTCAACTCACCACATCTTAACTCCCTACACCTAAATTCACCACACCTCAACTCACCACAGACAAATTCACCACACCTCAACTCACCGCACCTCTTAAGCCCACCACACCTGAATTCACAGCGCCGTAACTCCCACACCCAATTCCACAACATCGCAAATCACCACACCCAATTTCCCCGCATGACATGATATCACTTTATGTGGCATCAATGACATTGCTTTAATATTGATACTGAATTAAAGAAATCTGCTAAGCAGCAGTTTAGAAATCAGATTTACGAAGATTAAGATTCATGCAAGGAAGAAGGTAAAGTTGAATATGTAGAAGAAGAAAGGGATAAAGGCAAAGATTAGAATAAAAGTAAAGAAACCTAAATACAAACGAAGGTGGATATGAAGATGAAGATGAAGATGAAGATGAAGATGAAGATCAAGATGAAGATGAAGATGAAGATGAAGATGAAGATGAAGATAAGTATAAAGATAAAGATCATAACCCCTTAACTTTAACTCATCTTAACTTAAAAACTTACTCCACCTGAGCTCACCACACATTAATTCACCACACTTTAACTGCCCACACCTAAATTCACCACACCTCAACTCGCCACACCTTAACCCCCGCACCTAAATCCACCACACCTAAATCCACCACCCTTAATTCACCGCACCTCAACTTTCTCACCACACCTTAACTCACCTCAACTCACCACACCAAAATTCACCACTCCTCAACTTTCTCACCATAACTTAACTCACCACACCTGAATCCACCACACCTAAATTCACCACACCGTAACTCCTACACCCAATTCCACCACACCGTAGCTCACCACACCCAATTTCACCACATTGCATGATATCACTTGATGTGGCATCAAAGGCAACATCATTTGGCATAAAATGAACCAAAATAAATAAGATTTAGATAAAGGTGAAAAAAGGTATAAAAAGGAAATACAACTGAAGAGTGTGCGATGTTATATTGTGGTGTGTTATGCTTCATATGTTATGTTATTTATTCTTATGTTATGGTTATGTTATGTTATGCCAAGTACTAAGCTAAACTCCCCTCCACTTAACCCATTCCAACTAATGTTATTTTAGCTCATTCAACTTACATAAACTATCCTTAATTTTATCGGTTGAATTTCAACCGCTGGGCGAACACTAGTATCATTAAATCGTTAATAGTACCCGTTAGAGATGAGTCTGGGCCTAATTGATCGTCAATTATACCCGTACGGGATGAGTCGAGACTAACTGATCTGCCATAGTTGCGACTAATTAATGTCCAATTGTACCCGATTGAGAGTAGTCCCGGAATACTCTCTTTAGAGACTAGTCGCACAATTTTTTTTGCAGGGTATATACTTACAGTCATGCGCAAGTATTTACGTAAATAAATTTGCATATCAGAAAATTCGGCATTGCAGCCTACATAACCGCATGTATACATATATGCACATATCTTTATAAGCAGATGTCCGACGAGAAGGGTGGAAAGGGTGCTGAAAACTAACTTCAGTGTCCTTGAGCTGTTATTTTAAATTTTGCACACATTAAGAAAAAAATTCACCATAAACAAAAGCGAAAGCGAGAACTAAAATAAAAACCAACGAGGCAAATTGCGTGATTGCATTGATACATATATACATTCCCAACACGCTGTGAAAATCCAAACCAGTCAGTAAAAATACCAGTGCATTAACTGGTATTTATGAGCTAAGATGGTGGCCTTCCAGTTTGACAATTTCACGATCAACGAAAGCTGTATTTGAATTGTCAAAGCCAAAACTATGCGGCGTCAGGTGAAAATCATCTTTTCTGGTTCTGAAATCGCAGGTTGGAGTTCGCTTGGAGGGGGTGAACATTTTTCGAGTAAAATTAATTAACAATGTACACACTTGCGAATTTAATTTCATTACATACTATATTATTTTTCATTTCAAAGCAATAAAACTTAAAAATTACAAATAAAAAAAAAATCATTAAAAAATAAGAAGAAATTTCGGGCTCCAGGATTAGAACATCGAAAGTCTCGAATGGTTTGTCGACCATTGCACAATGACAGACTTATTTATGTGGCAAATATGTAGGTGTGCTACCTCGTCAACTGGTATCATGCTGCTAATATTTATACTGGCAGGTGCTGATGCATAGCCGGACAACTGGCATATCGCAGTACATCGCCACCTTAAAAATATCAGTCGCTCGAATGGAAAACGCATGGAAGATGAATTCGTTGAGTTGAAAAGCTAACTGGTAGTATCCTAGTTCACAACTAAGTAGTAGCTTACCCTGCAGGGTATGTACAATCGTTTACACATACAAACGCTATTCATTTCAAAAATTAAAAACGGTTGCTTTTTTCATTGTATGGCGCTTTAAAAAAAAAGTTCGCGTATGATTAAGAAAATGCATTTAGCAGCTACAGCTGCATCTCTCGCACGACTTGCACGCGCTTTCGATATGTAAAAAAACAAAACAATAGTAGCAGCGGCATCTTAAGTGCCGGATATAGCGATAATTACTGCAGCATGAATTGGTGTTATAAATATGTAATCATAGCTGTTAGGTGGATCTGTTCGAAAGAGAAAAATTTATATCATAACTTGAAAAGAAATATTTACATTCCGGTCGGGTGAAATCCTCTTGCGAAAGAAAAACATTTATGATTACGCAAGTAATTATTCAAGTGACATTCGGTGGAAGGCGCAAATTGAAAGCTTCGCAAAGTCCGCATTCTATTTTGGTTTCCTTAGCCGATGTTTCTAAATTAGGTAAGAGACTACTGCGCCAATAGGTGGCTTTGAAAAAGAACCAGTTAACAAAAGAAAAATAACGGATAAGTTGGTTAAGATCCCTAACACCTATTGAAGATTTAAACCTCATCAAAAAGAACAATCCGCAAGGGGAAGGGATGAGTATTTTATTCACAAACCGTGACAATTTTTTTTTACCTTTTTCAGCCTTAATACTTTTGGTATGGATTCTGGATTTCGTCACAGGCCCATTTCTCACAGTAATTTTGGAAGAAATTGCAAACAATACCAGTAGCAAAACATTAGATATAATCTTCCTTTTATTACTAAAGAGGTAGGGTACTCGTATCAAGCAAATGATCATAGCACAACACGCCCACCAGGTGCATAAATCGTTTTGATTAATGTTGAGTTGGTTAAAGAAATGACAAAAATAGATTTGCGGGACTCAGGCAATCTCAGCCATCTTGAAAAGAAGGGTGTAAACGTTTTTCGCAATTTACGTCGATACCGTTTATTTTTTCGAAAAAAAAAATCAAGAATACTTTTTTGTCGGGCGAAAAAATTTTAATTTTTTGTTCGCGGCTTTTTTATACCCGAGCGCACTTGTGCACAAGGGTATTATAACTTTGTTCACATAACGGTTGTTTGTAACAGGCAAAACGAATCGAGATAGATATAGACAAATGTATACATAAATGATCAG
>NW_023458555.1:42063813-42109975 GCF_013731165.1 Rhagoletis pomonella | reverse complement strand
CAAATACTAATGCATGAAAATCCTAACCTCAAAAAAATCACCCGTTAGTTGTATGCAACCATCTCATTTTCATGTCAACCATCTCCTCGGAAATAGCTTCAAAGGCAGATAATGTATCTTTTCTGCCCTAAAATAATATGATATTTTAAGAAACGAACACAAAATTTTCTCGGTTCGTAGAATTTCATGGAAAAGCATGAAATGGGGCCAGAACCCAAAAGACAGATGGAAATAACCAAAGTCTTTTATGGGGGCAACATCTTATTGTTGAGATAGTGGACCAAAATGAATGAAAAACTTTGGTGTTGATGACACCACTCTCTATACTTGTGCTCGGAAAATGTTAAAAAAGGGAATCAATTTTACTATACACACCTGGAAGTTTGTGCAATTCGCATGTCTGGAAAGACAACTAGAAAATAGTAATTTTCTCCCAAGAAAAGTTAAATTTTGATGACTTCAACGGATTTAATAATAATTGTCACGAGTTTTGAAAGGACCAACGTTTTTCGTTTCCAATTCATGATCAAGAAGAAAGTATGGCGGTCTGAACCGCGATTTCGTGGTCTAAAGCAGTTTGGATAATATTTAAAGTTTCCACAATTACGAATAGTTCATGGAAAGAAATTATTAAGGACATTTCTTTGTGTTAAAGCCACTATACCTATTCAAGTGAATCAAAATAATAAGAACAAATTTCGTGTAGTTTAATAAAACGTGTAACAAAACCCAAAGTAATAGAGGCGTTTACTCCATTTGCAGCGATTTCTTTGAAATTGATCATTATTTAATGTGAGATAAAAAAAAAAAACTTCTCTGATGCCAAAAAAGCATCCTCAGATGTGAGGAAAAAATTTGTACATATTCAACTGAACTGGGCTTTCAATCAATGGGGTTCCAGAAAGAAGTACAATTAAAATAAATCAAATAGTTGAAAAATTTGAGCCTTACAATGTATGTTTAGGCCAAAAAGTACGGAAATTACTAATTTTTTCTTGGTCGCTCGAAAAAAATCGTAATTGATTTTTTTAATAACTTTGAAAAGTCTTCAAATAGAGTGTTCATAACAAAGGCAATGGAAGTTGGTATCAAATACAACATATCTCTGAAACTTCAAAAGTGTGTAACGAAATTCGAAAAATAGTAGCATGTAGAATAATTATCGCAGCTGATTTATAATTTTTTAGATTTTATGATTTTTTTAATTTTGGTAATTTTAGATAATTCACAATGTTAAAATTAAACGATGAAAATGTTTTTCTTGCCAAAACGAATGAATCATTGAGTAAAATTTTTTTATGATTTGAGATACATACTAAAATTTCACTTTTACAATTTTTATTGGCAAGATCGTAATTCATTTTAAAATTTTTATATACGTACATGATGAAAGTATTATATCGTCGCTACTGTGTAAAAATCTTAAGCGCCAATATTTTATTCACTTTACTGCCTATGGTGCTACGGGGCGTATACGTTACATACGCAACTACGGGTATGCATACATACATTTGTATGAGCAGGAGTGGTTATTTTTACTTTTTATACCTTTCATGAGCACGAAATGGTATTATAACTTTGACGCGATGCTTGTAAGTACCAGAATAAGAAGAGATAGACCCATTAAAAAGTATACTTATATGATCAGAACGTTGAGCTGAGTCGATTTAACCATGTCCGTCTGTCATCTAGTCTCTCTAGATGAAACTTGATAAGTGAGTGTATTATTGTAATGTGTTCATCATTTGTCCGAACTGGAAAAACCGGACAATTAAAATATATAGCTCCCATACAACTGATTGTTCTGATATGGGATTTTTTGTTATATTTAACTCCTCCATTTATGCAGACGTGAACATGAAATTTCGCACTATTTTCACTCGTTATCAAGAAAACAAAAAAATAAAAATAACAAGTAAGAAAGTCTAAGTTCGGGCGGAGCCGAACATTAAATACCCGGCGCAAGTTTTCCACCTTTCCGAAAGCTACCGCTACATGATAAGCCGGGGTGTATACATTTTAAGTAAATTAGCGTCCTTCAATTTCGAAATATTGAAATTTAAAGCATATCTGAAATTTACCGTTATATGAAAAGCGGCCTCAATTTTAGTCCGATTTCAACAATTTTCAACGGTTTGCTTTTATGTGGCAAGCACAATAACCATACCGAGCTTGGTACAAATTGCTAGAACGGTTAGCGAGATACATATATGTGATCACAAGTGGGCGGTGCTACGCCCATTTTCCAAAATTTGGTCATAAACGTATTTCTTGGTAAAGAATTGTTGCAATCATCAATTTTGAATAAATTAGCTTCAATATTTACTGATTTATCGAAGATTTGGTATTTCTCGAAATTACCGTTATAGATGTGGGCGTGGTTATTGTCCGATTTTTAAAATTTTCAGCCATTTAGTATGCTGTACCAGGACCAACAACTGTGCCAAGTTTGGAAGAAATTGGTGTAGCGGTTACCAAGATATACACATGTAACCATAAGTGGGCGTGGCTACGCCGATTTTCCAAAAATTTATAATATTCATGTTTTCCGTCTGAAACTCATTGTAAGTATCAATTTTGAGTGAATTATCTTCAGTAGTTACTAAAATATCGCAGTTTTCGTATTTCTTAAAATTACCGTTATATGGGAGGTAGGCGTGGTTATTATCCGATTTCGCCCATTTTCAATACCATCCGTCCCACGCCCAAAAGAAGTTCACGTACCAAGTTTCGTTAAGATATCTCAATTTTTACTCGAGTTATCGTGTGCACAGACGGACGGACGGACGGACGGACAGACAGTCACCGCTTAATCGATTTCTCTTTTCATTCTGATCATTTATGTATACATTTGTCTATATCTATCTCGATTCGTTTTGCCTGTTACAAACAACCGTTATGTGAACAAAGTTATAATACCCTTGTGCACAAGTGCGCTCGGGTATAAAAATAAAAATACATTGAAAATAACAAAGATCGCGTCACTGTAAAATATTGCCTCCATACAACTTATAGTTCCATCCGTCCGTCTGTCCGTGTACACGATAACTCGAGCAAAAATTTAGATATGTCAACGAAATTTGGTAAGTAAGTTGCCCTTTATTCAAGGTAGGTTGGGATTGAAAATCGGTGAAATCGGGCAATAACCCCGCCCACCTCCCATATAATGGTATTTTCGAAATATGCAAAAACTAAAATATTTCCGCAAATACTGGATCCAAATTTTTGCAAGCTGGTATTTGAAGTAGAATTTTGGCATAAAATAAGACAGTTATACAATTTTTGGAAAATGGGCGTGGCCCCGTCCACTTAAGATTAATAGCTGTATCTCTGTAGTCCGTTTACCAATCCCTACCATAATCGGTGAGAACATTGCTTAGGGCCTCACTACGAAAACCCGTTGAAAATTTTGGAAGTCAGACAAGAACCCCGCCCACCTCCCATATAACGGTAATTTACAGAAATATGAAAACAGCGATAAATTAGTAACTATTTGAGCTAATTTCTTAAAAATAAATATATGCAATGACCTCTTAGCATAAAATGATTTTTAAGTAAATTTTTGGAAAATGGGCGTAGAACCGCCCACTTACGCCTACATATGTGAATCTCGGTACCCGCTTTATCATTTTCTACCAAACTCGGCATATTCAGCAATCTTGGCGCAAAAAAGCAATATGTTGAAAATTTTTTAAATCAGACTAAAATTATTGCCTTTACCACATAACGGTAACTTTCAGAAATACGAAAACTCCGATCTTTCAATAACTAAAGATGCCAACTTACAACAATCTTTTAACAAGACACAAGATTATTGATTTATGTTAAATGGGATTGGCACCACCCACTTACGAGTACAGAAGTATATATCGATAACCGCCATACCGATTTCTACCAAATTTGGACCAATTATTTCAATATATCATAGCGTATTATTGAAACTGTTTGACATTGGGAAAAATACTCTTCCTTATCATGCAGTTTACTGAAAGGTGAAAAAACGATATTTAATACGTGCACCGGGTATATAAAGTTGGGTTTCGCTCTACATATGTATGCTATGGATATAAAAATTTTGTTTTGCTTTCGAACAACTAATTTCAAATGAAGTAATCGATTAAAGTAAAATTGTCCGATGTCCTTGAAATGTATGAAGCCTTCGGCATAAGTTACGGTGGCCATATTTATGGGACCCGGATACGGGACAAAAAATAATTTTGCAAATTTTGAGGAATTTGTATGCTGTTACAACAACAACAACAACAACAACAACAACAACAACAACAATAACATGAATTTAGGCGCCTGTTGTTAGCAGTCGCGCCTAAATAGTATTATATGGTTTTGCTTTGGAAAAGAGCTTTACTTTCATAAAAAATAATAAACATTAAGTAAACTAAGGAAAAAATAGTCAAACCTTGCTAATTTATATCGAATCGGAACACAGGCGTCCAGATTAGAAAATAGTAACCGTTTATAGAGAAAATTACGATAATATACCAACATCCCTTAAAACTAGTTCATAGCCATGTCATTTTAATGAGCTGTAAACGCGTTGAAACGCCGAATACGGGAAAAATACAGGACATTAAAAGAAATACAGAACATTTTGCGTCCCGTATAAAATAAATAAATTGGCAGGACAATGGGTCAAAGAAGAGGACTGTCCCGTATAATACAGGGCGGATGGTCACCGTAGGCATAACCCAAGACAGCACTGTACTTACTCGTTTTATTACTTATTTTTCAAATTTTCATTCAAATACAATTTCGTGTTGGAATCTTGTGCTTTATAGAAAACTGAAGATAATGCATTTTTTAAGAAAGTGAGAAATGGAGGCACATTTTCGACCAAAAGCCCGTTTTTGTCGAAAAATGAAACCACTCGTGAAATTTGCACATACATATATATTCGTATTTCGATTAATGCAAAATTAAATCCAACTACTTATGTACTTATATGTACATGATTATATTTTTTGTTGGTAATGTCCTTTAAAATGAGGTCACATTTTTTTGTAAATATATGTGGATTTCTGGATTCGCATTCATACATTTAATGTGAGTACCCAAGCAAAGATTTTCTTTGGACCATCTGTGAAGCTGGGAGCTAAAGTGAATAATTTCAACGAAAATCGCATGCCATTATCGGAATAAAATGAAAACTAAACAAAACCAACGACAACTGACAGTATAATTTCTCATAGTTTTAGGTGTGTTTGTAGTGCCCATTTGAATGCTTGCAGACACATACGTGCACACACACTATATACCCAGTAGAAATTTTAAGCATACGACATCGCTTTGGGTGGCATGGCTTGCTACTGTATAAATGAACCTTCATTTCCATTTAACAAGCGTGGTTTTTCAGAGCGTATGCGTACCTTAATCATACACTTGTACTAGTGCTGCATGCATATCGCTGTATTAACGTTTCAAACATACAAAAATGCATTAATGGAATAGTAGTAAAGCATTCTTACAAGATATGTATCCCCATATGTAAATGCTACTTTTCTGATACATTTTAATATACGGGGACATACAAACAAGTAGCATTTACATATGCAAATGCATATCTTGTAAAAGCCCGTTTGTGCTGAAAATAGAATCGCACAACACGTCTATTCACTAAAATTTTTGTACAAGACTGAAAATATTACAAAAATTCCACTTCAAATTTATCAAGAAATGTACTTAAAACAACGACAACTTACATTCGCTTGCAATTCGCTGGAATTTGAATTCATTCGTGGAAATTCATGACTACGCATGAATTGTTCACACTAATTCACTCTTATAGCAACCCAGTAGAAAAAAATTATCTATTGATAAAAAATAACCCACTTGTAAGTTTGCTTTTTTGCGGGATTTATATAAAACTAGAAACTAGTTGACAAGTAATGCAGGAGTAATGAAGAAAATTGTTTTCTTTAAACGCATTTCTATTTAAATATCCTGCACTTCGCAAATACTTTTTCGAATTGAGGACAAATAAAAGGAAGATCGAAGTTGCATATTATCATTTTGATGTTATGTCTGACGGAGTTGGAATATGGGACCACCTAAAATTAATAAAGTAAATAAAAATAAAAAAAACAAGTAAGAAAGTCTAAGTTCGGGCGGAGCCGAACATTAAATACCCGGCGCAAGTATTAAATATATGTTTTTTCAGATTTCTTTCCGAAACCTTCTGCTAGATGGTAAGCCGGGGTGTACCAATTTTAAGTAAATTAGCGTCCTTCAATTTCGAAATATTGAAGTTTCAAGCATTTCTGAAATTTACCGTTATATGAAAAGCGGCCGTAATTTTAGTCCGATTTCAATAATTTTCAAGGTTTTGCTTATATTTGGCAAGCACAATAACCACACCGAGTTTGGTACAAATTGGTAGAACGATTACCGATATACTTATATGTGATCATAAGTGGGCGGTGCCACGCCCATTTTCCAAAATTTTACCATAAACGTATTTCTTGGCAAAGAATTGTTGCAAGCATCAATTTTGAATAAATTAGCTTCAATATTTACTGATTTATCGAAGATTTTATATTTCTCTAAATTACCGTTATATGGGATGTGGGCGTGGTTATTGTCCGATTTTAAAAATTTTCGGCGATTTTTTATGCTGTATCAAGGTCAACAACTGTGCCAAGTTTAGAAGAAATCGGTGCAGCGGTTACCAAGATATACACATGTAACCATAAGTGGGCGTGGCTACGCCCATTTTCCAAAAATTTATAATATTCTTATTTTTCGTCTAAAAATTATTATAAATATCAATTTTGAGTGAATAATCTCCAGTAGTTACTAAAATATCGCAGTTTTCGTATTTCTGGAAATTACCGTTATATGGGAAGTGGGCGTGGTTAAAGTCCGATTTCGCCCATTTTCAATACCAACCTACCTTGGATTAAGGGAAACCTACACACCAAATTTCGTTGAGATATCTCAATTTTTGCTCGAGTTATCGTGTACACGGACAGACGGACAGACGGACAGACGGACGGACAGACAGACATGGCTTAATCGATTTCTTTTTTCATCCTGATCATTTATGTATACATTTCTCTATATCTATCTCGATTCGTTTTGGCTGTTACAAACAACCGTTATGTGAACAAAATTAATATACCCTTGTGCACAAGTGCGCTCGGGTATAATAAAAAAATTTGGTTTTTCCTATTGATATTTTATGTCCAAAAGTAGTTAGTTACAAGTTAGTTACATCAAATGCAGAGGTAACCACCCTTGACTACATCTAATGCAGAGGTAACCACCCTTGACTATTTCGTGGCCATCGCCAAAGAAATATAGTTAGCTTTCGTCAAAGAATATATACAGATAATAATTGATTTGTAGCTCCTTCCTAATCAACTTAAAGTTAGCTTATAGTTAGATTCATTTCCTGCAGGGAAGTATTCTTCATGAATGCATACAACCGATTTCTACTGGGTACATATGAAAGTGTGTATAAATATGTATTGTTAATGCAATACATGCATAAGTAATCTGTAATGCCAACCATGCAATATTGGCAACGATAACTACGATGGCAACTATTTAGTCATAAGGACGATATGAGCAACGTTAACTCGTGCATGCATACAACAACTACTACATCTAAATATGTAAATAAAAGCTTCCCTCATCAGCTACACCAACGCTTTCATCGCCTTCATCAACGTCGCAATTATCATTATAATCATCAGCATTCATGAAGGATTTGGCAACGACACTTGCAGCAGTTGCTAACATAATAACAATAACAACAACATCAATACTAACAAAATACACTGGCTTGTAAAACAACAACTGAAGCAGTAGAAGCAGCAGCAATAAAATATATTCAACGCCCTGTCAGATCCAAGTCCTTTGTGAGAGTGGCTTTCAGAGCATGGCAGCATGAATGTACTTATGTATGTATGTATGTACGCAAGAGGTTGTGTTAGTATATTTGAATAAACGCGCATATGAATGCTAACGACAGCCGCTGACATTTTTTGTATCGCCACTTTTAGACTTATTATGCAAATGCGTAATGACATTTACAACACGAAAGGCGTGCAAGGCACTAAAGCAAAAGAACAAAACAAAACAAGAAAAAAGTGACAGTAAAAGATAGCAACGACTGAATCTATAAAAAAAAAAATAGAAAAAATACAACAAATATAAGCGCATGCAATGAAGCGCATGCAAACGAGCCTTGTCAGCCTGAAACTATGCAACTGCACTGGCACAGGAGCTAACGCTGCCACTGTCACTGCCATCATTGCAGCTGTGCCTTTCACCATGGTTGGCTGGGCCTGTTTGGTTGGATGCCGAGAGTGCTTATAGCTTGTTGGTGCTGTCCTTTCGAGGTGCTACTGTTGGCTGAAGATGGCTTTTGAAAAATGTAGGCAAAATGAAAATGTCTGCGCTCAGCTGAGTAAACATTTTAATTTTCAGTTTAAAAACAAATGCGGCCACAATGTGCAAACGTGCGAAGGTGTGAAGGGACACATATTTACAAGCTTGACACCCAAGCTTTGGCTTATTAGGATTGGGGAAAGAGTTCACCTTCCTGTGCGCACACAGTGTCTCAATGTTGAAAAGTAACGACATATTTGAGTATTTGAGTAACGATATATTACAATTGTTTACTTGTAGCATGAAAAATTCATTTGGAATCAAGAATTTTGAATTGATGTTTATTATGAAGATACAGTTTCCACTGGATTGGATTTTACCGAATTCGGAAATTTGCCATGAAAGATATTGGACCTCACGCATAAAAAGTGAGCTTAAGCTTCGAATCGATTTTCAGTACGAAATCTTGAGCATGAGCTCTCTTGATCAGTGCAAAAATTGAGCCTGAGCTTAAGCTCACTTTTTATGCATGGGAGCCTTTGTCCTGAAAAGCATTTTAATCAGCGCGTATGTTTTATTAAATATTCGGTTCACATATACGGTTAGACTCGATGGGTCTGTAGTTATACTCGTATATATTTGTGAGCGTATGATATTTTGGGTGAGCAAAAACTAGTTTTAAGTGTGGTCTGAAACACTGTGCTTGATGGCATTACTTATTTTGATTTCGTATGTACATTTGCACTTGAAGCTGAGCATCATCACCAAAAATGCCAAAAAACTGGCCAACTATGCAATTCAACTTCAAGTTTGGTTTTTAACTTAGCCACAGTAACAGAAAACGAAATGGCAGACGCCAAGGCCACAGCTGCAATTTCTAATCTACTTCGAGTTGAGACAAAACCAGTAACCAGTCAAGCAAAACGAATTTTCTATGTATGTACATATGTGTATGTATATGGAACGGGGAATTTCCATATATGTACATACATACATATGCTCATGTAACTACGGCCTCAAAGCTATGACTAAAGTTAATAAAAACAACAAGCGATGGGGCCACAGTTGGAACGAAACGAATACAAAGCACTTGAAAAGGGTGAAGGCAACTGAAGAAGGTGAAGGTAGTCAGTACAGAAATGGAAAATGCTCCATGTATGACACCGATGCCGTGGTATGCGAACTTAGCTGGCTTCCTCAGCTGATCGTATCGTGAGGCTACCGCAGTTGGTACAAGTTGTGCAGCTGTACACTAAGTACTCAGCAAAAGGGCTCAAAGCGGCCGCTAAAAGTGCTTAAATGAGTCTAAATAAATGGCTAAATAGAGGAAAGAAACCAAATCACAAGGTAACGCTCTACACGCAGTAGTTACAGATACCGGCAAAATCTAATTTTGATGAAATTGAAGAGGGTAACATTAACTGAGACTCGAATTGCGCAAACTTTTTGTTTAATAAAATGTAAATATGTTTCTATTTAGGAATAAAAATGAAGGGAGAAATTTCTTCTAACATGCACGAGTTGTAAAGGATAAACGTACGAATTGAAGAAATGCGCATGCATGAAAAGTTTGTTTAAGATGAGGGTGTAATAATTCATGGAAAAATGCTTGCATGAACAAAGTGAGCAGATGAATGCATTTATTCGAATGCTCTTCCCTTGGCTTATAAACGCAACAACAGATACATATGTAATGGTAAGCCTAAGCACCCAGTAGAAATCGGTTGTATGCATTCTTGAAGGATGCTTGCTATATGAGTAAACTAGTGTGAACAATTCATGCGTAGTCATGAATTTTCACGAATAAATTCAAATTCCAGCGAATTGCAAGCGAATGTACGTTGTCGTTGTTTTAAGTACATTTCTTGATAAATTTGAAGTGGAATTTTTGTAATATTTTCAGTCTTGTACAAACATTTTAGTGAATAGACGTGTTGTGCGATACTATTTTCAGCACAAACGGGCTTTTACAAGATATGCATTTGCATTTGTAAATGCTACTTGTTTGTATGTCCCCGTATATTAAAATGTACCAGAAAAGTAACATTTACATATGGGGATACATATCTTGTAAGAATGCTTCCATACTGTTCCATTTATGCATTTTTGTATGTTTGAAACATTAATACAGCCATATGCATACAGCAGTAGTACAAGTGTATGGTTAGAGTACACATACGCTCTGAGAAACCACGCGTGTTAAATGAAAATGAAGGTTCATTTATACTGGCATGTATACACAACAGCAAGCTCATGCCACCAACAGCGATGTCGTATGCATCAAATTTCTACTGGGCATGCAACGATGGCAACAAATACTACATTCGCGATATTTAATGTAGTTCTTCATTATAGTTGCTGCCGCCGCCATTCTCAATACCATGTGTGGACGTACACTAAGGAAGGCTGTTTTTGTTTCTTCAATTTTCATCTGGTCAATAGAATAAGGACATAGTAGAATTAGGAAACTTATTATTATTTTAAGTTTTTTTCTTACAAATTAAAACGTCCTAGACAGAATATCCCTCCTAAGCCCTCAATCGAGATTCAACTCTTGACATTGGTAAGAATAAACAGTTTTTCGTATCACAGAAGTAACACTGAATCCAACCAACAATTTTCGTCTCATAAGACTCTACAAACATCTTATAAGAAGGAGAATAGGAGAATCATACCCTTATAATTTCACCGTTGTTGAGCACTACGAGGGCTTTATCAATGCGTTGTCAGGATTAAAGGGCGCCTTTGTAAGATTTATTTTTGTCTTATAAAAATACGATAGCTCTCTTTGTAAGAGATACGTATGTCCGATAAAAAAACTATTCGAATTTTTATGAGGGTATTTACATAACTAGTAATTATTTTTGTAGAGTTAGGGTAATTTCATGAGAATTAATTCATAAATTACATTTTCGATGGCATTTTTACATACTAAACAGCGTAAGTTTGGAATTCTGTTTAATATAAAACCCTCATAATAAAGAAAATAAGGGCGCGGCCAACTTTGTTTTCTTATGAGGATCAAATCCTGGTTATGAGAAGGTTAAGCTTCTTTACAAAAGTGTGTTAATGATGTTAATGTCATAACTCTCGTTATGAGTACTAAAGATTTCATATGAGACATTTTACTCTTGTTATGAAATTATTACTCTCACAAAAATGAAGCCCTTTTTATGGGTGTTTCATATTTTATATTGTAGTAGTCTTTACGCGAGCAATTATTACTTTATATTCGCAATAGTTTTCTACATTGAAAAAAAAAAATAAACCAAAAATAGGTTAATATTACCCAATTCAAACAATGCGTTGGTTCAATTTTCAACAATGATTTGATCGTCTGATTTGGTTCTGCATTTCACAGATGCTTTTTTATAATTTATAAGAACCAAAAATGGAAATAAAAATTATGTATTGCCGCTGACGGCATTCTAATCCGAACTTGCTGGAAGCTGATAAAAACGTTCAGATACAGCCAGACATACAAATGGGTTTTCAAATGTTCAACTTCAATCACAGTTTTTACAACTGAAATGAAATGAAAATGAAAAAATAGCTCGGTTAAAAAAAAGTTTGTGCTTTTGGCTCAGTGTATACGAGTTTAATATTTTACGTCTCATAAGGGCATATTTAAAATAGTTTTATATTTGATTTTGTCAATTATCTATAATTCGGTAATTTTTATTCTCATGCAAAATAATGAAAAAATTAAAAAAGCAGTGAACAAAAAATTTAATTTTTTTCGCCCGACAAAAGAGTATTCTTGAGTTTTTTTTTTCAAAAAGATAAACGATATCGACGTAAATTGCGAAAAACGTTTATACCCTTCTGTTTAAGATGGCAGAGATTGCCTGAGTCCCGCAAATCTATTTTTTACATTTCTTTAACCAACTCAACCTTAATCAAAACGATTTATGCACCTGGTGGGCGTGTTGTGCTATGTTGATTTGCTTGATACTAGTACCCTACCTCTTTAGTAATAAAAGAAAGATTATATCTAATGTTCTGCTACTAGTATCGTTTGCAATTACTTCCAAAATTACTGTGAGTAATGGGCCCGTGATGAAATCCAGAATCCATACCAGAAGTATTAGGGCTGAAAAAAGGTAAAAAAAAATTGTCACGATTTGTGAATAAAATACTTATCCATTCCCCTAGCGGATTGTTCTTTTTGATGAAGTTTAATCCTTGATAGGTTTTAGAGATCTTAACCAACTTGTACGGTATTTTTCTTTTGTTAACCGGCTCTTTTTCAAAGCCACTTATTGGCGCAGTAGTCTCTTCACTAATTTAGAAACATTGATTAAGGAAACCAAAATAGAATGCGGACTTTGCGAAGCTTTCAATTTGCGCCTTCCACCGAATGTCACTTGAATAATTACTTGCGTAATCACAAGTGGTTTTCTCTCGCAAGAGGGTTTCCCCCGACCGGAATGTAAATATTTCTTTTCAAGTTATGATACAAATTTTCTTCTTTCGAACAGATCCACCTTAGCAGCTATGATTACATATTTATAACACCAATTCATGCTGCAGTAATTATCGCTATATCCGGCACTTAAGATGCCGCTGTTACTATTGTTTGGTTTTTACATATCGAAAGCGCGTGCAAGTCGTGCGAGAGATGCAGCTGTAGCTGCTAACTGCATTTTCTTAATCATACGCGAACTTTTTTTTTTTTAAAGCACCATACAATGAAAAAAGCAACCGTTTTTAATTTTTGAAATGAATAGCGTTTGTATGTGTAAACGATTGTACATACCCTGCAGAGAAAGCTACTACTTAGTTGTGAATTAGGATACTACCAGTTAGCTTTTCAACTCAACGAATTCATCTTCCATGCGTTTTCCATTCGAGCGACTGATATTTTTAAGGTGGCGATGCACTGCGATATGCCAGTTGTCCGGCTATGCATCAGCACCTGCCAGTATAAATATTAGCGGCATCATACCAGTTGACGAGGTAGTACACCTATTTGCCACATAAATAAGTCTGTCATTGTGCAATGGTCGACGAACCATTCGAGACTTTCGATGTTCTAATCTTGGAGCCCGAAATTTCTTCTTATTTTTTAATGATTTTTTTTTTATTTGTAATTTTTAAGTTTTATTGCTTTGAAATGAAAAATAAATTCTCTATTTAAACTAGTTTTTATAGTATGTAATGAAATTAAATTCGCAAGTTTGTAGTTTATATATAAAGTGAAATATCTAATTTACATTGTTAATTAATTTTACTCGAAAAATGTTCCCCCTCCAAGCGAACTCCAACCTGCGATTTCAGAACCAGAAAAGATAGTTTTCACCTGACGCCGCATAGTTTTGGCTTTGAAAATTCAAATACAGCTTTGGTTGATCGTGAAATTGTCAAGCTGGTAGGCCACCATCTTAGCTCATAAATACCAGTTAATGCACTGGTATTTTTAATGACTGGTTTGGCTTTTCACAGCGTGTTGGGAATGCATGCACGTACCAATGCAATCACGCAATTTGCCTCGTTGGATTTTATTTTAGTTCTCGCTTTCGCTTTTGTTGAATTTTTTTCTTAATGTGTGCAAAATTTTAAATAACAGCTCAAGGACACTGAAGTTAGTTTTCAAAGATATGTGCATATATGTATACATGCGGTTATGTAGGCTGCAATGCCGAGTTTTCTGATATGCAAATTTATTTACGTAAATACTTGCGCATGACTGTACGAGTATATACCCTGCAAGAAAAATTGTGCGACTAGTCTCTAAAGAGAGTATTCCGGGACTACTCTCAATCGGGTACAATTGGGCATTAATTAGTCGTAACTATTGCAGATCAGTTAGTCTCGACTCATCCCTTACGGCTATTGTTGACGATCAACTAGTCCCAGACTCATTTTTAACGGGTACTATTAACAACAACGGTACACTTAGTCAATGAAATTTCATGTGCGGCGTTGGCACATAGAGAGAGCATTCGCTTAACAAATTTGTGCACTCTGGTTCGAATCGCGACTGGCGCAAATTTTTATTTTTATTATTTTACAGTGACTAGTCGCGTTTTGTGCCCGTTCGAGTATAAAGGGGAGTAATTAGTCTCCTCATAGGACATGCTCGAGCAAAACCGAACAGTTCATTCCATATAAAAAGATCAAAAGTGGTATTAGTCGAATGTTTCTTTGCGATATTGCCCCCGGAGTCATCCCGTTATAGTCGAATTTTTTGCAGGGTATTTCCAAATCAAACACGCTCCCATTTTCAGTCGTAAATATGTGCATATGTATATACACATGTATTGCTTGCATGTTTTCATTCATGTATACTTTTCTAAATATTAACGAATACATATGTATGTATACGCAATTAATCGTATCGTATGCCCACCCATTAGGGCGGATAAATTTGTATGGTACGATTTTTTTCGACATCTATCTCTGAAGATGATTTTAAAAGAAGCTGTATTTAATTAATACTAAGTTAATATGCAGATATGTAGGTGATATATTGAGCTTTGTACCACGATTTTTTTTTTGGAAACAGCAACAAAGTTAAAGGGTAGATGCTATAGCTGCTATTTCGGAGATCACCACATCGATAATGTGGGTTTTATTCTGTCTGATGGGAAGCTATACGTTCTACCGCTTAGATTTTGTTACTTTTTCCATTTCTCCCAAAAGCCAATATCGTGGTACAAAGCTCAATAACACTATTAAAAAAAATATTAATACGCCACAATAAAACTGACAGTTTTACTAAACATATTTGGCCCATAGTTTCTTGAGTACATATATGAGACATTCTTTTTCATATCGGATACCAAATTTGGTTCAAAAAAGTTTGATTAAAAACGTTGTGGAACAAATGTTGCTAACGAAGTGATATTCTGCCGAAATCCACAATCAATCAAGCAGAAGCTATTGCGGTAATTCTCCCTAACAGGGAAAGCAGCACGCAAACTTGACAGAATAGATGGAGCAACCCAGATTTGAAAAGCTGGCTGATAAAAAATAACGGCGAAGTCGATTTCTATTTGCCAAAATTTTTAATGGGCGCGGTTGCTTTGAAGCATACTTTCACCGATTCAAACACGAATAGGGATGAAACGATACCATGCAGGTATGGATACCTTTACTTGGAAGTAGTATCGTAAGAAAGTATCGATACGCGAAAAATATGGGATCTAGTCTATGGCTGGACTACGTTGAACACTTCAGTTTTTTCTTTATCATCTTTGTACTAGTGTTGGCAAAATGTTTATATGATTACCAACTAAAATGTTAATCGCGATAATCGATTAAAATTAGTTAATCCTAATCAACTGTACGATTAATGATTACATTTTTTTAATCGTTAATCATTGGTTGTGATTACGATTAATTAATTTTAATTATTAATCGTTAAGCTAATTAAAAAGAAAATCGGATTATGTTGTCCAGTTTGCCCGAATTTTGCTATTTTAATCCCTTATTCTTGAAAGGTAATCCTGGTTCTCTGCGAAAATATATTCAATCTGCGGAATGAGCTTGAAAAATTGAAAATTAGAGTGGGAATACCTAGTTTTCAAATTTCTACAACGACTTTTTTAGATAAAATCCGGAATTTCATATCATAAAATCATAAAAAATAAATTGGACAAAAAAAGGAAGTTTTTAAATAATTTAAAAAAACTAAGCAGGAAATAAAAATTAATTGACTGAAATATTGATATTACAGACTTTTAATTTGCCCAATTTTTTATGATTTCATGATAGGATATATGTTCCGGATTTGATCTACACAAGTCGTTGTAAAAATTAGAAAAATTGGTATTGCCATTCTTATTTTAAATTTTTCGAGCTCATTCCGCAGACCTTTTCAATAATAAGATATTAAAATAGCACCGGTTAAGACCTAAATATACAATTTTTGTATCAAACCGTTTTTCGACCCGCCCTAATGTATGTACATACATACATATGTTTATGAAGGATGGAAATTTTATTTAGTGAAATGAACTTCAGATGCGTAGCTTTTAATACTTGAAGGAATGAAAATGCAGCCACACATACAATCGTCGTGAAAGCCATGCAAGGCTCTTAGCTAAATTTCATGATTTGAATCAGACCTTGGAGTAAATGGGAGATACGAGAAATGAGATAAAGTGGGGTTATGCGTATGCAGTTACAGATGTTCCGCTATATTTGATATCCTCTCCGTAGACTACCTTGTAGTACCATCGATATGCGGTAACCAACTCGTGTGAAGCTTTGGGTCATGACAGAAAAAGGAGGATCTTTAGCCGGCACACACCCCCTATTCCCAACTTTAGTTTATGCGTTGGACTTGTGTTTCCAATATGTAAAACAGAACACGATTTCAAAAAAAGTTCGCATTGTAATTCCTCCTTAAGGCTGACATCACCGCCATCTAAGAAAGTATATACTGAGAAAAGAGTTAGCTTAATATATTTCTCACTACACAAAATTTGGTAACTATAAACAATTAACTTGTGAAGAGAAATATATTTACTTGTCATAACTGAATTCTTTTCTCAGTGTACGCGTCACAAGTGGACGAGAATAAAAGGCTTGATCGGACTACTTGGGTGTCCTCAAAGCGGGGAATCCTACAACAATTCGATCAGACGTACGTAGTAGAGGGCTGCATAAATGGTTTTAAATGGCAATGAAAATATTTGCTAATTTCGCTATACTTCACTTCACTTCCTCGGTACTACTGCAAACAGTGAATCAAAAGCTCTTAATTTTTCCAACGCCTCACAGCCGCAGAGGGATGCTCGGGTTTTTGTTCGTGATGAATATGGGAGGGTCAGTAATTCATTTCTACTAAACCAGATCACATTTTGTATGCCTTCAAGCCTTTACAAGCCCATTAAACTAAGTATTTGTAGAACAAATTTGAATATGCATGATATTTTTCGTCCTGTGCCAGAACTCTAATAAGCATTACGACTATTTTTACACATCCGATCCACTTTTTGTCATTAGAAAAACCGTACTTAAGATTTTGAATAAATAAATAGCAAGTTAACCCTTAAATTGAACCGTTATCGTTCAGCTGGTGAACTGTATTGTTTTTAGTTTATGAGGCAAATACAATGGCCCCATTATTGGCGTCGCTGGAACCTTTACTGAAATCTTGCGTTTCGAATAAAGAGGAAAATTTCTTGTATTGAGAGCTATGTTGGATTGTTGAACTGAATATCTTCCACCACATGTTTACTTTTACTCTTACTTAATTTTAAGCATCTTAATTTTTACTTTACTCATAAGCTTTTCAGCTAAAATTACGCATGTAGTTATTTAATGCAATATAAAATTTCCTTTGATAATAATAGTCTGTAAAAATATAATTTTCTGTAAGCAAATAAATAAATAAATAAAAACGTTGCTGCACCAAAGCAATGTTGTAATAAAACATCAAGCACTACTGCATTTACTGTCGAGTGACACTACTGTACAGTAATGCAGCGAGTGCAGTAAAGGTCTATGTATCCATAATTACAGTGTGTGACTATGCTACAGACCTAAACTTAGCAACAACTTAGCACAATTATTCTTAACTGTGGATTCTTTGATAGAGAAAAGCTTTTTTATAAGTTAAAATACGTACATATGTCTGTTTTATATAAAAAAAAAATTTTGATTCTTGTATCATGTAAATTGCTGCCGTATGGAAATTTCATCAAGATAATCGAAAAACAAATCGTCGCCCGCGTTTTTCACAGAAGTATAGCCAGAAAAGTCGAAAGTGAGCAGGGCAATCTATCGAAAAATATCAACAAATTTTCAGTCGAAAAACAGAGGTATCATTCATATATAGTTTTGAAATGCATACTACTTTTCGCGAAAGAAAAACGTAAAAATGGTAGAGTTCACTTTCTTATTTAAACACCTAGTGTACCTCTGTCCAATATAATGGACGCTGAGTAATGGTAAAACTAAGAGCACTATACAATTTTTTATTTCATTTTTGAAATCGACTAAATATCTAGAATAAGTCAGTATAAATTTTGTGAAATATTTGACATTCCGTGGTTTTCTTTTAAAGATTTAATTAGAAACCAATGTTCATTGGCTAATTGCGTTTGTGATTTCGACTAATAAAGTCCTTAAAGATGACTGTTTTAGTCCCGGGCAACTGTACGTAGCTATGAGTAGAGTAAGGTCTTTTTGTGACTTTAAAATAATGTTGGGTTCTCAAGTCGTCAGCAATACAAGATTAAATGTTGTCTTTCACAGAGTTCTTTAAATACAGTTTTAGCGAAATACTCAAATATATTTATAAATGTTACGCTTTATTACTTTATTACTTATTGGTTTACAGCATTCACCCGAGTTTCAGAAGTTGTTAGTAGTAAGAAATACAGCCGGATACAATTAAGTTATTAACTTGTTATATCCGCACACTAGTGCACAATAGTATATTAACTGTGCATTGCTGGCAAGCCCACATCCCTAGGTATAGGGACTGGTAATGGAAAAACCTAATCACATCAAATTTCTGGGTGTATAGGCAGGCAATGCTCAGAACTGATGAACTCTTATTACTTGTTATATGAAATGGCAATACGAATATCTTATCGTTTCACATCTCTGGGTATGGGAGTCGGGAGTCATACAGGTGATGCATTCGTATTCATCGATATGCGATTTAGTTTCTCAGGACATCATCCGTGGTGAAATTCTGCGAAGAGTCCGGTGGTTAGGCCTTCGATTTGCTATTACCAACTAATTTTTTTGGTTAATAAGTACCTTTTGCTACTGGGATATAACTCTAACGAAGCTATGAATGTTCTTTCCGCGCGATTTTGCATTTACTTTCCGCCTGGGGTGAACAGATGACTTAGCACACTTTCTTCAAAGCATACTGGTGCTGAGCCAAAATTGGTTATGACCTAAAAGTGCTTAACGGTACCGCTTTGCGTCACTTGAGTTTTTTTTTTGAGTTTTTGTTTTGCGCTAAGCTAAATAACGCACCGAATGGCCTTCTCAAACTAAGTATGTAAGTGGCTGAAAATGTATGTTGCAGTGGCAAATGAATTACGAATTTACTTGGAGGAAAGTTGTTTTAAAATGCGGATTCGGATTCGCTTAAAACGAACTTATATGTAACTATTTTGAGCCAAAAACAATGGCAACAAACAAAAATTTTAACTCAAACTCTAACTGATGGGGGTAAAAGTTGTTCAGGCCATTATTTTTACTTCTTATAAATTTCACTTTTTGCGCTGGCACACTTTTGTCGCTACGAGAAAAAATATTGCTGTAAGATGAGACAGATAGAGAAGCAAAGGGAAAAGGGTATAAATGCCAGAGAAAAATGTGAAGAATTATAATCTTAAGTTTGTGTTCTTCTCGTAAGTCGCTTTTATGTCGCGGAAACTTGTAGCTTTGGAATGCGATTGGTGGATAAAAAAACTTTATACATGAAAGCTTGTTTGAAATTTTAATCTGCGAAGTATGCAATGCGCAAATTTGCTTGAACCGAACGGAAATTTTATCCAAAAAATTTGTTTCGCTCCCATTTTCGGAATCGAGCAAGATTTTCGATTCAATAATCAAATCGCATTATATACATATAATACCACCGTTGGATTTGTATAAAAATATCTTCGTTAAGACATCTAATACCCGACTTTTAGATGCAGATCCGTAACTGGGTACCCAGGTACCCCAGTTGGACTACAATGTTAATTTATTCGGTTGGGCACAATAGGGTTAAATGAAATCTTTAAAAAGATATACATACTAACAAAGTAAAAAAATAGTTGCGATGCCGTACGAGTCCGGACTAGTCAGAATCAGTCAGATTTTACTGGAAATCGATGCCGTACTATGTTCTCTGACTATTGAGAGGACAAAAAAGAGAGTAAATACGGTTCTCTCTCTGTCAGAAGTTACCAGTTTTAGTTCGAGAATTTTTTGCTTGTAAATTCTGGTAAATGTGTCAAACGATCAGCTGTAGTGTGTTTGGCAACCAAATTGTAAACAAAAGAAAAGTGCACTCTGCTAATTCATGTTGAAAAGTATTTAATTACTTGTTTAAGTGGATTCTAATGAATTTCAAAGTGTTTTTGGTTATTTACATGTGTGAGCTGAGTGCGTTTACATACAAAATAAGCAAAAATTTACAACCAAAATTTGGAGGTTATGTTGAAGTTGACAGAAGTTACCATTTTTTACTAGAAAGCGATCCCGTACTTTTCAATGTTACTCTCTCACTCTGAGTGAATTTTTATTTTTTGACAGTTTTACTAGTCCGAGTCCGAGGAATACGCGATTGCACCTAATATCAACTCGTGCTCATATACTCGTAGTTGTATGTGTAACGTATACGCCTCGTAGCACCAAACACAGTCAGCTAATACCAGTGGCAGACAGCTAGTAACAATATCATCATAAACTTATTATAGTATTCTGTTTACTAGGTGAAATGACACACATGTTGTAGTATTTCATTTTTGGTATTTCAAATATTTTTTATACAGCTTTTAACAAAGACACCAAAATAAATACATATAAAAACATTAGTATGTATGGAATTACACAAAGAAGTTAAAATTCTGCACAGCCAAAGAATAAACAGTAAATAAAACAAGTAAGAAGGTCTAAGTTAAATACCTGGCGCAAGTATTGAATGTAGTGTTTTTACCTTTCCGAAATCTAACGCAACATGGTAAGCAGGGGTAGTTTTACTCCTATTTCAAACATCTTCGTTCAGAACGTTCAGTTAGACATAAGGAGATAAACTTACATAGTCATACGTGGGCGGTATCACGCCCATTTTCCGGAATTCCAAATAATCTACTTCTTTTCAAGGTATGGTTGTTAGTATCTATTTTGAGTAAACTAGCTTCCTTAAATTTCGAAATATCGAAGTTTCAAACATTTCTGAAATTTACCGTTGCTTTTATGTGCCAAGCACAATAATCATACCGAGTTTGGAACATATAGTTGGTACGGAATATGTATTCACATATATGTGGTCATAAAAGAGCGGTATGCTGTACGAAGGCCAGCAACTGTGCCAAGTTTGAGAGAAATTGGTGGAGCGGTTGCCAAGATATACACATGTAATCAGAAGTGGGCGCGACTACGCCCATTTTCCAAAAACTTATAATACTCCTATTTTTTTGTAAATATAATTTATGAGTGAATAAGCTCCAGTAGTTACTAAAATATCGCTGTTTTCGTATTTCTGAAAACTACCGTTAAATATATGGGAGATAGGTGTGGTTATTCTCCGATTTTTCCCATTTTCCCATTTCCGTCCTACGCTCATCGATTTCTCTTTTCATTCTGATCATTTATGTATACATTTGTCTATATCTATCTCTATACCTTTTGTCTGTTACAAACAACCCTTATGTGAACAAAGTTATAATAGCCTTGTGCACAAGTGCGCTCGAGCCCCACAAAAATTTGATTAAAATAAAAATCTTAAGCAGAGATTTTTTACAGTTAAAGAATATGGTTATTTGGAAATATTTTTTTATTGAGCTTATTCTCGATTTTTTATTGAACTCATTTTCGATAAAATTTTCTAGACAACACCACTCTGTGGTCGTTAAGCCAGATAATCGTAACTGATAACCTAAAAAAATTCAATCTAACTTATTTAGTTCATATGGAATACCTTAATAGCTAAAAGTATCGATATGAGTAGTTTCGATACTTTAGATCCGATATTTTTCGGGTATCGGTACTTTCTTTCGATACTACTTCCAAATAAAAGTATCGATACCTGCATGGTTTCGTTTCATCCCTAGGCCCGGGCCTTAGGGAAAATCCGCCACTGCTTTATCTACTCTCTAAACACCTTCGAAAATATATTCAGCCTTATCATGAGTTTCATTTTCCCCGAACCGGTTCACTTTTCACTCTTGGTTTCCATGATTTTACTATGGGCGAATGGCAAATTTTTGGGTGAATTTTTTTCATGTGAAACTCAGGATAAGGCAGATTAACTAACACCCACGTTCATGAAAAATAAACAATACTTCATAAATCAAAAATTTTTTGAAAATCTAACTTTATAAAGAACCGATTTCAATCATTTTCACTGCTGTGTGTGATCGATGTGTAAACCGGTCACACAATTTAATGGTTTTATCTGCATACATAAGCAGGTCCAATTTTGCCGGTTCCGACAAATGATTAATACGTTACTAAAATAGACCCGCTTACCCAGTTTCAGTCGGATATCTCTAAAACTGAAGTACCAGATTGCGTTGAAATAGAAAAGCAGACATGGCTAAATCAACTCAGACGTTCAGATCATTTAATTATACATTTTAATGGCTCTGTCTGTATTATTACAGTCATGAAAAGTCTAAAGCTTAATGCATAGACGAAGAACTAAGAACTATCTTAATTTAGACCATATTTTAGTGCAATGTCGGTTGTGTGATTGATTAATCAACGGTGAAAAGAAACGAAAGCAAGGTCAGTATCAGAAGGTCGCTAATTTTTCCGGTTTTTTGGCAAACGTTTGAAGACCTTCGATTCAAAAACATATGTACATTTGTACTACAGCTTCTATAAAATGACCAGCGGTGAACTAATATACCAGTGTGGAGGAAGAGTTTTAAAGTAGGCAAATTTAGAAAAGTTGAAACTAATAAGTAAATAGTAGTGGTAGTGAATAAACAGTTAAATTAAGATCCATAAAACTGCACAAATATAATTCTAAGGTAACTCAACTGTACACATCTAATTACTTCATTTTATTGTTTCAGCATTTCGTTCGCTCATTCATGAACTTCAATCATTAAATTTAAAAAAAAGTTTGTTTATCAATTATTGTAAAATAAAGAAAATTCAATTAATTAATTGGTGACTTATGCAAACTAAAATGTCGACCTTTTTAAAATTTACATTTAACTGAAAAATTCAGCAATCATACCAAAGGCCAAGCCTCAATGGGTGATTGCTGGTACATTAATTGTATACAAATAAATCATTAAATTGGAATACTTCACTTGTTTGCATAAATTATTGAGTTTAAAGTTGTGTGTTTGTATGCATTAACGTAAACAGAAACAGAAAATGTGACAATTTTAAGGATAAAAATTTGGCTTGTTTTGAATGTTTTCAAATTACTTTAAAGCATCCTTTTTGCTGGGCTGTCACAGAAATTTCAGTAAGAGTGTGAACAATTCCTTTTAAACTTGGCCATATTTTTGTATTCGAGTGCGTACTTACCTCCGTTTCGGGGTCGAACATACAGTATTTGCGTATGTCTGAGCCAACTCTGAAGTTCTTTTCCTTAAATACCTGTTCAGCACTATTGATCTTACATTTTTTAAACCCTGCTCAACGCTAGTTAACTTACTAGACGGGTAAGACCAACTCAAGTAGGTTACAAAATTACCGACGTTCAAACTTCCACGTGATTTTTAGCTCAAATGAAGTTCTACTCACCTGAAATACACTCCGTAAATTTCATTGAAAAATTTTCAAATTTAAACTTTTTATGAGCATTTGAATTTTTTTACAATGGTACGCAATTTATTTTTTTCTCTGAAAATACAAATTGCAATGTGATGTTTTTTAAATATGTGCCCTTTTTCGCGCGGCCACTCTTTATGTCCAGTTTCTTTTTGATCGAAACGATATTTCCATTTCCCAATACCAGGCGCTCATACATGTGAAGTACCAAGCTTTCTATTTCTACGTAAAAAAATTTTTCGTATAAAGCTTGCTACTTCATATCGAGCGCTAACCGCCAAAATAACGCAAGCGACATTTTTTCAAAATTTTATTTTTGATGCAGAAATGCATCTACATGCTCTAGGAATATTTCCGCATCTAAAAAAAAAATGTTGAATGAAATGTCGTTTACGTTTTTTTGCCGGTTAGGGCTCGATAAGTTATGAGCGCCTGCCCTGCAGTACGGGGGAGCGACTACAGGACTGATGAATCGGTAGCTACCTGATAAACTCCGTCAATTACCGACCGACTACTTGCAGTGTATTTCAGCGATTACTTTTACAAGGCAATGTCCTAGGCGGTAGTCACCATCGGCTCTCTCTGCACTACCGGGAGTTACTAAAGTAGTCACTTGCGTGATTTATGGGCGCCCTCTATCGTCTAGTTTTTCGCTATTCTGCTTACGACTGGTTTGATTCTGCACTACCATGTGCACTACCACGGGTTAATAGAGTAGCTACTTACATAGGAGTCGGTGCGGTAGCGGTTCAAAAGTAGCGATTGACTCCAGTAGTACTGGAGGGTGGTATTAGGAAATTAACATACCAAAATGGCTCGTTATATAAAATTGATCTCAAGTTTTTTTTTTTAATATTTAGTTGGCTTTAAAATCATGGACTGAATAATGAAAGCTGTTACGTACCTTTGGTCATAAGTAATACTTTACCAAATTGTAGCATCATTAGAAAAGAAGAAGCAAAACGACTGCCTGAAAGATTTTCTCCTAGTGTCATCCCTGCAAACCAAGGTTCCCGAAATCTTAACGAAATCGTAAGGAGCATCTCATTTCTGTAACGATTTTTTTACGAATCTTCCCAGAAAATTATATGAAGTGGTTGACTTGAACTCGTTAAGAATTTTCTCTATGACAAATATGTAAATAAAATTCTGCAACAATTTCATCACATAGCAGCATTATTTTCATTGCTTTATCGATTTTCTTCCAAAATTTCGTAAAAGAATTAAAGTGTACACAGTTTATTTCATTTTAGAAAGTTCGGCAAAAAATCGTATAAGAGCTTTGCGAATTCTTTAAAATTTCTCTATAATTCCGACGAAATAGTTTACAAGGATAGCATATTTTTTCAGTGTAATACCGAGTAATCAAATATGTTTTAATTCAACCAAAATTTGCAATAACAGCATTCAATAACAGTCATTGCAACGGATTGATAACCTTCTCGTTTTTTCGATATCGTGTTAAAAATAAAATAAATTCTGGAACTAAATTTAGCCCATAAAATTTAAATGCACTTTATTTTTTTCTTCAAACTCGGAAATAGACCCACTATCACAAAATTTGTACCCCGCCTATGGTGGTGCTATGCAGATAGCTAGCTGTACAAAATTATTTAGTTGGATTTTCTGACTGACATGGCAGAGGCTAATTACATTATGTAAATTATGTGCAATAAAATTGTAATCGGAGCTTATCGTATATTTATGAACATATATACGTATATATATATAATATGTATGTAGGTATAATATGTAGTGTAAGTGTGTGCGTTCACGAAGGCTCCGAAACCGCTGGTGAATCTACACTCAGAAAAAGGTTTAGTTATAAATTCCAAGATCATTGTTCTTGTATGAGGTTTTTTACTAAAAAAATGATCAATAATACCGGCACACAAACAAAAAGTGGTGTGTGCTTTTAACCAGACCTATCCACCGACATGTATTTCGACCCGCTGAATCTGAATCGGAGGTCCGTTTGGCTCGTACACCTCCAAGATTTCGAGTTAATTGCGAAAACTGAGAATTTCTCGCCTTTTTTCGGTTTTTCATTGGCATGGGCGCTGTATGGTATAGTAATCCAATTTTGATGATTTAGTGTTATTATATTTACTAAAAAAAATAGAGAGATGATATCGGAGATGTCGAAGGCTGTTCTTATGTATGGAGATACGAAAGACAAGATCTCCCAGCATCCATTCATTGTTATTTCAAAACAAGTAAGAAAGTCTAAGTTCGTGCGGAGCCGAACATTAAATACCCGGCGCAAATATTAAATATATGATTTTCACCTTTCCGAAAGCTACCGCTACATGGTAAGCCGGGGTGTATCAATTGTGAGTAAATTAGCGTCCTTAAATTTCAAAATATTGACGTTTCGAGCATTTATAAAATTTACCGTTATATGAAAAGCCATAATTTTAGTCCGATTTCAATAATTTTCATCGTTTTGCTTGTATGTAGCAAGCACAATAAAAATACCGAGTTTGGTACAAATTGGTAGAACGGTTACCGAGATACATATATGTGATCATAAGTGGGCGGTGCCACGCCCATTTTTCAAAATTTAATTATAGACGTATTTCCTGGTAAGGAATTGTTGCAAGCATCAATTTTGAATAAATTGGCTTTAATATTTACTGCTTTATCGAAGATTTCGTATTTCTCCAAATTACCGTTTTATGAGATGTGGGCGTGGTTATTATCCGATTTTAAAAATTTTCTGCCATTTGGTATCCTGTACCAAGGCCAATAACTGTGCCAAGCTTGGAAGAAATCGGTGCAGCGGTTGCCAAGATATACACATGTAACTATAAGTGGGCGTGGCTACGCCCATTTTTCAAAAATTTATAACATTCTTATTTTTCGTCTAAAAGTTATTGTAAATATAAATTTTGAGTTAATAATCTTCAGTAGTTACTAAAATATCGCAGTTTTCGTATTTCTGAAAATTACCGTTATATGGGAGGTAGGCGTGGTTATTGTCCGATTTTGCCCATTTTCAATACCATCCGTCCTACGCCCGAAAGAAGTACACGTACCAAGTTTCGTTACGATATCTTAATTTTTACTCGAGTTATCGTGTGCACAGGCGGACGGACAGACGGACGGACGGACGGACGCACGGACGGACGGACGGACAGACAGTCACCGCTTAATCGATTTCTCTTTTCATCCTGATCATTTATGTATACATTTGTCTATATCTATATCGATTCGTTTTGCCTGTTACAAACAACCGTTTTGTGAACAAAGTTATAATAACCTTGTGCACAAGTGCGCTCGGGTATAAAAACGCTCCCTTCTTTTTCCGCTTTTCATCCATTTTTCTTCTAGCTTCGATGAAAATCTACCGATAAAATTTTATCTCTCTTTCAGCCATTCTTCAAAAAATTCTACTTCCTATATCAAGTAGGAATAATCTAGAAAAATATTTAAAAAAAGTTGTACCGAATTATGCCGACAGGAACTGTTATATTTAGAATCTTTTTATATGCTATGGTATATATAAATTTTAGACTGCGCCCAGGTAGGGACATAATACTTTCACACTAATAAATGCAAATAGCTGCGAAAAAATCGCAGTTTTAGATCTTGACATATCTTCTACAGCAATAAATAGCGATAAAAACAAGATTACATAGAAAATAAATGGCAGTTACCTTTGGCCTGCAAATTTATCACAAATATGAAGTAAGAAAATCTCTATAAAATCTTTAAATAGCAATAAATCCACAACATGAAATAAAACAACACGCGTATCCATTTTTTTTATAAAAATAATTAATTACTTTTTATTGAACAATAATAAAGCAAACATGTTTTCTAATTAGCAGTTATGAGAATAATGGAGGTCTTTTTCCATCATTATAATACAAAAATTCAAGGACGACTTTTATGTAGCTGGCCTGTTCTGTTCGAATTATTGTGCGCCTGTGGGCATTTCTTTGCAATCAGCTGTAAAAAAATGTTTAGTTTGAGCAAAAAACTGTCCATAAATAGAGAATTATTTTTCTTATGATTACACTTCCAACGCCACATTAATCTAATAAAGAGATACAATTTATTCGTATGAATGCAAAAGTGCAAGTTCAAAATAACTAAAAAAAAGTGCCTGTCTTCAGGCAGTTCTCGCGGAAGGCGCCGCCGGTAGCACAAGCAAACTTTTTTCTCACTTCTTACTTAAGTCACTTAAATACTTCCATAAAAAAAAATATTAAATGAATTCACAATCGCTTAAACATTGTACTGGCGTTCTTGTCATTAATTCTTAGAAATAAAATGAGTTGAACTGTAAGGAACGATTGTAATCTAATGTATCTCACTTTTTCTGATTAATTTCCGACCATAAAGAGGGCGCCACAAGTGAACCGGAACGCTTTCATTTCGCTCAAAAACATCTTACAACACGTGCATTAAGTTAATTGAATTTCACTTTTATAAGGTAATGAAAAAATTTAGTACAGCAAAAGAAAGTAAAAAAAAAAAGCAGCACATAAATTGAGTATTAATTTCAAATACAACACATTTTAATCAGATTTACTTCTCTTTTATAGTGTGCGCGATGCTAGAACACATAAATTTCTGCAGAGAGGTGTAGTTTTTTTCAGTTTCAAGCAGAAAGGACATTCGGCAACTCTAGAATTTTGCCAAAAATCACGCTAATAAAATAAAGAGTGTGTAAGATAATACATATTTATGTGTACTGATTTGGAATGAAAGTTATTTGGATTAAATTAGTTGAAGAGAATCTATGTATGCAATCGTTATACATAAGAGAAAAAACATTAAATATTTACGAGTGCACGTTCATATGAAAAACAAAAACATACATATATACATATGTACATACATATGTGCTAGAGGCCTGCACGAGTTCATTCAAACTTCTAGCCAAACAGAGTACATTAGATTTGAATATTTTACTTTACATACAAAACACTCGGCGTTTGGAATTTTGTAAGTTATGAATATACATTTTGTTTTAAATATTCTACCTTCAAATGGAAGAATGTGAATGAATGAATGAATGGAAAACATTCAAATCATTCTCAAACTCATTTCGGTAAACGTTTTTTTCCCAGCCAGCAAAATATCCGGAAACGTATCCGAAAATGGAAAAAATTTCGTATAAAAACTTGATGTTTCATCCGTTTTCCTATTCCGTTTTCGGACGTTTTTCAGATCAATTCTCCCACTAAAGTGTTCATCTGAAATGTATGTGTAGAAAACTATCGAAAATGGTTGTAAAACGGATGCGCTTTCGGCTGTTTTCCTGAAATTTGTCTGATCCAATTTTTCGTTGAAAACGATTTCGTCATGAACTTCACAAAAACTTTTTCAAACCAAACAAAAAACAATTTTAAGATTCAGCAATTATTTCAATTTGAATAAATAATTTTAATGTGTTGCTTTTGCCGGAATTCGAACCTGGGCCCTCCTGAAAGCTAACATATAGTAGCACACTTCTCTGCACACTCAGCTGCTGGCGAATACGTATACAGTTTTCAAATGCTCAGTTTGAAAAAATATTTTAAAATTATTGTTTTGAAATAAGATGATGACTTTTTTCGGATACGAAAAATGAACAAATCTGTAAATCGTTTTCTGAACGTTTCCGGATACGAAAAATGTACGAAAACTGCACTTTCGGCAAAAAGTACGTTTCTCTGCTGGCTGGGTTTCTATAAACAAGTTTGCTCAAGTTGTAATAGAAGCGCACCAATACATACATATATACATATATATGTTTGTACAAATGTGCTTCGAAAAAATACTTTTGGATATCCATACAAAAAATTGTCATTTATTTAAATTCTACTTATTTTCACTGTGTTTGAATATTCTAATGTCGACACATATATCAGAACTAGGACTGTGCGATTAATTGATTACTCAAAATTTTAATTAATCATAAAGTAAATAACTCAATTATTCGATTAATTGGAAATTATGATTACTCAAAAGTTCAGTTACTCGAGTAATCAAGATTTTTGATTAACCAAAAACAAAAATATTTGAGTAATTTGCTTTATGATTAATCAACATTTCGAGTAAAATGAGTAATCAACATTTCAACTCTTTACATATGTATAAAGTAGTTAAAGTTCCTTGACAACGTTTCTGTTTTCAAAAATTAAAGCAAACAATTTTTTTTCATATACAGAATGTAAAAAAGAGAATAGGCATTTTCCAAAGCAAACTCTTTTAACGAGCAAAATTATTTTTTTTGAGTAATCATATTTCAAGTAACTCGATTAATTATCGTTTTGAGTAATCAAAATCTTGATTACTCGAGTAATTGATTAACCGAATAATTGATTAACCAACTTGCTCGAGTAATCGAATAATCGCACAGCCCTAATCAGAACAGGTATTCACTCAAAATCAAAAAATTTTAAGCCTAAATCATTCATTCCTTTTGTATATGAATAACTCATAAGCCGTTTGGAATGAATTCATACAGCCCTCTAATATGTGCACTTAATGAATAGTGGAGTTTTTTTCCAAAAATTGTTGCCCTTTCTTGGGTCATAAGCCGATTATTGTTACACTCAACCCTGTATAAGAGTAAGTTTTATATACTTATCCTTGTCTAGTGGTGCTTTCGTTTCTTCCAAAACATGTTGCCCTTTCACGGTGCAAACTTTGTTTGATGTTACACTCAACCCTGTAAAAGGGCATATTTTTGCCCTCTTGTTCTTGTCTTACTCATGCATTGCATAAATTTGTCGTTTCCAGCAACCATCTGGTTTTTAGGGCAACCTTGTCGCCTGGAAAAGCTTCAAAGCGCAGAGAATTTGCCTTTTTTACAAGAGTGTTTTATTTTAAGAAACGAACACAAAATTTTAGAACCATTTTCCTTTATTTTAAAATCGAACACGAAAAGAGAGAGGGGCAATCAAAAGGCGAAATTTGTTGGTAAACACGAAAACACCATAGCTCACGCGCTACTCGACTAATTACAATCTAGGAGCGTTAAGTAAAGAGTTGTTATGTAAAATTCGAAAAACCCATATTTTTGCTAACACAGATTATGCTCGAAGCAATTTTTCGAGAAAACCTTTTGTTAGTTTCTGCCGATTTGAAACTAAACGAAACTTAAATAATCATCTAACACTAAAATAAACTAAAATAATAAACAATGATGTCACTCACAAAAAATATATATATAACTAGAAATATCTCAAAAAATAAATTACCAACTTTCTCCAATTTGCTGTCTCGATTGGTAATTTCCATAAAAATTACAATGCAGCAACCAAAAATTTAATGTCGGGACGTTAAGTTAGTTATTGAAAAAGGTTTCAAAAACAAATCAATCAAAATTTAAATTTCTCTACCACCTGCTAAATTGAGTAAATAAAACGCAGCGAACCAAATCAAAAATTCAAATGGAATTATTTATGTACATACACAGATACTACATACACTGCTCCCACGTTCTTTCATTACAACAAGTTCACAAAGGTAATTGAAAACTTGTATCAACCAAAGCACTGCTTATTTTTGGTCAACAATGATTTGATCCAACAAACAATATTGTCCAAAACTAAAAGTCTCAAGTAAACTTCAGATTAGATATTTATTTCGTCACATCCAACTATACTATTTGCTCGCTATAAACAAATACATATTGGCAATTATAACTAAACCTATTTCGGGGTATAAGCAAAGAAACCAACGAAAACCAAAATTAACCAAAATTATTATCAACCACTTTGAACACACTCTTCTATAGTTAAGAAGAGGGGTAAAATAGTAGCTTCCAAAAACTTTTCCTCAAAACCCATTAAAAATACACGGCCGTGTTCTTACGTGCTCATGAGCTGAACTAGTTGAAATTTGTTAAAGTAATTATAACGAGAATTTCTGCATTTGGCAACTTCGCAGTGGATTTACATATAAATGCTTTTCCCCGGACGCAGCGACATGTCCGATTCGATAGAACTTCATCGCATAGGACCAAAAACTCTTTTTAATTTTCACTTATTTGCATTTATGTTGATTGTGAGTTGCGTTAATTCAGAAAACTTCAAACTGGGTTAAGAACTGGTTTTAACAAATTTAAAAAAATACAATTTTTTTTTTTACTGAAGGATAACAATGTCTAAAATATTGTCATAAAATTAGAGGCAGGCGAAATTGCACAAAGTTTTGAATGTTTGGCAAAGACGAAGGTCAGCTTCTTTTAACCTCTTTCACTGACATCGCTCTTTCCTTTTTTGCTGTCGCCGTTGTTGTTGACACTTTCATTGCTGCAGTTGGTGGCGTCGTGGTCTAGGCGGATGCATAATTAAGTAGTGCGCCGCCGTATCCGGCCATTATTAGGCGGCGGAAATTTTGCTGCTGCTTTGTGTTACTAGTGAGATGCGTTCTTGTTGTATTTGCCACCGTATCTGACGAGGTCAAGGCTGTTAGACTTAGTTTAAAATTGACAGATGTCCTGTACAGACGACACTGCAACGGATATCAAGCGGCTGGTAGCTCGCTCGCGCCAAATCAAAGCGAGGAGGGTGCGAAACGACGCGTTAAATAAGCACAATTTATTACTGAGGAAATTTGTTGAATATTTCACTCTTTTTTTTTTTTTTGCATTTTAAGCATATTTTTACGTACTGTGAAAAAATATAAGTCCTTTGCTTCTTTCACCGAACTTGATGTTTGTTTGCTAGAGAAAAGTTGTCATAACTTTGAAAGCAGCGTTGATGAGGGGCCCTTGAACAGGAAGGTGGACACAAACGAAGTCAAGTACAGCAAAGTTGCAAGGATGCTTTAATGTGATCATCACTTTTTGGCCTGCCCATCGGCATTGGCCGGCATTTTCAGCTTAGACATCACATCAAAGAAAATTTTGTTTTTGGCCAATGGTTCTAAGTATTTTATTTAGTGCTTTCAACGTTTTATTCAGTTTTTATTTTTTTACTTTTTACTATGTGAATGCGCGTGCCGTCCGAACCTACTACCTACCTCCTACTGCTAAAAAGCTAAACCCACAATTTCATGGGAATTTTGTGTTATTAGCCTGGCTTTCACTTTAGATAATCAACTAAATGCGCAATTTTTCATTGTTTATTCACTAAAAGACATTGAAGTTAACACATTTAAACATACATACATACGTGTATGTACTTGCAGCAGTTTTATTCGTTTGTTTACTCCGCCAGTTCTTATCAGATTGCAGGAAATTGCTAGGGGTGACATTAGTTGCTATGGTGGCTTTCTATGCTTTCCCCCAAAAAAGCGCCTACTGTGCCTTAAATAACGATGGTCTTACAAATCCTACACTCAGAAAAAACATTTGTGGATGCTAGAAAAAAATTATACATATTATTCTAAGGAAATATTATATAGAAATGGCTCCAATGACATGGCTGCCCTAATATAAGTAAAATTTTAGTCAGTTTAAGGAAAACACAATTCCTTAGGTTCAGTACTATTTTCTTTATTCTAAGGAAAAATAAGTATGAAAGGAATAAGTATGCAATTTTGCTCGCGGCGCTCAAACAGTCGCAAGCTCTGGAGTGCCGCACGAGAGATGCAAGGTTTGAGTCCCAGAGCAGGAAATTTTAATTTTTATTTTTTTTCATTGTAATTTTTAAAATTGTATTTAAAAAAATGTATCTCATTTATTTTTTAAGGTATTTGAGTATTTAGGTTTTTCCATTTACGAAATTAATTTTAGAATTTGTTATTTATATATTTGAAATGAAATAATTGACTTACCTTACCCTAACTACCGCGAACCGAACTCGAAACTGTGGTCTCAGAACCAGAAGCCGAAATTTCCCAGGAAAGCAATTAGTTGTGTTGTTTTAACAGCACTGACAAAATTCAAAATTATTTTAGGAATTTATTACTTATATTGAGGAAATTATTACTTATATTGAATAAATTTACTTCCTCAAATTAGTGACGTCCTATTTTTAGCATGAACCTGAATTAAGGAAAAACTTCACAAATTGAGTAAATTTTTCGTAATATTAAGAAAAAAACAGTAACAGTGAAATAAGGAAACTGGTTTCCTTTTTTAAAGAAATGCTTTTTTCTGAGTGTAGTGTTTTTCTGCCTGTCTTTTTCCAATTCAAGTTCCTTCGCATTTATTACTTTTGGTCTGTTGGACATTTAACTCAAACTGAGCTTAAGTTAGTTTATTGCCTATTGCTGATTTATGTTTTATATTGCCAATAAATTTATTGTTTATCAATTTAAGGTTGATATTTTTTGTTTTCTGAAAAAAAAAAAGTAAAAATACAAAAAACGGCCTTATTGGGTACCAAACATATTTCCTCTTATAATCTTGCATGTATATACTGATATAGATACATATATATATATATATATATGTAATATGAATATATTATTATGTATAAATGTTTAATGTATTATATTATATTTTATGTATATATGTATATGTATACATATATGTATAATATATATATATATATATATATATTAACAAAGATTCGAAACTTTAATTTGCCAACTTCGAATTTGTTCCACCAAATTGAGCTACATATTAAAAATACGAGTTCAGTTAATTTTTTCGGTATTCGAAATATTTAAAAAATTAAGTAATCGTGAAAAATCACCATCTCTATCGAAAACCAGAAACCAGAAATCGAGGAAAATGGACATTAAAGTGTAAAAATTTCATGGAATTCATTGATTTGTTTTTATTAAAATTCTTGTTTAACATTTTTATTACTTTATAAAGTTGAGCTCATCTTGCGTTTATAGAACTTTTTACTAAACCAATAAATCAAATTACGGAACAACCCTTAGGTACCATTTTTCCGATAAAAAGAGAATTCACGGTGATAACCTCTCCCTTTTTTTGAAGTCGATTGAAAATGTCACCATACACCAGCGCCATTTAAACACTATCGAGACTGCTCACGGTATACCTATTGTGACCAACCGTACTTCTTTCGGGATGATTTTAAAGGGAACTTTAAAACACTTTCTGCAGTGCAAGATACAAATGACCCATCGTTACCCCTTAATAGTGCTGAAAAACACGTTACCTCTAAAGGGCTAGTGATGGAGTATCTGACAGGCCTCTGTTGAATTGGTATTCCTGCGGTAGGACTAGGAATTTCAACTGATCCCTTTCGTATAAGCTGTCAAGAGGTTGATGAGGTGGAATCATATCCACCCTTTCTTTCAGACTGTGCAACCTTAGCCTCGCAAATGGAACACTGAGCTCTCAGAGATCGAAATTAGCCGCATTCCAAATTTGGTAAACGACTCGCAGCGTTTCGCCGACTAAATGAAGTGTCTCCGTTCAGTTTTTTCATGATATTACACAGAACAATCTCTTCATTGTCCGAGTGTGTCCCTTGCCTGGGGCAAGTACTTTAACCTAACCTGCACTTCTTTGAGCTATGAAATAGTTGGTCATATTAGGTATTCCTTATTGCGGGAAAAGCTATCATAAGCTATAAGCGTTAATGAAACAATGATTGCTGTTGTCACAGTAGATGTGACTGTGCACGGTGTTGACCGGCAAATGTTATGTATGTGGATCAGTGGTACACACGGGAGTCTCAAAGCGAAGGTACACAACATGGGTTCGCCGGCAAATGCGTCACGCCGTCAAAGTCAAATAAGATTGAACACTAGTGTTGGTATGACGGCCGTTACAGACGACGCCGTTACGTATGCGTTAACGCAGTTGCCGTCGAAAGTAAACCAACTCCCTTTTTTTCTGTTGCGTGAATGCGTTGACATTTGAAATTACATTTGTGGATATGTGTAGCAGCTGTTTACAAACCAATGAGCAGCACAACGCAAAGTGTGTAACAGCAAGTTTTTTAACGCCGTCAGCGCACAAACGGATCAACGCAATGTCAAATCAAATAAAAGTATGTACCTTCAGCCTAATGGAGTTACTCGGCTTTCACGTACAAGTCGTGTGTGGGACGCTACCGAACTTAAGTGCTGAATACATTGAAAACGGCGAGCTATGGGCCACATCTTCGAATTTGTTATCTTCATTATCTAAACTCTTTGTCCATGTCGACATGAATTTTTTGGACGCGGCAGCGACATGAGTTTGACATAACAGAAGAGGAAGAACCCTATCTGTCGCTGGAAAAATGGAAATAGATCGAATCTGGCCACAACCACAGTCGTCGCGTAGCCCTGTCGTCGCCAAAATAATTATCTACATAAGGCATACGTGGAAAAATAATTTGACAGCTGCGGTCCGTAGCTCGTCGTTTTCATTGTGTTCGGACAGCCGCTAATAGCCGGTCATTTTGCGTTTGTTCTTCATGCTGTAAGCATCGCATATGCGCGCTGTTTTGTTAAGTACACACATACTGACACAAAAATATTGCGTTTGCATTGGGAGCTCTGCCCACGCTGTGCAACACTGGTGTAGATGCCCCAGCAAAAAATTGGCAATCGCTTTTAGTGGTAACGTATTCTAGAACACATTGCTTTATAATGCCTTCTAATTGTTTCGCTTCATTTAGGCATTATCGGTAATGCATAGTAGAATGTTCTACAATATTTTATTAACCTCGCTGCTCTGATTCATTACTAGGAATGCAAAGTAGAATGCTTCACCGTAGTCATCTGAATAATTTAATGAATACCCAACAATTCTTTTCTACCGTTACTTTCTATGGAAAATTCCATAGCTTAGTAATCATGTTTTTCTTTGTTAAATTTATAGCGTAGTTGAAGTCAGCCAATGAAGTGAAGTACATGAGTGAGCCAGTACAATTTTAAGTTTAATTAAATATGTATATATGTACGTACATACCGATTTTTAAGTAAGATCTAAATACCGATATACATACATACATATGTATGTATAAAAACTGATTTATAAAAAATTTAAATAGATTTATTCTTTTAAGACAGCCTGTATTTTAATAAACATAAGTATGTACAGATTCTCATAAAAATAAAATCGCCGTTCGCAGTCGGCTTAAAACTGTAGGTCCTAAAAACATCAAGGAGCACGCCACAAATCGGAGGAGAAGTTCGGCCAAACACTAACATATGGGTAAGCGCCAATCTATTATATTATATTATGTACTATCTAAATATTCTACATTAGTTTCTCTGTAAGGCATTCTTTGTTCGCTTCTCTGAATTCCGTTTATTAATGCTTTCTCCCTTCGTTCGAAGGTAATGCTGCGGGTAAAGGCTTACGGCCAATGACATGCCCATGTTAAAATAATGCCTTCTTCAAGCGAAAGGGTAAGCGATTCCCATTGCCTACTTCGATTCCATTTTAACTTCTGTGGCAATCGTGTTTTTTGCTGGGTGGTCCTTACGACTTGCATCTCTGTACGTTCTTCTGTACAACGGCTTGTATGCGCGTTGTCGAAATGAAATTTACAATAACTTTGACATTCCATAAAATGTTTATGAGGTGTACGTACCACTACTTCAAACAATATCAGTTGAGAGTATGCACATTTCCCACCCACATTGTTGTTTTGTTTACATACTTTTGCATTGTAGTGATCCGATAGCCCTAAGGGCGTGGAACTTCATGTTTTGCAGTGTCACTAACATTGAGTGGAAAATATTTCAAAGGCTATGCGCACATACAAACATACGTACATACCAGGGAAGCCAAACTGTGGAGAGTTCCCCGATTTGCGGGAATTTCAGTTTGTATGGGGGATCGGGGAAAGGACCGTTTTTTTGTGAGGAATTTCAGTTTACGTGGGGAACTGGGGTATGAACTATTTTGTGTGAGGAATCAGGTGTTAACTAATTTTGAAGTTTTGTTTTTGCTTCGCTAATTTTTTAGAATTTTCTTTGTCGCATTTCCTTGTCATGTAAGAATAAAAACAATTTATTTTTAAATGGAAGAAGACTGCAACACTTTCGCCAAAAAAATTCTAAAGCAAAAATTTTAGCCATTTGAAACTTGCTTTTTATTATACTAGAATGGAGTGGGCTACAAAACTTTCAAAAATCTTTCTAGAAAAATTGTTGATTTTTTTTTTAAATATTGTTGAAAGTTTTAAACTTGAGTTAATATGGGTTTTGTTAAAGAATGAACTATATTAAAAAAGTATATACAAAAAAAAACATAAAATAATTGTGAAAACTGGTCAAAATTTGGGTCGACTGAAATGTTTTCGACCACTCTATGTATGTAAATAATATATGTACAATTTTTATTCTTCATTTGTTAACTAACTTTATAAGCTTTTGGTTTGGTTTATAAATAAATAGATAAATAACATTTAAAAACAAAATAAACAGAAAGACCAGCAATATATCGAAATACATACACATCTTTTTTTAAATAAATTTTACGAAATTTTGGGCAAAATCGAGGAACTTCATTGTCGAAATCGGGGAATTGTCAAAAATGAGTTGGCTGCCCTGGTACTTACTTACAAATGTGTGTATGCATGTACATATCGTCGTTTAAAGTACAAAACCGCGTATTGTCATTCTGAAAAACCGCGTAACTGACATTTGCTGCCAAAAATTGGATTTGCTCACACAAGCTCTTGGCTCAATCCGTATCCATTCATCCTGAAATATACTAGCCAGAAATGTGATTGCTTTAAGAGAACCATTTTGAAATATGAGTGTTTTTACTCTCTAGAAAATAATTTCTTATCTTGATAGCGTTTTTACATTTTGTTGATACGCGGTTCTATACTTTAAACGACGATATGCATATGAATACCAGAACCATTCATTTGTGCTAATGTCGAACACTTTGTTGAAAATTCGAGCTTTTTGTGGTGTTAATGACAGCCGCCATTTCATTTCATCCAAACATACATACATATTAGACGTTTACAAGAATTCATTCAAAGAGACCAATGAATCATTCATATTCACATTGAATGGATGTGATTGGCTTTAAATTTTATTGAATTTAAGAGAATAACGGTGTCGATATATAACGTCCAAATGTTGCACAGAGGAGTATTTGTATAGTAAAATTGGACAAAATTATTTTATGTGTTTTTCTACTCAGTAATTAAATCAAACATGAAACGTAGTCATAATTAAGGATTACATTCGTGAAATATTTGGTTATATTCAGTTACCATAGTTTTTAAAAAAACTTTTTCAGAAGAAGACAAAAACGGAATTCGTTTTGCTTGAACATATTTAAGTCGACGAGTTCTTATATGCACTTCATCCTTTTAGACCGGCTCTTGATTGTGAATAAATGCGAATGGGGCAAAAATTTTCGTTACTAAGATTTTGACGCTTTTTCAATTTCAATTAACCCTGGAATATCATCGTTATTTTTATAACGCTAAGGTCATCCTTCGTCGATTTGACGACGGAATTTCTAAAAGGCGTTATTTAATTAACCTGTGTATCAAAATGCACAAAAATTATTATTTTCACATTATTTTGTTTATATATTTTTTAAATAAAACAATATCAAGTAGTGTTTCTTTGGTCTTTTGATTGTAATTCAAGATTTCACAGCTCTGATTCATTTGGCTTTTTGTACAAAACATTAGTTAGAAAATATAAAAAATAAATAACTTAAAGTACATATAATTCAGTTAAAGTGTTTTTTCTTAAAAATAATACTATGAACTAAAAAAGGGAACAAAATTCAGATACGACAGTTCTCATTTTGTGCAAGAGGCGCAAAGCTCTATTTTGTGCTGACTGTTTTGGCATTTTGCACAGGACGATTTGTTATGCGTCGCTTAGAAGGGGGACAAATTGCGCAATTTTTTTTTCTTCTTCGGTATAACTTTTGTTTGTATTCATCGTGTATTTTAACTGCAGAAGTAAAATATATAAACAAATAAAAAAAAAAAAAACTTAAGAAAATTACTTTGAAAACATAAACGTAAAACATACACAAAGTTCATCCTTCGTCGTTTTGGCTAAGCACATTTAAAAAATAAGTACTTACACGAAGCGCATGAATCCAAGTAACAGCACACATCAACAGCACAACACCGACTAGCGCTGTACGAAAAATTAGCACTATACAAACAAAGGAAAATAGCGATAACGGTAAAATAAAAACTCGCGTCGTCGAAACGACGAACCATGACCTTCCAGGGTTAAATAAATAGCTTAAAAATAAAAAAGGAATGCGGTGAATTGTTCTAAGGACACAATCGTTCTCGCCGAAGTCGATTAGATTATTCTCCAGTTTCATAGTCCTTCAAAAGATCTCCCGAGGACTTTAAAATTAAGGGGTATGCAACTCACTTAATTTGTGTACCCAGCTTCGATGAATGTTGTTGACTCTCGAGTACACTTTTCGGCATTCGTTTTCTTATATTTTTAAGTTATTTTTACAGATGAAGAAAAAAGTAGGAAAAAAACTAGCGATGTATCGGGGCTTTTCATAGATTCTTGTCAAATAGTATTCAATCGTTACGTAATTTTTACCAGGTTAAGTGCCAGATTTATACCTGTTAACAATGCGACTCTCCTTATAACTATACATTGAACATTTCTGTAAATAAAATCCAAAATTACAATTCTACGACTCATCGTGTTTCGTCCTTCGAAAACTTCGAAAATCAAAATGGAGTACATACGAGCAAACTGTTTTTGCTTTAATTGCTCACAGATAACTGTAGTTACCCAAATTTCAAATAACCAAACTTTGACAAGCCTTGGCAAGTAAACAGAAAACCAATATTTAAAATAATTACTCAACAAAGATATCAAAATTGACTGATTTTAAGTTTTCTAAACGAAGGCGATATTAAAAGCTATTTACTTAAATTTAGTCTTTAATGATAGAAATGGAGTTCTTTCCCCTGTTCAAAAGGTTTTTTCTTGAAATAGGTCTTCACTTAAGCACAATTATCGAAGAAACAAGTAGAACGAGGAGAAAATAAACTAACTATCACAACATTGACTGTTTTCAGGTTGACATACATATGTCAAAGGGAAAGCAGCGGAGGGATTTTTGATGGCTACCATTCAATAGATCAGTCTTTTAGCTGTAGGAATAGCATATTTTACTGGACTTTTGCAACAATTGGTAAATCTGACTTTTGACCGGTTTTTCTACTCCTATGTGAGTTGTGTGAGGGGACTTTTGTTTTTGATGAATATGAATATGTTTTTTTTTTGCTAGCCATAAGCAGAGTTGGACGAGAAATATGAGTATATTAACTCAATTTCTACCCTGAGGGAAATAATGCATAGGAAAAATTAATACTCTATATTTAATTATCGCTTAAAAATGTTCGTATTTAAAAATAATATTTTCATACAAAAATTTTGTACGCACGTATTTGAATGTTCACTGATGAGTATGTACATATATGTAAGTGTACATACCCTCTAGAGAAGATCTCTAGTTCTGAACTGGTGCGCTTCTAGCACATTTAAACCCAGTACTGGTTCGCGATGAAACTCTTTTGCATGCAAACCACTGACGAATTTAATATGGCGATGTCTTAGGGAAGTCTCAATTGCCCCCGCTGCATCCCTTTTCAATAGTTCCGAATTAGATCTAAATTCTAAAGTGCCGAAACAGTTCTAAAATCGTATGTGCGATTTTAAATTATTTGAAAAGAAATTTGTTTGCAATTTGAAATCAAAAAATAATTTAGCTCAAATGGAGAATAACGAATATTAAAAAAAAAAAATTAAAACGACCAGCGCAGATCTCTATTATTTGAAAATATCAATCGACCTTGGTGTTTTTGAGTTATGATCAGGGAACGGATTTTATGGAAATTGCCTTTTTTTCTGCTAACGAGATAGAGCATATTCGATTAAGAATGTCCACGATTTAGCTTTCTCTGATTCCATATATACACATTTGATGTTGCCTTTTTTTGCCTTTTTTAAGATATTTGCCTTTTTTTGCCTTTTCTACCTTTAAAAAAATTATTATAGCATTTACAATTTTTTTTTAAGATTAAAAAATATACACATTGCCCATGCGGCTTATAGAAGCGCAGAGACCTCTTGCCAAATTGGTGTTGGAAAAATTCAAAGCCGTTTTCTCAACTAACGAAGGCTTGGAGACAATAAGGGGTGTGGATAAAATTGTAAAGGACGAGGAAAACGCCCTTATTCCTGATAATATGAACGTTTCAAACGTTCCATGTTTAAATTGGGCGCCGCTTGTATCAACTTACGTCGAGCACACATTTACTACATTCAAGGCTTTTCTTCGCGAAAATCGAATGAAAATGCATCTTGTGGTTCAATGTTACTAGAACTATACAGATTAAAGTTTTATGAGTTAGAAACTCGAAAGGATAAAATAGTCAAAGATTCAAAGTACACATTTTCCATATAATGAAACTAGTTCATAGTTTTTCTCTTTTTACTTGTAATATAAACATTTCTAAAATAAATGTATTTTTTGATTGTTCTTCGTATTTTCTGTCTTTTTTTAGTGCCTTTTTCTGCCTTTTTCGCTATTTTGTTTTGCCTTTTTTTGCCTTTTTTGCAACACCTAGTGCCTTTTCCTGCCTTTTTCACTATTTTATTTTGCCTTTTCCAGCCTATTTCGTTATTTTATTTTGCCTTTTTTTAGGTTTTTAGGTCCTAAAAATCCGTTCCCTGGTTATGATACTAATGATGTAAGTGAGCGATTGTAAGGCACTTTGTTATTTTTTTCATTGAGAAAGAATAACTTAATCCGGATTAACGTTGCTTATCGTCGTCTAAAGTACAAAAGCGCGTAACTGTAATTTTTTGCCAAAAATTGGATTTGCTCATTCGTCCTGAAATATGTGTACTAGTCAGAAAGGCTATTCTTTTATTAAAAGGAGAACCATTTTGAAATATGAGTGTGTCAAGGTCTTTGGAAAACCAGACACGGTGGTTCAATGTGGTAATTTAACATATCTAAGATCGGAGTGTTTTGATTGGAACATTGCTTTTGGCTTTATCGAAAGTCCTAGAAAATCAACACACGAAAATGTTCACGATTTAGTAAAATTTTTTTAACAAGATGGATGTTTCAAGTTTTTGTAAACAACACCAGTAGTACTCAACTGAAAAATCGTTCGATCGTTTGCTTTGACAGCTAAGAAAAATACATACGTTTATATGAAACTTTTCACATAGGCAATACTGACGGCAAAGCAACACGAACGCTAATTAACTCTTGCCATTTTGCGAGCGTTGACAGTCTGTTGTTGAAATCAATAACTTTTTGCTTATAAATAAATACAAAAAATCATGCAAAGAAAAAAAACGAATAAAACCCGCGATGGCCAAATACTTTTATTTTAAAAATGTTTCAATGTTTTTTAATTGTAAAATTCAAATTCAAAAACTAAAAACATTCGCTGTCAGAGCATTCATTGTAGCAAACACTTGCGCTACTTGCGTTGCTGTCAAAACGATATATCGCCAAAGCGACGAGAAATCTGCACGTGACAGAGCCTTCAGACTTTACGAGAGGAGTTAGATTTGACTTATCTAGAATGGTTTTCCAATATTTCCGTACTTATATAACAATCGCCGTAAGTTTAACCTTAGTTTACTCTGCGTGATGCCTTGCATATAAAGTGAGCCATCCATAATGCTAACTACGGATCAATGGAAATTATTTTAATTTTAAAAATACTGGTGTCAAACGAAAGAGTGTTAAGAAATCTTTACTCTGAGCATTTAGAATGCTTGAAGAGAGCTGCCATGTGTTTAAAAAGTGGCATTTATCCGGGCCCTTTCTTAACAAATAATTGGCTAGACTCCGTCTAACATTTGGAATTTTTTTAAGGTTTTTTGAAGAGGGTACGCCAGTTCACAGGCAAAAAACTGGAGCTACTTTCAACACCAAAGGTTGAAATATGTTTTTTTTTTGTTTAAATTGTGTAAAATGGGCATGGCATTTTCCACTTAGAATAGAATGTATGATCTCACACATATTTGGCTTTTGATTTCGCTACTCGAGACGCAGAAAATTTAATAAATAGATGCGACGATCATATTGTTCCTTTTCATCTGAATTTCTTTGTAATTTACTAGAAATTCTCAAAATTTTCACAAATCCAAAAATATCAAAAAAAAACTTATTTATTCATTTTTACGTAGAGGTGAAAAGTTTCAAGATCGACTTAATCTCCTCAAGAATAATTTTTCAGAAGTGCGGTGCATTTTTTCTGTTAATTGGAAAAAATCCTTATTTGAAAGAAGGTTAATAAATTTTCCTTCCTCTCCTACGCTCAAATGCTCAAAGGATATTCTAGTTTATGTCAAGCTCAAGAGCTAATTTAAATAAACCAGATTGTACATTATTGGCACTGCAGCCAAGAGTTGCAACTAAAAGCCATCCTTGCAACAGCACCTATGCACACACTCCTTATTCCTGTCTCTTAGGGCAGGCCATTACATTTCCTCACTTTATTTACCTACAGCAAAGGCAAGGTTGATGCGTAAATTAAAGTTGAAAGCGAGTACAAGTGAAACGAAAATGTTCCCAAAGATGTGGGGTGCGCAAGATATGCGGCTGTGTGCGCACAAATTCAAGTAGAAATTCAAAACAGTGAATTTTCATTTGCATTTGAATTGAACCAATGGCGGCTGTTAGGAAGCAACTTGGCGATAACGAAGTGTTTGTGTAACAGTGTACGCTTCATCAGCCAGACTGTGCGCGAAAGCGTCGATGTGGTGTTCAGGCATTTGTAGAATTTGCATTTAACAATTTATCGCTAAGGAGGCGGCGGATGAGCGGTTGACACTGCTTAGCAGCTATTGCCGCAACGCTAATGTCCTCGCGGCAGCTGTTCAGCTTGCTCTTTTGTTCATGGCCTTATTGCGGTCTTGTTTTAATTTTTTTCCTCCTTTTTTTTGTAGTTGCCATTACGTTTGTTGTTGCCACCCTATTTCGTTTGAGTGGCATTCATGTTCCGCTGCGTTGCTCAAGCGTATAATGAGGCCACAAAGGACCCACAAATACTCGTACTGCTCCTTTGCCATGGCGAAGTCTCACCACTGCACATACCGCCAAAACAAAAACACTAGCAGCTGGAGATTTTCACCAGAGATTCCAGCTACGCACTCGCTGTCTTGTAAATTGCTGTAGTTGTTGCATCATTGTTGTTGTGTTGCTTTTAATGTCACTTTGTGTGGCACAGAGACGTCAGAATTGCAACAGCTAGTCGGCAACGTCGAGGCTGCAACCGTGGCGGATACGCAATATCTGCTACATACGCTTGATTCGTTACAACACTAGCTGGCACCTGCGCACCTACTATGTATATGAATCTACTTTTGTGTGTGTAGGTAAGTATGTGTCTGTAAGCAGTTGACAAATTTACGTTTCCGCTTATCACCAAAGGCAACGGATGTTTGAGTTGATTTCGCTTTTGTTGTTGCAATTGTTGATGTTACTGCAGTCATTGCTGCTATTGCCATTGCCAATTTGCTTCGGTACAAACATCCTTGCACTTAATTTCGTTGCTTACCCTACATCTTAAGCTCTTTAACAGTATCTTGTCTTAGTATGGAAGGTCTCATTCTTGTGTATACTCCAAGAAGTAGTGGCAAAGAGAAAAAAAATTCGCAAATGTTCGCTTCGTTAGCAATGAAAAGAGTCACGCGCACACACTCCTAAACACGTAGGTACTCCTCGGCATGTTTACACACAAACGCAGCTATCTTGCATCTTTTGCGTTTTGCTACTTATTTTTTACGAAGAGCTGCATTCTCATCCACATTTGCACTTGTACATACTCACGTTTACTTGTGCAGCAAATCGACTTAACTGCACGTCTTTCTTCCTTTAGTTGCATTGCTCACCGCGCCAAACTTCTTCGTCTGTGTGTTGTGGCTGACACCGTTTTCGTTGGCAATAAAGTCGCCAAACGCAACTGAAATGAAAATATGTATGTATGTATGTCTTGTTTTCCCATTTACTGGTGTCCCCTTTTCGGCCAAATTCAAGGCCGTTGGTTAAGAAATCAGTTTCACTCTTACTTTTATATTAATGACGGAGACACAGGGGTTTCAATTGCAGTCGAACTGCTTCTTTTAACATTTTACTATGCAGCATATTTGTAGCCAGCAAATAAGCAAAATCAATTATGGTTGGATATCCAAGTCTACCATAAAATCTCATGCTAAAGAAGAAATACCATTTTTTTTACTAGGTTTCAGATAATGGAGCCGTTCAGCCAGTGCTACCTTGGTAGGTGATGGACCAAGTTTATTCGTTACAAAAACGCTTAAGAGTCACATAGTTATTAGACTGAAGAATTTTTTCCGTCCCAGAAGTATAAAAAAAATGTTTATGAAAAAATTTACTAATAAATATATATAAACTAGCAAACCCGGCGAACTCCGTTTCGCCACCAGATGGCTTCGTTTCTTGTAACATTTCGTTTGGGGATTAAAAGATGAAGAAAAATTATTTTTTTTTTTGTTTTATATTTGAAAAGGAAAAGTTTTATTTCATTTCACAACAGTAATGTATTCATTTCGATTACAAAAA
>NW_023458555.1:42062104-42063413 GCF_013731165.1 Rhagoletis pomonella | reverse complement strand
TTTTATTTCATTTCACAACAGTAATGTATTCATTTCGATTACAAAAATGAAGTGTAATTTAGTTGAACTTCTCTAAGTAAAAAATCTGAATCGAAGCGTTATACGTGTCCGCAAATTATCTGTTTCATTGAAGTGCTCTTTGGTAAACCACATTTTTTGTTTTTTTGGTCTGTCGTTAACACAAACAAAGCGGATGGTTTCCCAACTCGTGAACACGCAACGTATAGCTGCCCATGTGAAAAACAATGATTTTCTAAATTTATGCCGCAAACACTAAGCGATTGGCCTTGCGACTTGTTAATTGTCATTGCGAATGCAAGGCGAACCGGAAATTGCACTCTTTTGAAGTCAAACGGAAGATCAGTCGGAATCATTGGTATTCGAGGAATACATACATTTTCACCTGCGTACTTTCCGTTAATAATGGTTGCCTCAATAAAATTCGGCATAAGTTTTTTCACCGCAAGTCGAGTACCGTTGCAAAGTCGCGGTTGATTCAAATTACGCAATATCATAATAACTGAACCAACTTTGAGTTGCAAGTTATGTGGTGGAAATCCTGGTAACTCCAGAGAGTTCAAAAACTCTGTTGGATAATTTACAACATCATCGGAATTTGTTATGGAATCAACGGATTTGTATGTCACCAAATCGCCATCGATTTTTGATTGAATGGTGAAATTCAGTGCGTGTACATCATTATTCTTTGCGGCGAGAATTGCTCGTTGACTTAACCAAGCATAATTCTGATAATTCTCACTAATGTTTGGGAAAACATTTTCAATAAGAGCTAATTGAGAGTCTACAAATCGGCAAAAGTCGTTGGTAAGAGTAATTAATCCAGTTGTCGCATCAACTGGAACTTTTCCATTTCCAACAGCTAACAAATGTTTGGAAAATTGTGCAGCACGACAATGTCTCGTGATGTAGTTGGATCGCCAACAATAATTGCAGCAACATCATCAACGGTGGGTGCATTGAACCTTCGTACATGTTCACCTGTTGGGGTACGATCCGCTCTTATGACAAATTTGTGCGTATCCGATGGCATTCGTTCCAATGCTGTTTTGAACATATTAACCACAGCGTTATTAGCGTGAAAAAATGCTTGCAACTGTTCAATAATTCGTATCTTTAACTGTTGTGTTCCCTGTATATTGCACCGCACATTCAGCTGATCCACCATCGACGAAATGAAATATATTTGCAGAAATTGATGGGGTTCATCTGCTGTTGGCGCCATTGAACCATGCAAATGCTCTATCTTAAAGCATTCATGAACAGCTTTCATTTGATACCCATATTGAAC
>NW_023458555.1:42035139-42062094 GCF_013731165.1 Rhagoletis pomonella | reverse complement strand
TGAACAAATACACCCAAGGTTACCCAGGTCCACGTTTTGGTCTATATATCGAGACCCTAGTTATTTTTTAAAAATTTTCTTTGCTACAAACCTCACGGAGCCCGAGCCCTTTCCAACGAATGCGAAACCATGGGAATCGGTTCGTGCGTTCTTGAGTTATAAGATTACCAAGGAAATGTAACTTCTTTTTATATATATAGATTCAAAAATTTCCACAGTTTTGGTGTAAAAGGAATGAGATTATCTTACACAGCTAATAAATAAAGTAACTTTTTGTAAAACCCTGCACAAAAAAATAATTGCATATAACTTGCACACTATTTGCACTAGAGCCAAACAATTTTGCATATTATCACCATATTACAATAAGACCTATCTAAAATTATTAAACTAATCGTTGGATAAACGTTTTAAATTTTGTGGGTTCCACTTTAGAAATTTTTACTCTGTGTCAGCACACATAGAGCATAATCATAAAAGAAGGAATTTCTTCTGAGGGTGACGTACCACCATTAGCAAATTTCCGCACATCCTATAACGCGCTTTATGATCAATTTTTGCCATTTTGTATATGCATAACCTGAAGATAATTAAGGTAGGCTGTCTTAAGCCTTAATTGGGTGCATCAAGGAAATCACACAATTAGTCGCATGGGGTCCCCAGTGACCCCAATAGAAGTGTTGAAAAAAGAGTTTTCACAATAAAAACAAGCAAGAGCAGCGCTTTCATGAACATCTGAAAAATTTATATATTCACAGCAGGCATAGATAGAGGAGATACATATGTATATAAAAAATTACATCAAAACAATCAAAGGTATGAAAGATATACCTTATATAGCACCAATATAAATGATTTTCACTGCTGTGCGATCGGTATGTAAACCGGTAACACAATTTAGCGGGTTTAGCTTCCAACATAAAGGATATATGTGACCTGGTCTACGGAAAGGGGGCTTAGGTGTCAAAAAATCAATTTTCACTTTTTGGTTGATTCGGATGGAAGATGAGATGATTTTCACTTTTAACAGCTTTTTCACAGAAAACTTTTTTCGCACGTAAGCTCCCTTTTCGTAGACCAGGTCACATATATTGAGAAACTGGTATCTGAACAATCAGTGGTATGGAGGCTATAGGTTATAGCAACCAAATCTTTACCATTTTCACTGTAAGTATTCTTTTGAAAATGGGTGGAAATAGTGCGAAATTTTTATGTTCCCAGCTGCATAAATGGAGGAGTTATAACAAAAAATCTCAAATCTGAACAATCAGTTGTATGGAGGCTATAAGTTATAGTTACCCGATCTTTGTAGTTTTCACTGTAAGTATTCTGTTGATACAGCGTGAAAATACTACAAAATTTCATGTTCCTAGCTGCATAAATGGAGGAGTTATAACGAAAAGTCTCATATCTGAACAGTCCGTTGTATGGGAGCTATATGTTAAAGTGGTCTGATTCTTCCGTTTCCGACAAATGATTAAAACAATATAAAAATACTCTCACTTACCAAATTTCATCAGGATATCTCGAAAACTGAGAGACTAGATTGCATACAAACAGACGCGTCTAGACGGACGGACAGACTCATCTCGGCAATCTGATCATATGAGTATACGTTTTAATGGGTCTATCTCTTTTTATTCATGTACTTACAAACATGGCAACATTTCATGCTCATGAAAGGTATAAAAAGTCAAAACTGGTCAAATGGTAGCACTTCTGTGGGTAACAGAGTGTAATAACTTTTCTAACAGTTAAAACCATAAACTAGAATCGGAAGTTTAAAATATTGGTCACATAAATTTAAAATTAAGCTGGCAAGTTTCCAAGTCAACCAGAAGCATTGAGTCAAATAATTCGAATTGACAAACTAAAACGGATCTACAAAGCCCGGAATGATAAAAATTTATTGACAATTTCTGGTTGGAATATGCATATGTACATCTCATGATTTTTTACATATATATTATGGACTTCGGATATGCTTTCGACCTGTAAATAGGTCAAGATAAAATGTTAATTAATATGCTTAAGAAAAAACGTTGGGTATTGTTGGTACAAAATTTAATCATAATAGGTATTAGATTGGCGCTTACACATATGTTAGTGCTTGGCCGAGCTTCTCCTCCGATTTGAGGCGTGCGGCTTGGTGTTGTCGCACAAAGGTGAGGGACCTACAGTTTTACGCCGACTCCGAACGGCGATTGTGTTTTTATGAGAAGCTATTTTTCATGACAGAAATACACTCGAAGGATTAACATTGCCTGCCGAGGGGCGACCGCTGTTAAGAAAAAACCTTTTTCTATATTTTTTTTGCGATGTTTCTTGGACCAAGGCTTGAACCCAGGCACTGCGGAGTGGAAGCGCGCACTGCTAACCACTTCACCACAGCGGAAATATATTAGAATATTAGAATTCAAAGTTTAAAAATTGTCAAACCAAAATAAAACCAGAAATGTTTGGCAAAGCCTTCATTTTTGTTCTGAACAAGATCGAAACAGAAGTACGGCCGTTCGCTGCTTAAAAAAACACTTTCAAACCCAATTTCTTTTTATGCGAATATTTGAAACCGTAACTGCTTGCTGCATTGATCCCTTTTGCTTTTGAATCTTCCATTGCGCGAATTATTTTTCACTGTTGTTTCGCTGTATGACTACTTAATTGTTGTTGCCTTTTGTATGTGGCCAGACTGTCTTTAGTTCCGAAGTCGTGTACCAAGTTGTCGCAATTGCAACAGCTGCAGGCAAACAAGTAGTATCAAGTTTAAAAATACTGCTAAGTTTTGCAATCGTGTCCTGCGAATACCAGGAGGTGGCATTTGCAAATTATGCAGATTATCCAAGGGAAAGTAAGAACATGTATGCATACAATTACAAGCAAACTATGCACATAAATATCAGAATTTTAGGATAGTTACAAAACCTTGAACTTACAAAAATGTATAACTGCAAATTTGTAGGGTAAGGGGTAGAGACTACATGTAGTATGTAATTCCAAGACATGCTAATATGAGTCATCTAAGAGAAAATGATAAAAATAAGTAAATTACGATGAATGTGCTCAGGGACGTCAAAAGCTTTTTGTAGGAATTATTCAAGTGAAAAGTATTTGGGTGATTGACCAAGCTCTTTCAAACCGGTTTTCATAGTTTTTTTTAGATCTTAAGGTATTTTTTTTGAAACCTTAATTTTTCGAATACCGAATAAACCGGATTTGTGTGCTCGAATAAACCAGAGTTTCACTTGATTTATTTATGTGCATACCAGCATTTTAAAAAATTCTTACATTTTACAATATGTTTTGAACTTGGCTATACCTAAAAAGCTGTCGCTCTTTCTTATATTTTGATTTCATACTCAGATTCAGCGTAAAGTTTACAAAGGAATTTATGTAAAAATGTTGTTTGGCAGACTATTTTTTTTATGTCTGTAAACGTGTATTATTGTCAACAAATTACAAGGCGGAACTGAGTGCTTTTTATTATGAAGAACTTGTATTGGTTTAGCCACGCCCACTTCAAACTAAATATTGTTGGAGAGCTCAGCAAAGAGTCTATCGAAATAAGCCATTTTCGAAAAAAATACATTGTTTAAACTCGTAGAACTCAACAAAAAAGCGCAGTAGAAAAAAATCGTTATACACTTTGAATAAAATCGCTGGCATAAAATTATTTCCTGGTAAAACGAGAAAAATTTCTGATATATGTACCGAAAATATTCTACAAGTTGTATGTTTTCATTTGAAAAAAAAGTTGCCTCTGGACTAGTCCATGGTGTCTTTTTCCATCGAAAGTCCCATTGTTTTTTCTGATCAAAATTTTAAGCTTGATTTTTAAAAGAGGAGCTATGCTCAGTTTTTTTCGCTTCACGTAACACTTCGATTTCATCATTAATTCCATATCGACATTACTGTGAAAGTTCTTCGATCACAAAGGATTAATTTTTTTTTTAATGCATTTTACGAGACATCTTTAATTTCTGTGGGCCCGCGATAACGAATATATCACCTCAGGGTCAATTAGAATTTGTTTAATATCTGTCTTTCTTTTTACACGACATTAGTTGTGTTTTTGTACCCACTTCCTAGTAAGATCCAGTAAAAATTGTTACGAATTTTTCATGTTTTGGCATTTTAGAAAACTTGCAAAGTAGGGAAAATTGAGAGAGCGGAAATGACAGATGAAGTTGTAAGTTTTTACTGAATTGTTACTGCACTGCATCAGATTAGGCCGATCATTCTTTTAACTACCACCAAATTATAACTTAAGAAAGTTTTATTACATGGCAGTTGAGAAGGAAATTTTTGCACATGCAGCATAGAATGCATTTAGGCGCCTGGTGTTAGCAGTCGCGCCTAAACCAAGACACACTGAAAAGGTAGTATCAGTAGAACAGTTGATTTAATTTCTTTTTTCAATCATATCAAATATTTCTAATTTCTTCTCACAAAAATTCTAAATTGTTAAAACCCATTTCCATTCATACATTTTTCCATACAAAAAAGAGATTGAATAGCAGCTTTTGGAGCGTTCACCCAACTCAGCTAAGAAAAATTTGCAGCAATTTTTTTATTTTTTCCAATTTCAATTTTTTATTTTTTATTCTTATTTTTCTTTATTTCATATAGCACACTTTGGTTTAAAAGGAAAAAATCAGAACTGGTTTTGACACCTACCAAATACCAGAAGCAACAACAAAATACACATAAATGTTGTTTTTGCTGTAATGCTACTACCTGTTTGATATAACTTGATTGAAACTAATTTTGTGGGACGTATAATTTTACAAAAACAAAAGAAATTTGTTAGTCCTTTATACTAAACACTTATACATTTAGACGTGGGTTTATACTCATACATCGAATAAAAAGGTCTTACATTTAATAGCAACGTATGATTTTGCTTTTTAAAGCGAGGTCTTTAGGTAAAAAAGGAACAAAATAATAGGGAATGAAGAATTCTATCCAGCCACATTTTTGTTTTGTCCATAGCTAAACGGCTGGTATTCCTGACCTATGCTAAAAATTTCACTTTACATTTGCGACGTCAGTAATGAAAACGGATTTAATTTTTTTTTCATTTTACGCAAAGATTTAAACAACACAACTGTTAAGAATAAGAAGGTACGTTGCCCCAAAGTTCGATGTAGCGGCTGGAAATTCGATTTTGGCAGGGCGTTAGGAAGTGAGGTTGGGAGCAGAAAACGTCGAAACTGTCATTTTCGAATTCCACAAACACAAATCTATGCTCATTTCTAGTGGCATTGCCGCTTTTGTTAAGGTATGAGACTTTGGTGTTGGTCAGAAAACGCTTCACTCAACGATTTTGTTTAGAGGTTAAATTTCACATTATACATCGGTAAAAGGCATAGGCAGACGACAATGTTGATCCGGATGCACTCGCTAATTCGGAGTTATCTCCAGAATTGGCTGCAGTTGATCCTGATTAAGCCCTAGAGCTAATTTCCAAAATTAATTGGGATCAAGGGAATTTTCGTGGTTAGAGCTGTGCACATAAACTCTGTAGCACCCAGGTTCAAGCCCCACTCCGAGCGATTCTTAAATTAATTGTTTGTAATTTTTTCTTTCACATAACCATTTAATATAAATTAAATTTTTTAGTCTTTAGTTTTAATTAAAGGGCCACAACAACCAATATAAATGCATTAAATGAAATAAAAGTAATAGTTAAAAGGCAAAAATTGGTTTGCTGACCTTGGTGCTCGATCCCTTGACCTTGCGGCTTGCTTACTGCCGTCTGTCGGTGTAAAATTTTGATCAGATTGACTGCGTCAGTAATCCGAATCAACATGGTCGTCTGTCTATGCTTTAATTTCAAAAGTAGGCTTTTGAAAGTAGCCATTGAGTGGTCGTTTAATCTTGAGGAAATATCAATATCTGCAGTAGTTTCTCGATTTTCGCCAATTTGCTCTCATTAAAAGAAACATACAAAATTCACTTTATATTCCTTTTCCTTCTGACTGTACCACATTTGCGTAGCCACGCATTTTCGTTGTCGTTTATTGAAACTCATTTCAGTTGTGTTATCTTGATATCTTGGGCATATGTAAATCAGGTATGTAAATACATACGTACGCACGTGTGCTTGTGCATGCGAGTTCACAATATGCTTTTGTATTGAGTAAATTTTGAAAAAGCCAAGAAAAAAAAGCCAACAAAAGAATAAAATGAAAAGGCACAGGAAATGAGGGAACATTCTGAAATGATTTGTACGTTGATTTGTTTGTGCACCCTCCTCTCGTACCCAATCCCGCCATTTGGCTGGAAATTTCATTCAATCAAACATTCAGCTGCGTCCCGCTACCGCGTGATTGTGATAGCCATTCAATGTATTCATCTGCACATTTGTCCTTCATCTCATTTGGTGCTATGTGGTGTCACACGCTCCCCCTCATACGCGTTCGACTGACTACCTGTCGATATTGCTCGTTCGCTTCGATTCGTTGGCATTCGCATTTGTTCGTTTGTGCGTAATATAAAATGGCAGGAAATACACGCTTGATTACCGCTGAAAGACAGCATAAAATTCGTTTCCGTTTCCGCGTTTCTGAATTAATGGAAGCAACAGAATGCGCTCACAGCCTCGACAGTTCGCTCGGCTCGGCGGCAGCCTTGCTTGCCAATTGATTTCGTCCTTAGCAACGCTTATTCATGTTGCTCATACGCCCCATAGACACGTGCACGATTGCAGTACATAATTGATTGTGCAATGAGATACCTGCCGTTGGCAGCGCACCGACATTGTAGGGACAACTTGATTGGCAGCCTATGGGTGGGTGCGGCACAGGCGGTGCACATCTCTGCAGGCAATGTCAGTTGTTTGCAATTACCTCCAGCTCAATGGGTATTGGAGCTATTCGCCGTCCCGCTTGCTTATTACGCTCTTAATTTACGAGTGCTGGCAAGGTGGTATTTCGCTGTAATCTGTAAGCTATTTTGAATGGATATGCCATTCATTTAGCCGAATATTCTTCGCTGAGTTAATATGCCTACACACTCCTGCTCAGATGATTTAAGCGTCATAGAATTCTTAACTGAAAAATGGATAGAATAATGAAGAAAAATATTCGACTTTAGGCAATTAACTAACTATTTTAAAGTAAATTTAAATAATAAGTTAAACCTAAACCAGAAAATTGTGGAATTTTACCATACTTTCAAATATACAAGTAAACGACCCTTAGTTGCAATAACTTTGTACAGTTAAACTTGTAAACATAGCATAGCATAGCAGTCCCGGCATACATGAACGAATCACCCTACGAGCGTATCTTCGGGTAGCGCACTTAAAGTGTTTTAGAAAGCATTTCTCCGAGGAGGCACATGTTCCTCATATTTGGCTTGATCGTTGTTTTGCCACGAAGAGCCAATACTTCAATGTCCTTGGACAATACTTCCGTGGACATCAGACTGTGGAATCCGCATTGTGAGGACCTTTTAAGCCTTTCCCCTAGTCTATAAGAGTGTCGTTCAGATGCATCGCATCTCGTAACTTATGTAGTGGCGTTCATAGAGCATTCCGGCGTGAAATTATTAGCTATTTAGGATACGATGGAGTGAAAATAAATCCACAAAGATTAAGTAAGCTGTCTGCGATCTAAGCCATCTTTGCTTTTCTATATAGAGGCTAGTCAATAATATTTCTTCGACGGTGTGTCAATAAGGGCCTCATCATAAACCTAGAAATAACTAACTCGCACCATTAACGAGGAGGTATAATCCGAACATCCTTGAATATTCTGAAGAGTTTAAATATTTTAGAGTTATCCTTGATAAGTAGCTTAATTTGAACTTTCTTCCAGACAAGATTCTTAACAATGTCAACCGGCCCCGAGAAATTTCAAGGGCTTTTGGTTCAGACAGTACATCAATAAGAATTTGTTAAAATGCTAAAAATAAAAGGGGAGGGGTCCGGTGTGTTTCTCCTCGGGCCAAAATTTTCAAAGGGGTCGGGATTTTTCTAAATATGAAGTCGGAAAGTCAAATCTATACATATAATAAAATTTTAGCAGGTAGATGTCTGTACATTATAGATATTAAAGAAAAATTAGAGCACCAGACGCCAAATCAATCATTTTTGGAATGCATGGATTTGAATACCGTTTTCACCGATGTATTTCTAGAGATATAACTTAAAATATAAAAAGGAAAAAAATTAGAGAGTTGCCACCTGTTTGAAAATTGCAGTTTAAGTAGATTGATAAGAAAAAGTGAATATTGCAGTATGGGCGTAAAAAGGAAGAGGGTTAAGAAGACTTACACCCAAAAATTTTTTTTAGAGTTGCCAAATGTTTGAAAATTTTAATTTAATTTTATTTATAAGACAAATTGAATATTGTAATATGCGTATCAAACTGAAGAGGTTTAGGAAATTTTACGGATAAAAATATTTTTAGGGAGGGTTGCCACCTGTTTGAAATTTTTTATTGTATTATTGTATGCCGAAAATATTTTAGGGGATTTGCCAACTGCTTTAAAAATTGTATTCATTTAAATTTGTAAAATAAATGGAATATTACAATACGGCCATTAAACTAAAAGATGATTAGGAAGCTTACTTTTGAAAATATTTTTGAAGCGGGTTGCCACTTATTTGAAAACTTTAATTTTATTAAATTTATAAGATAACGTAAATGTTGCCATATGGGCATCAAACGAAATTATTTGAGAATAATACAATTGCAACAGGCCATCTGTACATAATAGAAGTTAAGAAAAATTAATAGGGGATTTATTAGATCAACAGAAGCCAAACCTAAAATTTTCATAATTTTGGTATATCTGTCTGTATGTTTGTAAGCGCATCACGCAAAAACTAGTGTATGGAATTAAATGCAGTTTTCACCGATATACATATTGCTAGAACTCTAATTGAAAATATAGAATCCATTTTTTTTTTTTTGTTTTAGTTTATCGTCGATCATTGTTCCTAGGTATTTGAATGTATTAACTTTTTCCAGTGCGTCGTTGTTTATATTTAGAGTTAACAACGGACTGTTCTTAAAATTTCGCCTTGATATAACCACAAACTTAATTTTATTGACATTCAATTTAGTGTGATCAAGCATACTTAACCAATTGCACTTTTTTGGAACTTCTGCGTGTAATGTTTTTCGCTAAAAAAATCAGAACATTTTTGTTTTGTTGCTACCAAAAAATTAAGTATTCTGAGACGTCACGCTTTACAATTTCATACAGTACTCTGTAAGATGTATTTCACTAAACTACTAAACGGCTGCACCGATTTGGTTCATATTTGGAAAATATGCCAGCACCTTGAAAATAAATATTCCGACCAAAAATTTACTCGATATGTAGCTCGGGGTATTTCTAAAATTCTTATACAGACTAAAACGTAAAAAACCAATATATCTCTAAATCCAATTACGTTGGGGAACTGAAACTTAGCACTGATGTATATATTACAAATGCATTGGAAAAGGGGGCGTGACACCTTCCATAAAAACTGAACTTCCCATATAGCTCATCTCTGGAACCGCTTACGCTAACGTCCTGAAATTCGACACAACTACATATCGCCGTACTTATGGCGAAAAGTGATAATTATTGGAACGGCCATTTTCTCCTAGATTCCTAAATCTCATTGAACTATTGTAACTTTGTTTTTCATTTTTAATATTACAGGTAAAATTTATGTGAAAAATTTGAAGAATTTTTTTAAATGTTTCACAAAGTAAGGAGCATTGATTTTACGAGTTTCTCTATGGACTGTCCTATCTACATACCTATTTGCATAAAATTATAGCCGTTTTCGTTGCTCGGCCTAAACTAAATAATCACTGAATAAAGTTCCGTCAGATTGTCGGAGTCTATCTTACATATGGTCCTATTACATGCTACTAAAAAACTCGATAGGTGGTGCTGGAGTAGAGTTATTTATAAAAATCGTATTTGTTGTATATGTATGATGAAAAATTCTTTTAATAAAAATGGTCCCGATGAGCGCCGCTGGAGTCGAGGTTGAAATTTATAACACGTATTCATTTTATGGTAAGAAATTGTTTTTTCATTGTAGGACGGACAAGTCCAGTGGCCAAAATCGGATAATAACCACGCCTACCTCCCATATAAATCTACCGTTATTATATAATTATTATTTGTTATAAGATATACAAAAACTGCTATATTAGTAACTACTAACGATTATTCAGTCAAAACTGATATTTACAAAAAATTTTGGGCGGAAAAAAAGAATTTTATAAATTTTTGGAAAGCGGGCGAGGAGTTGAATTATAAGTCTAACTGAGCATATTATCGAATATGTTTCAAATAGGTAAAAACTACCCCCGTATGCCAACTAACGGCACTTTACAGAAAGGTGAGAACATCGATATTAAATGCGTCCGAACTTAAACTTCGTTACTTGCTAATTTTTAAAATATTATTATTTTTTCTGATGTATAGGTAAGACCATAAGATGCGTATTAATTTTGCATCGGGCTTAGTTATATCAAACCAACTTAGCATTAAAATACTCAGCTACAAGTAAAAAAATCATTAGTTTAGCAAACAATTCCATATTTCTTTACAAGGTACAAATGTATCAGGCTATGCATTCTCGTAGTAAAGGTTGGGTATCAGCCGTTGGGTTAAACATTAAGCGTATTTTTTCACATAGATGGTATTTCTCGTAGTATAGTAAAACCTAAAACAGAATGGAATAGCAATTATTTTGAATCGTGTTTCATTTATTTATTTACTAACGAATGCTTGGCTTGCTTCGCGATGCCTAATAAGAGCTTTTGCGTTGACCAATACAAAAATAATATTGAAATGAAAAAAACGGCTTATATTCTAAAAATTATTAATTTCGATTGAGAGGACTGAAGACTTGCTCATAGCCCAAGAATAATAGCACTGAGAATATGGAACATGTACTTATATCCTTCAATGGTATGAACTCTTATTTTCACCTGTGAGGTATCTACAAGTATCACAAGACTCTCCTATAGTGCGTAATCTTCTTCTATAATCCTGTTGTTCCACAAGATGAAATAGTTTTGCCGTTCAAACGGGGTAATTGATACTCTTACCGTGTTCTTTCTTATTCGTCACACTTCTTATTGATATACCGATAACCCGTTGATGTGCCTAGGATGTCTTTAATGCCTTAACAATTTTGCACTTCTATATATACTATACATACTTTGGCTTTATTAAGTCATCTAAAAAGTAAATTCGCAGAGGGGTATCCAAAAATCTTGATTAGAGTGCCAGCTATGTTTTGGGTCCATTTATTTGCAGAAGCCCTTTTTATCATAAAGATAATGCCCGTTAATTCAGGTCTTATGGTAAAGGCGCATTATCAAATATCTCGACTGCAGCGCCATCTGTCACACAATTTTTTTGCAAATGTATATTTTATGGTGCAGAGCATCCGACGTCGGTCGTTAAACAAATAACAATTTAAACGAGTGGGCCTTATGAATAAAAACTAAGAAATTGCTTTTTCTTAAACCTTCCGACCTTTACTCGATTTATTCAAATAAATTTAAGAAATATGTCTGAAATTTTAAGAAAAAGCATCTGCTTAGTTTTTATTCATAAGGCCCAGTAAGAAAGATTTTGTGTTTACCATAAATGAAAGGAGACATAAACAATTTTTCTTATATTATTTAAGGCCTCCTTATGAACAATACTTTTAATTTTTTGTTGCATCCGGCATATAATCTCATGTTAAAGCAAAGTCTCGAAGAATACTGAAGATTTTTAAAATGAAATTGAAGGTAAATATGTGGGAATAAATTTAAATTTATAAACTTAAATAAATAAATGATATTCTCTGAACGTAGATGGCATGCGTGGTGGGAAGTGCTACGAATGCTTGCAATCTCTAAACGCTTGTTAGTTTACAAAAGGACATTCCGTTTAGCTGTCTGTTCTCAATGGGTCCAAGGATATGGTTCTCTAAATTACTACATGTACCACGCCCCTGGTAAACACTCACTCTCGTTCAGTTGACTATAAACGCCACGCCGTCTTGTATAAACTAATTTGTATTCATTTTCCATAAATATTTTCACCAAATTTCAAAGTCAGGTGACTAACGGTTTCGAAGTTATAGCTGGTTAAAAATGTCAGGCCTGTGGGAGGTGCCACGCCCCTTGTCATATCCCATTTTGTATACCCTATGTAATGTCCGAGGTCGCTGTCTACATACCAGTTAAAGCCCCGCGAAAATCCATTCAGTAGTTCCGGAGATTAGTGAGTTCGAACAGACAAAGAAGCAAAGTACAGTTTTATTATAGCATAGACGTGTTTCTTTCGGTTGTATAAATTAATGTTTTATGACTGGTGGACGTGTCAGTATGGGAATATCGCCAATCTTTCATATCTTCATAAACTTTTCTGATTAAAGCTATGGTATAAATAAAATCTGATAATATTTGTCATTCCCGCCCTATTGTTTGGTGGGTGTGGAAGTACATATATCGTATTTTAGTAAAATCAGAGCAGTCCCATATAAGCCCCAGCGGCGCACAGTGTCTCGACTATATGGAGGCAGGTGGAAATAATAGTACACCTGCACCGATTTCACTGAAATTTGACATATGCTCTAGCTTTACTTAGAAAAAAAGAATTATGAACTTTTTTAGAGATGGAATAATTGCCACGCCCTCTACTTTTGTGGTCGGAAACATTAAATTTCATCCGATTTCGATTAAATTTAGTCTGTAGTCTTTGTTTTATTTTAAAAACCTAAATATAAAATATGCAGAAGAACGTCCAAAACTAACAAAAAATGTGAGCCCAGTCATTAAGTGTGATGGAATTTTGGTTAATTTTTGTTTCCTGCTTTCCACTCTCAGAAAACAAATTTTATACTATAAAATGACTTACGTGTAAAGGTAACTTAACTGATTAGTCGGTACCGCGCCCTTTGCCGTATTTTTTTGGAAATGTATCGTTTGTGAAGAAGGGTGGTGAGTAAATAATGTAAAATTTGGTATTTATGACCTTTACTTTTCCCTCTCTAAGTCCAACCGGGGTTTTTTTATCAACTGTCACCACGACTTTTTTCTACCTGCCTCCATATAGTCGAAACACTGTGCGGACGGGCCGAAAGTTGCGCAAACTTGCCCAGAGCCAGGTCAATTGTATTTGTATAAATGTATGTACCTATATACATATGTATGAATGTAGAGTTTTTATGTATATTTTATTATCAAGTATTACAGTATCTAACAGTCACAATATTTTAATTGAACGATTTTATCAAGTGACAGAACGTTTTATTGAATTCCATTTAATTTAAAATTGTGTGCTCGTAATGAACTCAAATTAAATTTCCTTTGAGTACCCGAATGCTGCCGTTGAAAGAGGACTTATTTAGTTTCAACAAGAGTACATTTACATCCATGCATACATATACATACATGTAGGTAGGAATTTTTTATTTATAAAATATTTAATGAAATAAATTAATTTAATAAGCAAACATTTGACAAATTATTTTCCAGAACATTTGAAACAAAAAAACTTCAACCGTTTTTCTCCGTAAACTTATGTACATACATATGTACATATATATCGTCGATGTTTTTGCAAAACCGCCCATCACCACTTGCAAAACCGCCTAAATCGCCGTTGTGGCAAAAATGAGATTTGGTAACCCTGAACTCCAGGCATCGAGATTTATGCATAAAAATCGTTTAATCGTAATTAAAACAACAGATTTGTAAAATACATAATAGCTAAAGAAAGTACCGCCTATCAAGGCAATGCCTTTTTCGCTCTCCTGTAAAATTTGAGTGCCTTCAGATAGGCGGTTTTGCAATTAGGCGATGGGCGGTTTTGCAAAAACATCGACGATATGTATGTACATACATTTGTACATATATGCAGCAACAAATAAAAAATACTTGTAAATATATTTATTAATGTTTGTGAATGTATAAAAATAAATATTTGGTCCTAAATAACATATTTGAAAGGCCTTGGCCGAGCTTCTCTTCCGTTTTGTGGTTTGCGCTTTGATGTTGTCACACAAAGAAGGATTGAGAAAGTATTGAGAAGCTTTTTTCATGGCAGAAATACACTCAGGGGTTTGCAAAAGCTTGCCGAGCGGCGACCGCTAATAAAAAAAGCATTTTTTGATGTTGCTCGGACAAGAGATCGAACCCTGAACCTACTTAATGGTAGTGCTTACCGCTAACTACTCGACCACGGCGGTCGCCATATGTATGTGAATATATAAAACCGCAATCACATTAAAGCGGCTCGCAAAAAAGGTCATGGTGCTCAAATGGATTTTGAACACATAGTCTTTAGGAGCTGTTAGACGTAGCACAGGCGTAAGTCGTTTGGAAAAGTCTGTTAAATTCAAGAATTTCCAAAAGTGACCTTCGAAAGGATTTAAATTTCTGAAAATTGAACTCTGTGATACTATTTTTCGTCTGTTTACACGGTGAAAGTTGGACATTCCACTTCGAGATTGTTGTTGTTGCTTACTAGTGGTAAGCAATGCGCGTTTTCACTCATCAACACCTGGGTTCAAGCCCTGGTCAAAGCAACATCGCAAAAAGTATAGAAAAAGGTTTTTTCCTAACAGCGGTCGCTCCTCGTCAGGCAATGTTAATCCTTCGAGTGTATTTCTGTCATGAAATATAGCTTCTCATAAAAATACAATCGCCGTTCGGAGTCGGCGTAAAACTGTAGGTCCCTCTGATTTGTGTGACAATATCAAGGCCCACGCCACAAGTCGGAGGAGACGCTCGGCCAAACACTAACATATGACCGGAAAAAATACACTTAAGACGCCAAGTTTCGGGCAAAACAGTAACAAAATGACTTCTGAATTGATATTAAAATACCTCATTTTAGCATAATGCATTAGTTAAAAGTATTTTTGCTGTCTTACTCGACATTTTGGTAATTTTTATAAAAATTCGCCAGAAGCCACGTGTTAGAGAGTAAAATTTTCCGCCACCTTTCAAAAATTTCTAAATCGGGTTTTGTTTATCGTTTTTTATTGGTGTCCCATTTTTTACGAATAATGTATCGATGGCTGAGTGGAAGATCGACCTCTTTCGGCAGCCAGTTTGAAAACGCCCTATCTCAGAAAAATTTTCAACAACGCCCTATTTCAAAACAGCGTATTAATATATAGATAGTTGATGGTGAAACTACAGCAGGCATTCATAGGCTTATACAGAAATTGAATCCATTTTTTGAGGGTATATTTCTCTTGATGTTGCTCTGGACCAGTGGATATTGATACTAAGTACTAGTGTTGGGAAGTATCGAGTACTTTTGAGGATCGTGTTCTTTGGTATCGATACTTTTAAGGATCGGGTATTTTTCAAAGTACTGAGTACTTTCTTTAAATATACACATATTGATAGCATTTAAATACTTAGTGTAGAAATCTCACAACCTGGCTGTATTTTATTCAAATTAATGGATCCCAAATTACATCAAATCAATGAGATATACTGGGTACTTTGAGTACTGGGTACTTTCAGGTTCTTTTGTGAGTACTGAGTTCTTTGGAGTACTCAATATCGATACTTTTAAAAATCGGATTCTGTCGATCCTTTTGAGAATCGAGTTCTGAGTACTTTTTGGATCGATACTGCCCAACACTACATTGATTTAATGCCCAATCTTACCAAATCACGTTACCAAACAAAGTTTGGGTAAGCTTACCATGATTCATAACTTCTACATTTGTTATTCAAATTAGATAAGCAGGTTTTTTTATTGTATTTATTAAAAATCATTATTTGAAGTCCAGCAAAGAATCTGGCAGAAAACAAATTTATTATTGCTGATGTGTATACCAAAACACATTTCTTTTTGGAAATTTTGTAAAAAAATTATGCAAATATACAGTTGGAGTATGTTGTTGACATAAGCAGGTAAAAGCAAAGTTAATAGGCTTTACCGACATGTAAATAAATTTAAGATTGGCTAAGTGTATCCAAAGAAAATTGCAATTAAGTGAGCGCACTTTTTCAGACCTCAATTTGGCTATTTCTAAAAAAAGACTATCCCGTATTTTGATTAGCCGCATACGAAGGTTTCAGCGAAAAATATCACGTTGGAGTTCGTATAAAACTGTCGCAGGTCCTTTTTAGTAAAATAGTTTGCATCATGGAGAATACCTTCTTACTTTTGGAATTCATTGGATAGCCGCCTGAAAGCTGGTGCCAGTATGAGTGCGAGGACATCGATCGCATGTCTATTGCAGGACAGTACGCTTAATAATATCCTCCTTGTAAAGAACAATAACTGACGGAAGGTGATCATCGTTTTGACGAGGCAAGCCATGCTGTCATTGTTGTTGGGACAACCTAAGAAAAACATTGGCGTGAGATTAATTGACTAGGACCTCATATAAATGAGATACGCCTGATATTTGTATACGTGTTTATTTTCTGATTCTAAGTGGAGAAAAAAAGGCCATGCCCGATATACATATCGTTGTCTTAGTTCGCAAACGTGCTAAGTCCATTTTTTTATTTTTCAGGAGGGGCAAAAAACCGTCTAACTTTTTTTGTTGTCAATACTTTTCTAATCTGTAATGCAGTTTTATTCCTTAATTCGTCTTGTTTTAGTACCAATAATCGGCCAATTTCAAAATAAAGCTATTGCAGACTTATAGCTCTTTTAGGACTTACCACATTTTCTCTTTAAGATTATATTCTTTTAATATGGACTTACCACATTTTTTATCAAACTTTTTTCCATAATTTTTTATTGTTAAAAGATTTAATTGTTTATTTTAAATACATTTTATTGTTTTAAAATGAATTATAATCTAATACAGTTTTATTTCATTGCTATTAACAAGAATAACTATTTTAAGTCGTGAATTTATGTACCATTTATAAAAGAAAATAATTAAAAGCAAGTAAAGAGGTATAAATTTGGGCGAAACCGAACTTTATGTACCCGGCGCAGGTATCAAATACTGGCGTAAGCAGGGGCTTTTTCCCGATTTCATATGTTTTCGATAATATCCTGAGTTAAACCAATGAAATAATTGAACCACGTTTAGTAGAAATCGCTAAAGTGGCTACCGAAATACACCTTGTAGTCATAAAGTGGGCGGTGTGACGCAGTCTTATTTATTGTTAAGAGTTGTTGTAAGTATTAACTTGGAGTAAATTAGCGTCTTCAGTTATTGAAATATCAGAGTTTCCGTATTTCTGAAATTTACCGTTAGATATACGGGAAGCGAATGTAATTTTGGTCCGATTTGAATAATTTTCAGCGAATTGCTTTTCCGTACCAGGTTTATAGGTGCACCGAGTTTGGTAGAAATTGATAAATTGGTTACCGAATTACACATTTGTGGTCATAAGTGGGCGGCGCCATGCCCATTATCCAAAAATGTATCATAATCTTATGTTCTGCTGAGTGGTTATCGCGATCATCGATTTTAAGTGAATTAGATTTTCAACAGATTTCTTAATAAGGCGCTCGTACCGAGTTTGGTGAATGGGCTACTGAGATACAGCATTTTCCAAAAATTGCACAATAATATTTTTTACAAAAATTCTACTTCACATACTAATTTTGAACAATTTGCATCCAATATTTACTGAAATATCGTAGTTTTTGCATCTTTAGGAAATACCTTTATATCGGAAATGGGCGTGGTTACATTCCGATTCGCCCATTTTTAATAATTTACCTTGGATAAATGGAAACCTACATACCAAATTACGTCGAGATATCTCGAGTTATCGTGTACACGGACAGACGTGTATATATATTTTTTTGATTTTTTTAGACATAGCACATTTGCGTACCAATGCATAACAACAAGTAAAAACGACATTACGGGAATTTTCTGTTTTGGTAATGATGTATTTTCACTTATCCTATCTTACTGCATCAAAATCTCAATTTACATAAAAAGTGGACTTAGCACGTTTGCGAACTAAGCCAACGATATGTATTTTCAAATTAGGTTTTTAAAACCGATTCAAACATATTGCATTTTGCTTTTATTCCATAAATTTTAATACCGTCTAACACTAATGAAGTGGTTGCGCCCACATTAACATTAAACATATACATATATGTTTGTACAGATACCCACCTACATGTGGATATATGTACTCTTACAAGTATAAGTATGAATATCAATACATAAATATGTATTCAAATATTTGCACGTGCATTTATTTAGTTACATGAAAAATTATTTATGCTGTCAATGGAATTTTTGTGCGGCCATTAATAAATGGAAAATCATTTTTAATCTTTGATGCAACCATTTGTGCTTTTTGCTATTTGCATTCGCTTGAATTGATAACTTTTATACTTTTGCATAAAAAATTGCGCTTTCATACAACAATAAAACAAGTTTAATTAAGAGGTACTACAAATGTAAATCTCCCCACAAATATATGGGAATTCGAATTGCACACATGCACTTCAAGGTGTTCCATATTTTACTATGCTTTTTGCTTTTGGCCTAAATAACATAACATATGTATACATAAGTAAAGTATAGTATTGTTGGGAAGTATCGAGTACTTTTGAGGATCGAGTTCTTTGGTATCGATACTTTTAAGGATCTGGTATTTTCCTTAGTACTGAGGACTTTCTTTTTATATATACATATGTTGGTAACGTTTCAATACTTAGTGTAGAAATTTCACAAGCTGGCAGTATTTTATTCAAATTAATATATGAATCCCAAACGAATTCAATTTAATGTCTAACTGTACCGGGTACAAGCATTGTACTTGAAAATTATTGAAACTGCAAATTGAGTACATAATTTCTGAATACCGTGAAATGGAAATAAAACTCAGTACTTTTCAAGTCTATTCGACACTTAATACTAAATACTTTGAATCGATCCTGAGTACATGTATCAAAGCTATTATTGGAACAGAGTGTTTTTGAGTACTGAGTACTTTCAAGTTCTTTTGTGAGTACTGAGTTCTTTGGAGTACTTTTAAAAATCGGATGCGGTGGATCCTTTTGAGAATCGAGTTCTGAGTACTTTTGGCGTCGATATAGCCTAATGATAACCCGTTGACGTTGAAGTTTTGGCTAAGGGCTTTTACTGAAGCTAAATATATGAAAAATTCCACAAAATCCTATAATAGACCTAGTATGGTGAAAATCTACGTTTTTTGTTTTTACATATCCTATTGAGGTTATAGATTTTAAATTGATATATTCTATTGACTTATTCTAAATAACCGTACATAAGTATTCATCTCGTTGGAAATTCATGCCCAAAATATTCTATATTCAGGGTCTGATCAAGATGTCTATGATCCGAAAATTGGATTGGCCAGGCTATGAAAATTGCTACGACAGGAAAATATCACAACAGGTTTTGCCTCGGTAGGTACTTGCAGTCCAAAAGCTAGTTCCTCTCACAAAAGGCGAACAATCGTCGTGAAAACCTCACCGATTAGGGAGGATCAGGAGAACCTAGATAATGTGCTAGAGGACAAGCTATGGGGGAAGTAAGTGTTTCTAGATTTTTGATTTCACATCTTATGGAAGCACCAATGAGTGGTGGAGGAAGGTCCGGAGTATAAATTCGATATTTTGCAATAACAACAAAAAAAAACTGTAGATCGTGTACATCGTGTACGTGGAAGTGGGTACAATCCGCACTGGAAAAAGTAGCTGTACCAATTAGAGTAGAATTTTTGAGTTAACTGGAAGGATTCCTTCACTTCTGGTTCGTTCAATTCATTGAACTAGCTCTTTGGGTTCTTAGTTCGATCACTTCATTGATCTATTGTCCAACCAATTAAACTAGTTTAATACTGAAATTGGGCACTCGAACCAAAAATGAGTTTCCTGATTAAAGCATCGTGTATGTGTGTATATTAGGACGGGACACTTTGAATTTGTTTCGACATCGTTTCTAGGAGACTGGGAATTTACATACAATTCTAAGAAAATAAGTCCATTAGAGCATAGTTTTAAAATCAATTTCTAGCTCCCAAGCTTTAAAAGAAGTTTTAATTAATATTAGGGTTATGTAGATTAATATTTTCTGAAGTGACATGAATCTTGTTTTTTTTTTGTTTTTAACAAACTTGTACTTGGGGTTTTTTTGGTACGAAGCATTAATTTTTATACCCGAGCGCACTTGTGCACAAGGGTATATTAATTTTGTTCACATAACGGTTGTTTGTAACAGCCAAAACGAATCGAGATAGATATAGACAAATGTATACATAAATGATCAGGATGAAAAAAGAAATCGATTAAGCCATGTCTGTCTGTCCGTCCGTCCGTCCGTCTGTCCGTCTGTCCGTCTGTCCGTCTGTCCGTGTACACGATAACTCGAGCAAAAATTGAGATATCTCAACGAAATTTGGTATGTAGGTTTCCCTTAAGCCAAGGTAGGTTGGTATTGAAAATGGGCGAAATCGGACTTTAACCACACCCACTTCCCATATAACGGTAATTTCCAGAAATACGAAAACTGCGATATTTTAGTAACTACTGAAGATAATTCACTCAAAATTGATATTTACAATAAGTTTTAGACGAAAAATAAGAATATTATAAATTTTTGGAAAATGGGCGTAGCCACGCCCACTTATGGTTACATGTGTATATCTTGGTAACCGCTGTACCAATTTCTTCCAAACTTGGCGCAGTTGTTGGCCTTCGCATAACATACCAAATGGCCGAAAATTTTTGAAATCGCTCAATAACCACGCCTACTTCCCATATAACGGTAATTTTCAGAAATACGAAAACTGCAATATTTTAGGAACTACTAGAGATTATTCACTCAAAATTGATATTTATAATAAGTTTTAGACGAAAAATAAGAATATTATAAATTTTTGGAAAATGGGCGTAGCCACGCCCACTTATGGTTACATGTGTATATCTTGGTAACCGCTGCACCAATTTCTTCCAAACTTGGCACAGTTGTTGGCCTTGGTGCAGCATAAAAAACCGCCGAAACTTTTTAAAATCGGACAATAACCACGCCCACATCCCATATAACGGTAATTTAGAGAAATACAAAATCTTCGATAAATCATTAAATATTGAAGCTAATTTATTCAAAATTGATGCTTGCAACAATTCTTTACCAAGAAATACGTTTATGGTAAAATTTTGGAAAATGGGAGTGGCACCGCCCACTTATGATCACATATAAGTATACCGGTAACCGTTCTACCAATTTGTACCAAACTCGGTATGGTTATTGTACTTGCCACGTGTAAGCAAAACGTTGAAAATTATTGAAATCGGACTAAAATAACGGCCGATTCTCATATAACGGTAAATTTAAGAATTGCTTAAAACTTCAATATTTCGAAATTGAAGGACGCTAATTTACTCAAAATTGATACATCTCGGCTTACCATCTAGCGGAAGGTTTCGGAAGGGTGAAAAAACATATATTTAATACTTGCGCCGGGTATTTAATGTTCGGCTCCGCCCGAACTTAGACTTTCTTACTTGTTGATATTTAGTTTTTAATTTAAACTTCATAAAGGTTTGTTGGTTTAGCTTCGTGGTGAATTCGATGTGTATTTGGTATGTAGATCTAGTAAATGCAGGATTTTCTGATTTTTTTCAATTTTTAAGGTTAATACTTCTTGACACTTTTACAACTTTAGGCAAATACAAGGTGAAGGAAATGTTTATACATATGCACTTAAATGATTGCCTAAACTTGATGTGCTTCTTTGGCAGTTTTTGTCGATTTTCGAAACCACTGTGTGACTCAGTGACGCTGTTTAATCGTATGAAATCTTCTCACAGGCAATACCTTCCCTGGGGAACCATTTTTCATTCCGATTGAATTTGTTTTTAGGACAACCCTATTTTGGTTGTTGTGCACATATACCCTTGTGGTCAACTAATTAAGTTGCTGGAATTTTGTCTAGTTCTGGCTAGTTCCTTTGGTTTATTATTATTATTTTTTTTTTATGTCTAGCTCTTTATATAACACTCATAACTTTATTAATTGACATTTAAAACATTCTAAAAATTATAAAAATTCATCAAACTTTACCAGTATCAAACAAAATTTAAATCTTTTTATACCGAATTTTAGGCATGCAGTTTAATAGCCCATTAAATTTCAGAAAGCAAAATTTTTGCTGAAGGTCTAGGCATTTTCTTCCATTTAAAAGAAATGTAGGCCATACTTGAGTCAGTTGGTTACCAAAGGGAATAAGTCAAAGAATATTAAAAAATCAACGCGATTTCCCAGCCTTGCATTTTACTAAAATTTAACGGGCTGTAAAACTGCATACGTCTATGGAAATTGGTAAAACTTGATAAACTATAAAATTTGTTTTGCAAAGCTTAAAATGTAGATCTATATGGTGCTTGGTTTATAATAAGTCAGACTGTTATAAAAGAAATGTTAAACATTGAATAAAAAAAAGTAACCAAATCTGGTTAAAACAACACTAATTTAATTAGTTGACCACAAGTGTATATTAAGATGCATACTTGAACAATGTACATACACATCTGTATAAATAGCTATGAGTGTAGTTGCATTGAATGGAATACCATTTAATTTGCCCAAGTGAGAACAATCATTGAGGTTTTGCTCTACCGACCATAATTAAAGCCAGCATTGCAATTGTCCGATTGGATTCACGAGCATGTACATATGTTAACCAGTCATGCGTAATTCTGTTCGTTCTAATAAGAGCATCTACCAAAATGGCAACCAATTCGCTTGAGCCCTCATTATGTGGTGCAACCTTGAGGCCAATAAATGGTCTTTAAACATATACTAGGTTAGTTGATAAGTGAGACATGCATTTGTATGTTCGTACCAATGTTCATTTGAAGCATTCACCTTGCTGTGATTTCACAGATATTCTAAAATTGAAAATTTTAAACAGTAGTACAGAAAATCTTAATCTTAAGGCGTGGCTTTAGAAAACCATTTCAATTCCAAAAGTTATATATAACTGAATTAAGCAACTATGTTCACTGACCATTTAATGAATGCTTATACCTCCCGTCTCGTTATGGATGCCTTGCTAAAAGCTTGTAGCTGTACGAAAAGTAACATTGTATCTACGACATCTTCAGTATTTTTTCTGGGGAATTGCCGAAGCCGAGCTTCTTTTTAAAGTTTGGATCGTATAGAGATAAATATTTTCTCAATTTTCCCAAGCTGGCAATTTTAAGCGTTATTTTTTATTTGAAGTTGGTAGTCGCATGGTATCAAAAACCTGGAAGGAGTATGAATGAAGAGTGGAAACAATGTTACGGGACATAAATTTCCATCGTTGTATTTATGTTAATATTGCTTTTAAATGAAATTTTAATGCAAATAAAACATGCATTTTATGTCAAATATACACTGAGCCAAAAGCGCAATGGTTTTTTCAACCAACTTATGGTTTGATTTTTTCATGGTCAATAAGCCGATAGTAAGAAATGTGATTCAAGTTGAACATTTGAGAACAAATTCTTATGTATGGCAGTAAATGTAATGTAAGTAATGTAAACAAAATTATGGTTAATATTAAAAATTTTTTTATTTCTCACACTCTCATGGAAAACCGAGGTAATTACGCACATTTTGATGCCTTAACTGATTTTCTCCTACAAATAGTTTATTAACTGCAAACAATTAAACAAAGATACTTCTCCCTGAGTTCAAAATTTGGGGAATTTTTTTTTTCGAGATTTTCGAATATCATGACGAAATAAAAAAATAGGTGTCTTCTTTTTTTCGATAAACAATGTAAAAAAATATATTTCAAAGAATATTGAGGTGTAAATATTGTACGGAATGACTAATGTGACCAATTATTTCAGAGCTCAAAGAAGTACAGAAACTGAAAATCAAAAATAGTGTGAAAGTAATGAGAAAATCGTAAAAGCAGAATATGCGAAAACGGTAACAGTGTACCAATTCAACAAAGAAATTTTTATAAATAAAAATCTAAACTATTTATTATTCTAAGACAAGGCGATTATTCCCAACGAATACTAATCGTACAGAGACAAGTCATGTATGAAATTGAAGTGCTCGATCTGAAACTTTGCACGAACATTTAAGATTTAAAAATCATTATACACTCATCACTATCACTTTTGAAATAATTGCATGGAAAAATTTTTTAAGTTTTCCGTTGAACAAAGCATTGCTACGTTCATTCCAATAGGCGGAAACTGCGAAGCGCTCTCAATATGGAGTAAAAAAGGACACATTGAAAGAGCGTTTTCGGAGCACTCGGAATATGGAGTGAAAAGGACTTCCACGTTAACACCTCGACGCTATGACAGTTTCAAATGCATTTAGACGTAAACAATAATGCATAAAAAATTACTGTTGTCTTTAGAACTTTTCAGATGTATTTAATAGAAAATATGCTCGATCCGGCAAAGAATTCCATAGAGCGGGCGCTAAGTGGTTCCAAACCTAAAAGGAACGTATTTTAAATAAGATAAAAAGTAGTCTTTCACTTACTTCAGAATTTTTCCGTTTTTATCTGTTTTTGCTGAATAATATGTAAATAATTTTTTAATTTAACGTTTTTTCAATAAAAAGAAATGATGAAAACACTTTAATTCTAATTAATTATAACAAAATTAAGAGCATTGTGAAAATCGTAAAGCCCCCTATGCGGTCTATTATCGGACTACGCTGGTATGCTAGGAACAATATTTTTGAACAATTTAATTTTTTTTTATTTTCAATTTTACGTCTATGATTTTAAAATGCTGGAAAATTTAAACAAATCTGGGAATATTTCAAATTTATTTTGCGAGTTAGAGAAGGACGAGAACTCTCCCCAGACTAAGAGTCTATTTTGCGATATGTAAGTTTAATCAAAACCACTTGAAGGATTGAGCAATTTCGTGTCCAAAAAATAAGGACTGTACGATAGTTAATGAGGAAATAGTTCATATGTTGCCCGGATAAGAAAACGTTTACTGTGGCATCGATACTGTCATTTCTGAATATCCACAGGAGCAAGTAAGATTCGGCACAGAATTTTTAAACTTTTCTTGATTAAGTAGCCATTTGTAATTAAATTTGTCAGCTAGAGAAGTGAAAGGATTGAAAGTCATAATTTATGTGTTGATCTATGAGTACCTTTCTTAACTGAGATGGCTAACCTTTTGAAATATTTCGAAACAGTTAAAGAAAATTCAACTTATAATGTAGTACCAAGGCATATCAAATAGGTATTAGAACAAAAACAACATTAATGTGTATTTCGTATTTTTTCGTGTTTTACCTAAAGTGCAACTTTCTTTTTTAGTAAATTTTGTTTGGTTCTCGAAGCATTGATACATCATATGCACGGCCCAGTAATCAGCGTTTGTGCTGAGGAGTTAGGTGAACGTTCCAAACGTTGCTTTTCAATTGCTTGTTTTGTATGGGAAAAGGTTTCATATGTACAAAAATTTTGACAATTTATATTTTTTTGCGAGAAGAAATTAAAAATATTTGACATTTTAGAGACCGAATAATTTGAAAAAGAAAATCTAATCAGCAGGGCTGTCATCTATTTCAGAAGTCGACTTCAGTTAACTTATTCAACGAAATATTAAAATATTTCATATCCAAATAAATTTAAGTATACTACGCGTTTTCTTCTCCTCACAAACTACTCGTATGATCGGGTGGTGTTAGCCGCGAACACTCAACCGCTTATTTGGATGAAAAATAATTACTAATGGTATTCACTTTTACTAATCATGGTAAATTTATAAAAGAAAATTGCTCATCTTTCTATCTTTTCAAAATGGATTCGCACAATATCAATCAATTTCAGATAGTATTAACTTTCGAATACTGTACTCCTTTTTTAGCACGCGTGTGCGCGAATTTCCGTAAACTTTATAGTGTAAAAAAATAGATTCGCTGTGTTCTCATTGCCGATAGAAACCACAAGAAAAACTTTCCCCTTTTTTCTTAATTAAAGGTCATTTATTTAATACATAAACGGGCTAACCAAGCAAGAAGCCGAAGCTGTGCCAGCATCTGAAATTGGAGCTGGAGTAGGGAAGAAGTCAAACTGTTCATGGCAGCCACTCAGGCGTCTCAACTACTTTTCTGCTTCTTTTGTTGGCTAGATTGTAAGTACCCAGCCAGCCAAGTACGGAGAACTCCGAATAAGGAGAGAAAATGGAGTAAAAGTATTTTTTGTTATTTTGTTATTTAACTCATTTGTTTATATGTATCTAGTCCGTGAGAATGTTAATGCGCTATAGACTAGGGCCACACACAGATCACACAGATCCCGCCATTTACATATGTACAACAAAACATATTAGAATTAAAAAAATATTCTTTTAACATTCTATAGTGAAAAAACATTTGTATGCTGTTATGCATTTGGGGTCGAATTTTAATGAAAATACAGCAACTAAATGATTAGGTTTGGAGTTGCCGGCAAAGAAAGTAAAAATAGCAAATGACAAATTTCGAAGGCTTTAATTCCACTATCTTTCACGGTCGATTGTGGTACAGTGGATTATGGTTTTTGCAAAGCAGCTGCTAAGAAGGGTGGACAGTAGAGACCTCAAAGCAACATAAACTGCGCATGGTTTATTTTCTGAATGAATTCGAGTTCATTTAAATGTTTAAACACACCAATTAAGCGCCGGCCTTAAAAAGCCAGCGGAGCCGCTGAATTTTTTCTTCGTTCACCATCAGACCCATTCGCTTTGCTTCTCCATCCAATCCTGAGAAGGCAGAACAGGCGTAGCCCTTGTTTTTACCGATAATATCGATGTCGTCGGCATACGCCAGTAATTGAACGCTCTTGTAAAGTATTGGACCTGAGCCGTTCAGTTCAGCTCTTATTATCTTCTCCAACATCAGATAAAAGAAATCACATGAAAGTGAGTCACCTAGCCTGAAATCTTAATTGGTATCAAACGGGTCGGCGAGGTCCTTCCCAATTCTGACAGAGTCGATGGTATTTCTCAACGTCATTTTACATAGCCGTATTAGTTTCGCGG
>NW_023458555.1:42022389-42025139 GCF_013731165.1 Rhagoletis pomonella | reverse complement strand
GTACCCTCATGGCAACAAAAACATCAATCGTTGGTAACAACAATAACAACCACAAGTAGGGATTTTTTACTAAAGCAAATCAACAAAATGAGCAAAAATTAAAAGTTTTGCGGTGAAAAATGTTGCGTTAAAATGTTTGTTATTTCTTTGCTGTTATATTTTTTTTTACTACATTTTCAATGAATAACAATCGAAAAGTTGCAAAGTCGTTCATCAGCAAACGAAATGCTCGATATTAAAAAGGGAAACTTTCGGTGTACCGCAACCCTAACCGCATCATTAGCAACCATTAGCTGCCACAACCACGTACAAAGCAATTGTAACTACAACAACAGTGCTTAGCAAATATATTTTGAGTTTAGTGGAATAAATAATAAATAGAGGGGAAAAAGTGCATGGCGAATGAAGCTTAGTATTCGTTGTGATTGCAATTATAAGTCAAATAGGCCAGAAAAGTTTTAAAATATTAACTTTAGGTATATTTTAATATAAGGACAACTTTTAGAATATTTTTTTTTTTTTTTTTTTAATTTTTAAGTGACATAATTTGCATGTATGGAAATTTTAGGAATGTGAAAGCTATTAAATCGGATAGGGAAAAAATATTATGATAAGCAGCGCTCTCATATTTCCCTGGGTGAACAAAAAGCTTCCGAATTTGAAGGGTGATTCGAGCAAATTTCTTATCCGGGCTCTTAAAACTAATAGTGTTGTGGACGCGGAAGGCTACACACGCGAATAAGCTAACTTGATTCGAGAAAAGAGCACTGCAGTGGTATTGGAACCTTGGGTCAACCAGCTAGGCTATTGAAAGCTTTTAAAAAGACCAAAATACGTTGGGCGAATTCAAGGGGTCTAACGATTATTTCACGGGGCAGTGAGTGATATTTTGGCGTTATTTTATACATTCATTTCACTGGCGATCAGATGATGACTACACTTCCCCTCCGTTGGTAGGAGAATCTGCCGTATGTTAACCCAACGAAACTTAGCGTTGTTATTTTCACTTCTAGGAGAAGGTTGAAAGGGTTTAATTCCGATTCTTCCGAAGATTATAACTAGTATTAATCCTGCATGTTAAATTTTCTTGGAAGTTGTTCTGGTATTTGGCAAAACTTTGGTCGGCCCAAAACGCGAACCTTTTCGATTTACGCCTCTTTTTACCAGATGCCTTATCAGCTATGCTTACCAATGTTCAAATGGCAGGCACCAGGACTCGCACAGAAGCCTTCTCTATAATGTCTGGCACTGCTCTCTATACACTGCTAAAATTACAGTCGCGGCTATGTTAATCCGAATCCTTACTGATGGCTTCAAAACTGACACTTGATTGCGAACTGAAGTCTATATTGAAGATGAAGGGCATGGGCCTAACTAAACTTAAGTATTTACAATCCATAGAATACGAGATGAAATATATGTGAAGACGTAAAAGTTTAGAATTCCATTGTGAGAGTCAAGATGAACCAGCCTGTTTATTTCCTCGACGTAACCCTCCAGTCTCACAATACATGGATGCTGCAATAAAACCCATAATCCCATCCAAACTCAAACCCAAGCAATTCTCCAACACAACCAAATACTCTCCGTTCAATCTTTCAACTTCACTTCTTCCCATCCTTTTTCTAGAGTTGCCAATGCGCTTTTCTTATTTTATCTACTTGTATTACAACACGCAGGTTGTCATATCTTCGAACTTAACATAACTAGTTCAATCCATATTTAATACCTAACACAGCCTTTAACTATTTCCAAATTAAGTAGTTCGGCAATGTGTTCAGAAAATATAATGAATTTGCATAATTTTGCGTCAATCTAAATGCGAATTTGAAAGCACGGTTTTCTGCAAATCGGCCAATGGGCGGTAAACTAAGGGTTTTTTAAAGAGCAGCCGTCGAAGTGGACCTCAGCGCTCCCGCGATGCACAGTGCCGCTAGGCGCTGAACCTTCTACATTGGCCCGAGGTATAAGGACTTTTCTGCGGCATTCCAGCATCAGAGCTGGCGACAAACCCCAAGTGACTCCCAGCATTCCTTTACATGCATAAAGGGCGTTACTGGCCTTCTTCTCTCTACTTACTATCGAAGACTAGCCCCAAATACTTTGTGTGGTATTTAGTTGACCGCTCGATGTTACCTAGCCTCGGGCGATATCGGGAGTACTATACTACTCCCAGAGATTTAGTCATATTTTTTCCTTTACTTTAACGCTACTTTTACCCTGTATATAGATGAAACCAAAAAAATCTAAAAAAAAATGAATCTGGGACAATTTGGGTTAAGAGATATTTAGTTTGAGCATTTATAACATAAAAAAACAATTCGCACAAAAAAGTTCTTTACTTTCATACAAAAACAGGCGATGCGTTCCAGCATTTTCAAAAACCGCAGAAATTCAGTTACTCCATGTAAAAAATTCTAAAAAGCCGCATACAAAAATGCAGTGAAGCAATTTTAACCGAACAAAAAATTATTTCTTCACTTCAACATTATTATTCCATGTAAAACTGAACATTAGTAAAATAAATAAAATTGTATCTGTATTCAACAGTTTTTATTGAGCTCGACGCCGTTTTTAATGAAAAACTTATTGTGGAAAAGCAACAGTAATTTGAAAAAATGGTAGAAGTGATAGCGGAAATCGCCACATTTCTCCATCAGACTTCTTTCAGTACAATTCTGTCTCTTTCACACTGAAAAAAGGTAATAAAATCTATCAAAAAAGTAAAATCGCTACAGCGAAAAAATGGT
>NW_023458555.1:42010907-42022379 GCF_013731165.1 Rhagoletis pomonella | reverse complement strand
TTTAAGCATATGTATGTATGTGCTTAAACAAATTAGAATATGTAAATGTGTTTGACGAAAATGGAGAAAACAGCTAAGAGCGAATTAAATGAATATTTATACATAATTCAAAAACTTTTGGTTGATTGCAATTTAGTTGTAATGACATTAAATAATAATTGACGAACACATCAATGCAAGGTATTAAAGAAGGAATTGCATTCTGGTATATAATGGCAACGTGATAAACGCTTGCACACGTTATAGCAGCGCAATGGTCCGGCACATCTTTCGAACTACTGAAGCTCCATTCAAGAGTAAATTACTCGCAAAAGAGTAGTAAAAACGAAATTTCCGTAGTAAATTTAGTAATTGTTGCTTTCGTTCAAATTAAAATTTAGTAAGTTTTAAATGGACAACCAGAAAATTAAACTTTGGCTTTAACTAGGAAGGGCTTCGTGAAAGTTCCCTTTAAACTTTATCTGTGTTATTTGAAATAGAAAATCACTTAAATATATATAAAATATGCATGCAAAAAAAACCTTAACCAATGTCCTATGTTACATATTGACCTCTGGTTGCGATTTTATCGTAAGCGACATAAGGTAAATTTTACAGAACAGTTTTTTGACGTAGAATACGTTACGATATGAAGGCTATGCTGAAATCTTGTAGTTGTAATTTTTAGAGCTTCACGAAAACGCTTAGTGCACGAGAACTATGAAGCGATTTCAAAGAAAAGTGTGGAATTTCAACGATAAAATTCCAAACCTATCGACAGATTCATTCTTGTAAGTAAACGATTCGGTGGCTGTCCTAGAAACAACGGTAGATATTGCCATATTTCGAGGTAAATTTTGAGCTTTTAAAGTGCTCCAGCAGCTTATGATTTGCAGATATAACTTACATTTTCGGGATATGGATTCTTTGGAGCAATAGAAATATTATCATGTACAGATTTTGTATAAATTCAACAAATATTGAGCATTTTAAGGCAAAAAATTGTTGGAATAATTTGCAAATTTTTTTTATTACCAAAATGCTCGAAAACCGCTCGAATAATTTTGTTTTTATTTTCTTTAAACAAACATTCAGGAGTTTTCCTTTTGTTTGGTATATGGAAAATATTGGTTAATATCTTCCAAATATGTTTATTTTATTCAAATATATGGGCACAAATGATTTGCATACATTACTTTATTTCTATTGATACAAGTCAGCCCATCATATCTAGGCCTGGGCGACGCACAGTGGGGCAAAAAATGTTGCTGTTGACAAATTAATTTTGAGAGCCCAAATATGAACCGATTTGTAGTTTCTTTTTTTTTTAAATAGAAGATAATTAAATTTCAATTCGAAATATTCATGGAGATTTTTTTGAAAAAGCTCTGTTTTTTTATTTATTTATGTTCAAAAATTAAAGAAAAAAATGTTACGTTTGAATGCTTTCACTTTGTTGGAAAATGCTTGAAATTAATTTCAAATGTCTGCAATTATTTAAAAAATTATTCATAAATATTTTTCCATAGGATAGATTTTATTATTATTGTCGTTTTTTTCTGTTCGAAAAACTCAAGAACAGCTGTACCGATATTTTTGAAACTTTGGGTATCGACTCGAGACTATCCAACGATGATAACAGATCACAAGCAATTTCGATATATCAAGAGGGCGAGGCACCTCCCATATAAACTGATGTTTTCACACAACATATCTCTGGAAGTATTCATTGTTGAGTGCTGCAATTTAGTACAGAGATATTTAATACTAACGCCTAACTTATGGAAACAAAATTAGAGCTATTGAAAAGGGGGCGTGGCACTTCCCATACAAACTGAATTTCAGTTTGTATGGGAGGTGCCACGCCCCCTTTTTCAATAACTCCCATTTTTTCCATGAGTTTGGTGTTGATATTACTTATATACATCTCTGTACCAAGTTGAATACTTCCAGAGATATGTTGTGTGAACACTTTCGTTTATATGGGAGGTACTACACCCCCTTGATGTATCGAAATTATTCTTCTTCTATTATCATCCTTTGAGGCTCTAGAGTCGAGGTCCAAAATTTCAAAAATATCGGTACAGCTGTTCTCGAGTTTTTCGATCAAAAAAAAAAAACCGCTTTAAAAATATATATCAGTATAGATGGAAAATAAAAAATATTTTTTAATTAAATGTTTCCTATGGAAAAATGTTTATGAATAGTTTTTTTTTTAATAATTGCAGGTATTTGAAATTAATTTCAAGTATTTTCCAAAAAATTGAAAGCATTCAAACGTAAATTTTTTTTTTCATTTTTCAACATAAATAAATAAAAACACTAGACGTTTTTTTATAAAATCGCCACGGATAGGTCGACGTGAAATTTAATTATCTCTTATCAAAAAAAAAAAAAAGCTCGAAAACGGTTCATATTTTGGCTCTCAAACATGGGCGCAGCCAGAACGAAATTTAGGGGGGGGCCCATACAAAAAAAAAATTAAAAACCAATAACTTACTTACTAAAAAATTGTTTATTATAGCTTAAAATTATTGTAACCAATAGAGGTAAATAAGTTGTCCAAAAACAAATAAACAGAAGTTCACAAAAGTTGATATAAAACTATTCGTCGATTTAAATTGTTAACTTTTTACTGAGCATGTTTATTTTACAAGGAGGAAGCGCCGAAAGCCTAACCCCGTCAGTGTGAGACTTTAACCCAAACTAAACTTCCTACCGTCATGTACCGTTCCCCTCTCGGTACCACCGTCAAGGATTTCGTCGGGATTATAACACTGTGTGACTGATAAGGTTATATATCTATTCTCTTATTCCCTGTAACCGCCAAAGCGATTTTGGCCAACTGACGCCATTTGGAAATGCCAAGTGAAGCCAGAATACTTTCAGAGCTGGGGCGTCGGTGTCCATTCGAACGACATGATCAAGCCAGTCGAGCCGCTGTGTTTTAATTCGCCATATACCAGCACGGGTATGATGAGTGACTTATAGTGTGGTTTTCGTACGTCGAGAAAGGACTTTACTCCTGAATTGCCTACTCAGTCCAAAGCAGTACGCGTTGGCAAGAGCGATTCTGCGTTGGATTTCCATGCTGACATTATTATCGGTGTTAATGCTGGTTCCCAAGTAAACGAAATTTTCTGCTTTCCCGAAATTATAGCTGTCAAAAGTGACGTAGGTGCCAAGGCGCGAATGTGCTGACTGTTTGTTTGATGACAGGAGATACTTCGTCTTGTCCTCGTTTACCACCAGACCCATTCGCTTTGCTTCCCTATTCAACTTGGAAAAGGCAGAACAGACTTCGCGGTTTTTGTTACCGATGATGTCGATGTCATCGGCATAAGCCAGCAATTGCACGCTCTTGTAGTAAATTGTTCCTGAGCGGTTCAGTTCTGCAGATCTTATTATCTTCTCCAACATCAGATTAAAGAAGTCACATGAAATAGAGTCGCCCTGTCTGAAACCCCGTCTGGTGACGAACGGCAACAAAGCAGAGCTTTTGGTATTGCTCAACGTCATTATTCAAAGCCGTATGAGTTTTGATGGGATGCCAAATTCAGACATAGTGGCATATAGGAAACTCCTTTTAGTGCTGTCGAAAGCGGCTTTAAAGTCGACAAATAGCTAGTGAGTCGCGGTCCTTTTCTCGCGGGTCTTTTCCAAGATCTGGCGTATTGTGAATACCCATGGTAGATTTGCCAGGTCTAAAGCCACACTGATAAGGCCCAATTAATTCACTGAGGGTGGTATTCGGTCTTAACACCATACATTCGATAAGACCTTGCAACCTATGCTTAGAAGGCTGATCCCGCGGTAGTCGGCACGCATGGCGGGGTCGCCTTTCTTGTGCATTGGGCAGAGCGCACTTGTATTCCAGTGGTCGGGCATGCACCTTATTACCTCCTTGCCATCGTAATTAAATAACTCAGCTGACAGGCCGTCAGCTCAAGCGGCTTTGGTACTTTTCGCCATAGTCAGGCGCTGGGATATCGACTACATCGTCATCAACCGAGACCCCCGGTTCGTCTTCTCCAATTCTTTCAGTACTTCTGCCATTCAAAAGTAGACGTCGCAAGGCTCCACGCTTACGTCCATCGCATTTCATGGATGGTGATGATGTCAGCCTTTATTTTCCCTATTAAGGGTTCGGATACTCCAAGTGCATACCCTAAAATTTTTTTCATTGCCCAGGGTTTTAACGTGGCGGGACCCAAACCCAGCGTACGTGGGCCACTCCTAGGTGAATGACCGCCAAAAGCTTTGCAGTAGTGGGAAATATTCAAAACAAAAGTCAAAATCGAATATCTCAACTAAACCCTGATGTATTTTTTAAATTCATAGCCCTACATACCTGTATAGTAAACCAAATAGCCGGACCAGACGTTATTCAAAATAAAAAATGTAAAAAAATAAACTTTTTTCCGTATACTCTGTAATATTCCTCCGCAATTTTGTGGGATAAACTAACAATTTATAATCATTGCTTTGCAGCGAAATATCTTCTCTTAAATTATATATATAGGTATGTATAAATATGAGAACGTATTGAACATTTTGAGTATGCAGAGTTTTTATGCTGGTATGTTCATTTATGCTAAATATATTACTTGATTTTGTTTTGTCACACTTAAGAAGTTAACGTCTTGGCTGTTCACCCAACCGGTCTATATTTGTATCCATAATCTCAGATTGTACGCTTAGAAAAGACACAGACATAAAGACAAAGTAATAAACAATTGAACTATAAATTTATTTGTAGTTTCCGTTCAATCCATTTTTGCTCATTGTCGACTGCAGCCAGGTTTTTACCCTCTTTAAATGGAAATGCTTTGAAGTTAGAGAGAATAACTTGATACAGAACCGGATGATACACATATCCACTTTTTAAATCAATTTGCTAATTATTTTGTTAGCGTTGGGAGTATAATTTGGTATACAGTATAATTTGCCCCTACCTGGCTACGCCCATGCTCTCAAAATAGATTTGTCCACAGCAACCTTTTTTACCCCACTGTGCGTCGCCCAGGCCTAGATATGATGGTCTGACTTGCATCAATAGAATGTGTGGATACTGATATACTGCGGTATTCAAACCGTTTGTATATGCAGAGTTGCGACACATTGCAACCATATACATTGCATATTTTAAATATTCAATATAGCAATAAACACAATAAACAATTTTTCTGAATTTTACATTTTTAAAACGCCAATGGTAACGAATAACAAAAGAAGCATCAACTTTGTTTCTGATGCGCGGATTGCTCTAGCGATGCGATTCGATAACTTTTCGGATGCGTTTTGGAAAAGAATGCATTGTTAATATTTTGCAGTTCGGCGTTATGGAATATTATACTTTGTACGTATGCAAAGAAATTGATGTTTTAAAAGTCAGCCATGTTGAACATCGCAGATATTTATGTAAGCTTTTATGTACATAGAGTAGTATGTGCCCATCATAACAGCGAAAGCGGTTACTGCGATTTGCGTCATACGCTTTGGCGCACAGCTAGCCAACTGACCGAGACGAGACGAGACTGACTGACCAGCGATGGCCAACAATCGCCTCATTCGACTTAATGAATACATAACTCACAATACTCTGGGGTAAAATTACTTTACAATTAATTGTAATGGTAAATGGTCAGTGTTTATCAGCCAAAGTAATTAAGCCTGCGCCCATGAAGAGCGAGTAATTAGCAGTTAATTACAATCGACAATCATTCCCGGCCATTAACGTTACAACATTAAAGGCCTGCAAATATTTTGAGATATACATAAATATAAATCAGACAGATTTTGGCGCCCCTTAAATTAAGTCGTGGAATTGAGTACTTAAATAATACATGTACATATGTATTTATATATGTATATATATACATACATATCGTCGATGTTTTTGCAAAAACTACCCATCGACCAATAGCAAAACCGCTTATCTTACGGCGCTCAAATTTTACAGGAGAGCGAAAAAATGGGTTTTCTTTGGAGGCAATGCCTTGGTAGGCGTTATTTTCTGTAGCTATTATTTTACAAATGTTGTTTTATTATTGTTGTTTTAATATTTTACGATTCTTATGCATAAATATCTAAACCTGGAGTTCAGGGTTACGAAATCTCATTTTTGTCACAATGGCGATTTAGGCGGTTTTGCAAAAACATCGACGATATGTATAATGCACAATTCCTTGCGGGCACATCCACCCAAGTTCTTTGCTCATGTGTTATTGCACATGTGTGGTCACGCAAGTGTGTGGTCATCTCAGTAAAAGTTCATATAAAAGTCAAAGTTTTCACAGAGGCCATTGCGAGTGAATCAGTGCCTTTCAGGTATGTTGAACTCAATTTGACTTAACGCACTTAAAGTACATACACACATATTTACATATGTATGTGCTTATTGATCAAAAGCATTTCGTATTACCTACGAAGCTTAATACGTATTTATGATTTAAACAGTGTGTAATTTTTGATAAATGTCTTACAAAGGCTCGTTTAGTACCTTGACTTCTCTCTTTTCTGAGTGGGTACTATATCCATGCATGCGTTTTTCGCTGAATTCGAAAAACACTTTTCTTCCTTTTTCACTTGGCATTCCCGAAACGTAGAAGTCTTAAATTTAAAATATCTACATTTATTGCAAATTTTGAAAACCTTTGAAAGTGTTTTCTTGTGAAGTACACGCAAAGGATTTCCCAAAACTGTATTGAAATATTAGAATTTTTCGAAAGTGCCAATTTGGCAGTTTGTGCCAAATTGAAAAATTAAGTGCCATTTGAAGTAAAACGACCAAAAATAGCACGGTTTTAGCCAAGTTGGCAGCCCTGAGTACGATGTGTTTCTTCTGAATACTGTTAAGGCGATGTGGATAATGCCGCATAGTCATGTGCCATGGTATGATAAGGGTAAACGGAAAATAATTGTCTATAATTAACATACCGAAATGGTCAAAAGGCTTAGGGTTGTTGCGAATATTATTCCGAAATAAAAGTCCTTTCCGGATAATAAACAAACCGCTTATCCAAATTAAAGAAGTTTGGTATCAAAGGAATGACTACTTAAATAGCTTTTAAACAGAAATAACGAACGACCTCTATTTGTATATTTTTATAATTTAATACTAAAGAAATTCATATACCTGACACAAGGTTTGTTCTATGGTAATTAATTAACATTGGGTACAGAGTGCTGTTTTTCGGAAATTATTTTATTGATTTGAACTCCTTAACAACACCACTCTGTGACTGCCAAAATGTACAAATCCCCACAAATGTACAAACGTGTAGTCTTCGCTTAACAGCGTTTTTACAGCGTTTTCACTACTGCGTAATTTGCCGGCGCAATTAAGTAGTAAAAATACAATCGCCGTTCGGAGTCGGCGTAAAACTGTAGGTCCCTCCGCTTTGTGTGACAACATCAAGGCGCACGCCACAAATCGGAGGAGAAGCTCGGCCAAACACTAACATATGTGTAAGCGCCAATCTATTATTATTATTATTAATTAAGTAGTACAGTTTTAGGCACTGGTATGATAGATTCTATTGTGAATTCCTTGGTAAGATAAAATACCGGAAATTAGTTTTAATGAATCAGCTGTTGGCCTTGTAATATTTCTATACGAATATCTGTAGAGCACCTACCTGGTGTGTGGTTTGTACTTGGGAGTCGCGATGTCTGAAACCTCGTTTGGTAGCAAACGGCTCGGAAAAGTTCTTCCCGAATCTGATGGAGCTAATAGTATGCAATTGTTTCGATTTTTTGACTTTTTTGGCATAAATTGGTTAGAACAAGATTATAATAATGTAAACTTTTCGAATATCAAAATTGGAATAATATCATGTACAACTCAGATCCGATTTTAAAATTTCGATTCATAAAAAAGTACCCTATGTCTCGAATCAGCAGGCCCAAATCCATATCAAAAGTCATTTTTTATCAAATGTGCATCCACAAAATTTTTTACCGTGTAATACTTATAATCTAATCTATTATAATAATTATAAGGATTTTATATGTGGCTTTAGAACTTATCTTGTTATAATACGTGTATAACATATTGACGTGCAATTCGTGCTAACCAAACCACTGTTCGGAACTTGCGCGGCTCTTCCTTATTCATAATATAATGAGTAGGTATTGTTGGGGACCGCCTGGTCGGCTCGTTTTTAACGATTAAAATAATTATGCATACGTATGTACATTCTTCCATACATACATATATCGCCGTGAGCTTTTAAGTTTATTATTACGCACATCTTCGTAAATATTTGTGTATGCTTATGTACATACGCATACAGATATGTACATACATACATACATAGTTATGTATATAATTCTGTAAATATAAATAAGCGGACTCGCAGATGCACTTTCCGCAATTACGTATTTTCATTAACTTTCCACTGTTCTGTTTACGCGATTTTTTTAAATTAAATAGCAATACCAATAATTAGATTTCAGAAAAAATTATATTTGTGTTAACTTTGTTATTATTTATGATCACTAGAAGGAGTGTAAAATTGGAAACTAGATATTGATTATAAAAAAACGAAATGTTTTTATAAAATAATTTATCCAAGCGAATTCTTGAATGTAGTTATGACTAAGTATTTGGTTGGATACAAAGGCAAAACTAAGTAACCAAACAAATAGTCTGCGCATATGTCTCTTAGCACTCACGTCACTTTTGAAAGAATAATATTGAAAAAGATGGGCAATTTCCACACTCGTACATATAGGTACATATCAGAGCTGTAAAACTATGAAATCATTTAAAATTTTAATCATGAAATATTTACAATTAGGATCTCATTCATTTTTCTTTGGTCTGGTAGTGTGGCTTATATTTTCTTCAATCTAAAATCATTAAAAAACAATTGATTTCACACAGTAATACTATGTCTCCATTGAGAGATTTATCCATTAAGATTTAATAAATCCAGTTGCTAAATCACAACCGTCTCCATTACCACAACGAGATATGTTTGAAGTTCACATTTTTAAATATTTGACGTTTGCTTATATATGATTTTATAAATACAGTTGCGGACATTGATATACAGACAGATAAAAGGAAGGTACCAAGCGGAATTTCATTATATGAATTCTGAATATCATTGGCTTCTTATGCGTGGTAAATATGTATGTATTTATACATATGAAGTTATATTATAATATATATGTAGTTGGGAAAGTGTAAAGAATGGTACCATATTCCGAATCATTTTCCCAAATTTAAGAAAAATTATCAAAACGGTAAAAAACATTTGCGGAAAGAAAAATTTTTGTAGAACTCTCTTATTCATAGGAGGGAAAATCCAATCGTGGGCCTTTGGCATATAATGAATACGAACTGAGTTCTAGAGGCTGTTCCGTACAATGTTATCGAAGCAGAACCATTACCGAAATTTATAAATTTTTTGTCGCAGCGCGTAAATGACTTATAGAAAGCGGAGAAGACTCTACATGATATTACTATAAAACACTTCTTCTAAATTTTTAGTTTTTAAAATAATATTTTCTTAATTTATTACAACCAAAGTTATGTAAATATGTATTACTAATTTTCCTCCCAAGCTAACAAAAATATAAAAATCCCTAAAAATACGAAAATTCATGTTTTTATGATAAGCAAGATTTCAATTTCCTCAACTGTATATTGAAAACACAAATGTCATTTGACTTATGGCATGTGAATTTGTGGTTGCCACATCCAACAAATTGTCCTTATTGATCAATATTATTGAAGATTTGACGAAGATTTAACTTAAATCTACTGCCTTTAGAGATTTAATTTTATAAGGTAAATCTCAAAAGATTTAACGTCAAATCTCGTCAGAGGGCTAAATCTTCATTAAATATCACAATGGAGACATAGTATTAGTTCGTTAAATAAAATTGACCGCAAGTTTCCTTCAAAAACATGCAGTTGGTTTTAAACAGCATTAACAGAATATCCAAAGCTGGTAAGTACTTCTGGTCTTAGGTAATGCTTTACCAAATTGTAGCAGTAGTAAAAAAGCAGAAGTAAAACGACTATTTTCTCCTATAAATATTTTCTTCAAGGCCTAAATATGTACCAGACCTGTTAACTTTGGATTACGATTACTAATCAAAACGATTACATAGGTTCGGTAATCGTAATGAATAATTCTATTAGTGTTTTTAACCGAGGAATTAGTAACCAAAAGTAGCGGAATACACATACATATCTAACATACATGCATACCCTCCAAAAACGCAAATATTCGCAACATCCCTGTTATATATGGTCATTTGAAAGAAAAACGTAACACCGTTTTTCACAGCTACATACATATGTTTGTCGACAAAACATTTTTTCAGTCTGAACGATACATTATATTTAAAATAATTTACATAATTATTAAATTAATTAGTTATAAATAATCAAAAAAAATTAATTTTATTGTACAACTAATCCCATTAGCTTTTTTGATTATTTTTGATTTTGTTCTTCCAATTGGCTAAAAATACGATTATTTTTCATTTATTTTTAATGGTAATCGTTAATTATTAATTTCAAAGCGGAATTAATTAATCGTTTAGCAGATTTAAAAAAAAATAATTTCTTAAATCGGTAATAATTAAAATTTATAATCATTACTTAACAGCTCTGGTAAGTACAAAGTGTGTGTGTGCATAATGTACTAGAGCTGTCAGTTTTCAAAAAGCATCGATGCATCTACACATCGAGCGAAAAATAATCGATGCATTGAAGCAAATCATTTATATTTTCACTGCATACATTTTTTTCGGACATCCCTAACCCCGGTGTTGTGCTCTTCACTAGAAGGAGAAGACTGGATGACCTTGTTTGCCCTGCCCTTAAGGAAGTCATAATTCAAATTTCTTCCGAAGGAAAGAATTTAGGTATAAATTAGATAGTAAACTTTTATGGTATGGATAATCTTTTACCGCGGCGGCGACGGTATGTTCGTTACGTTACGTTGTGGTCTTATTCTTTTTGTTGTTAAGAACAGTGTTGCCGTTGTAGCCCTTTGGTGGCTAAATTTGGCTACCAAATTCTTTTTTTGGCCACAAAAATTTGAAATTGCCCCTAGCCCTTTTCAAAATTTATTCATCATTGACATTCAATTTTTTTTATGATTTTTATGAATTTAACTCTTCGCTCATAAAGCGAACGCCTTTCCTTTAAGGCAAGTAAACATATGTCTATGTATGTTCCTTAGGTTTCTGGGCCGTTATCTTATCCGTTAACGATTTAACTATACTTTAAAATAGGTAAGTTGGCGGCCCTTAATATGCTTTATAGCTCTGATCCAGTACTCCATGAACTTACAGGATTTTACACGAAATCGGGCAAACTTCACATAAACCATCTGCATGATAGCCTGAATATGCCGTATATATTTGGTTGAATTCGGTGAAGCCGTTCTCAAGTTATAAGCTCACACCAAAAACGTGTACTTATTTGTATACATAAGATACATACATATGCCACGCCCCTTTTCC
>NW_023458555.1:42005558-42010807 GCF_013731165.1 Rhagoletis pomonella | reverse complement strand
AAATACTAATGCATGAAAATCCTAACCTCAAAAAAATCACCCGTTATAAGTAAAATTTTAGTCAGTTTAAGGAAAACACAATTCCTTAGTTTCAGTACTATTTTCTTTCTTCTAAGGAAAAATTAACTTGACGTGAAAGGAATAAGTATGTAATTTTGCTCGCGGCGCTAAAAAAGTCGCAAGCTCTAGAGTGCCGGTCGAGAGATGCAAAGTTTGAGTCCCAGAGAAGAAAATTTTAATTTTTATTTTTTTTCATTGTAATTTTTAAAATTGTATTTAAAAAAATTTATCTCATTTATTTTTTATGGTATTTGAGTATTTAGGTTTTTCCATTTACGAAATTAATTTTAGAATTTGTTATTTATATTTGAAATGAAATAATTGACTTACCTTACCCTAACTACCGCGAACCGGACTCGAAACTGTGGTCTCAGAACCAGAAGCCGACATTTCCCAGGAAAGCAATTAGTTGTGTTGTTTTAACAGCACTGACAATTTCAAAATTATTTAAGGAATTTATTACTTATATTGAGGAAATTATTACTTATACTGAATAAATTTACTTCCTCAAATTAGTGACGTCCTATTTTTACTTCTCAAATTGAGTAAATTTTTTGTAATATTAAGAAAAAAACAGTAACCCTAAAATAAGGAAACTGGTTTCTTTTTTTAAGGAAATGCTTTTTTCTCAGTGTAGTGTCTTTTCTGCCTGTCTTTTTCCAATTCAAGTTCCTTCGCATTTATTACTTTTGGTCTGTTGGATATTTAACTCAAACTGAGCTTAAGTTTGTTTATTGCCTATTGCTGATTTATGTTTTATATTGCCAATAAATTTATTGTTTATCAATTTAAGGTTGATATTTTTTGTTTTCTGAAAAAAAAAAAATTAAAAATACACAAAACGGGCTTATTGGGTACCAAATATATTTCCTCTTATAATCTTGCATGTATATACTGATATACATACATATATATATATATATGTAATATGAATATATTATTATGTATAAATGTTTAATGTATTATATTATATTGTATGTATATATGTATATGTCTACATATATGTATAATAATATATATATATATATATATATATATATATATATTAACAAAGATTCGAAACTTTAATTTGCCAACTTGGAATTCGTTCCACCAAATTGAGCTACATATTAAAAATACAAGTTCAGTTAATTTTTTCGGTATTCGAAATATTTAAAAAATGGAGCAATCGTGAAAAATCACCATCTCTATCGAAAACCAGAAATCGAGGAAAATGGACATTAAAGTGTAAAAATTTCATGGAATTTATTGATTTGTTTTTTTAAAAATTCTTGTTTAACATTTTTATTACTTTATAAAGTCATTTTGCGTTTATAGAACTTTTTACTGAACCAGTAAATCAAATTAGGGAACAACCCTGAGGTACCATTTTTCCGATAAAAAGATAATTTTTAAAATCGGTTCACGTGGTTCAAAGTTATGTGGTAGCATACATAAAAAAAAAATTGCGACGAATTGATAACTTCTCCCTTTTGTTGAAGTCGGTTGAAAATGTAACCATACACCTGCGCCATTTAAACTTCATCGAGACTACTCACGGTATACCTATTGTGACCAACCGTACTCCTTTCGGAATTATTTTAAATGAAACTTTAAAACACTTTACGTTACCTCCAAAGGGCTAATGATGGAGGATCTGACAGGCTACTGTGCGATTGGTGTTCCTGCGGTAGGACTAGGAATTTAACTGATCCCTTTCGTATAAGCTGGCAAGTAGAAGTTGAGGTGGAATCATCTTCACCCTTTCTTTCAGACTGTGCAACCTTCGCGAAGCTAAGATGGAAGCATTTTGGCTCGCACTGAGCTCTCAGGGCCGACTAAATGAAAGGTCTCCGTTCATTGTCCGAGTGTGTCCCTTGCCTGGGGCAAGTACTTTAACCTAACCTGTACTTCTTTGAGCTATGAAATAGTTGGCCATATTAGGTATTCCCTATTGCAGCAAAAGCTATCATAAGCTATAAGCGTTAATGAAACAATGATTGCTGTTGTCACAGTAGATGTGACTGTGCACGGTGTTGACCGGCAAATGTTATGTATGTGGATCAGTGATACACACGGGAGTCTCAAAGCGAAGGTACACAACATGCGTTCGCCGGCAAATGCTTCTCGTCGTCAATGTCAAACAAAATTGAACATTAGTGTTTGTATGACGGCCGTTACAGACGACGCCGCACAGTGTTTCGACTATATGGAGGCAGATGGAAATAATAGTACACCTGCATCGATTTCACTGAAACTTGACATGTGCTCTAGTTTTACTTAGAAAGAGAGAATTATGAAATTTTGTAAACATGGAATAAGTGCCACGCCCTCTACTCTTGTGGGCGGAAACATTAAATCTTATCCGATTTCGGTGAAATTAATTTGTAGTCTTTATTTTATTAGAAAAACCTAAATATAAAATATGGGGAAGATTGGATTACTATAACGTTCAAAACTCACAAAAAATGTGGGTCCAGTCATTAAATGTGATGGAATTTTGGGTAGTTTTTGTTTCCTGCTTTCCACTATCAGAAAACAAAGGTTATACATTAAGGTGACTTAGGTGTCAATACTCGCTTTTTTCCCAATATCTGGTGAGATTTTTTCATTGTTTGAAAAATTCTGTTCGCTAAATTATGCAAAAAGAAGCTGAAAATCACAAATTAAGAAAACCAAAAATTACATATATTTGCAAAGTCGCGCACTAAGATCAAATTATATATTCGAAAACTACATAAAATTCTCTAAAATATTCGTCTAATTTTAAGACCTGCCGGACCGGTACTCACACTTTTTTTTACTAATAATCTTTAGCATCTACATTTCAAAGTAAATTTTTTGGTAAGAAAATAGGAAAATACCAAATAAATGATAAATACCTTCACCTGAATATTCCACGACATTTAGATAATAATTTTTATTGTATTTTTTTGGAAATGTATCATTCGTGAAGAAGGGGGGGTGAGTAAATAATGTAAAATTTGGTACTTATGACTTTTGCTATTCCCTCTCTAAGTCAAACCGGTTTTTTTTACCAACTGTCATCATGACTTTTTTCTACCTGCCTCCATATAGTCGAAACAATGTGTGCCGTCACGAATGCGTTATCGCTGTTGCCGTCGAAATTTAAATCAACTCGCTACTTTTCTGTTACGTTCATGCGCTGAAATTTGAAATTACATTTGTGGTAGCAGCTGTTTACAAACCAATGAGCGGCACTACGCAAAGTGTGTAACAGCAATGTTTTTAACGCAACAGTGCACATACGGATCAACGCAATGTCACATCAAATAAAAGTGTGTACCTTCAGCCTAATAGAGTTTCCTCGGCTTTCACGTATAAGTCGTGTGTGGGACGCTACCGAACTTAAGTGCTGAACACATTGAAAACGACGAGCTATGGGCCACATCTTCGAATTTGTTATCTTCATTATCTAAACTCTTTGTCCATGGCGACATGAATTTTTTGAACGCGGCAGCGACATCATGAGCCTGTATGAGTTTGACATAAAAGAAGAGAAAGAACCCTATCTGTCGCTGGAAAAATGGAAATAGATCTAATCTGGCCACAACCACAGTCGTCGCCAAAATAATTATCTACATAAGGCATACGTGGAAAAATAATTTGACAGCTGCGGTCCGTAGCTCGTCGTTTTCATTGTGTTCGGACAGCCGCTAATAGCCGGTCAGTTTGCGTTTGTTCTTCATGCTTCCCATGTGCGAGCTGTTTTGTTAAGTACACACATACTGATACAAAAATATTGCGCTTGCATTGGTAGCTCTGCCCACGATGTGCAACGCTGATGTAGATGCCCCAGCAAAAAAATGGCAATCGCTTTTAGTGGTAACGTATTCTAGAACGCATTGCTTTATAATGCCTTCTAATTGTTTCGCTTCATTTAGGCATTGCCGGTAATGCATAGTAGAATGTTCTACAATATTTTATTAACCTCGCTGCTCTGATTCATTACCAAGAATGTAAAGTAGAGTGCTTCACCGTAGTCAGCTGAAGAATAGAATGAATACCCATCAATTATTTTCTATCGTTACTTTCTGTAGAAAATTCCATTGCATAAAAATCATGTTTTGCTTAGTTCAATTTGCAGCGTAGTTGAAGTCAGTCAATGAAGTGAAGTACATGAGCGAGGCAGTACAATTATAAGTTTATTTAAATATGTATATACGTACATACCGATTTTTACGTAGGATCTATGTAAATACCGATATACATACATACATATGTATGTATTAAAACTGATTTATAAAAAATTTAATTAATTTTATTCTTTTAAGACAGCCTGTATTTTCCATTTCCAATTCAATATACATAAGTATGTACTTATCTAAACATTCTACATAAGTTTCTCTGTAAGGCATTTTTTGTTCGCTTCTCTGGATTTCGTTCATCAATGCTTTCTCCCTTCGTTCGAAGGTAATGCTGCGGGTAAAGGCTTACGGCCAATGACATGCCCATGTTAAAATAATGCCTTCTTTAAGCAAAAGGGAAGCGGAAGGGTAAACGCGATTCCCATTGCCTACTTCGATTCCATTTTAACTTTTGTGGCAATCGTGTTTTTTGCTGGGTCCTTACGACTTGCATCTGTGTACGTTCTTCTGTACAACGGCTTGTATGCGTGTAGTTGAAATAAAATTTACAATAACTTTGACATTCCATAAAATGTTTATGAGGTGTACGTACCACTACTTCAAACAATATCAGATGAGAGTATGCACATTTCCAACCCACATTGTTGTTTTGTTTACATACTTTTGCATTGTAGTGATCCGATAGCCCTAAGGGCGTGGAACTTCATGTTTTGCAGTGTCACTAACATTGAGTGGAAAATATTTCAAAGGCTATGTGCACATTCAAACATACGTACATACCAGGGAAGCCAACTCATGGAGAATTCCCCGATTTGCGGGAATTTCAGTTTGTGTGGGGAATCGGGAAAAGGACCGTTTTTTGTGAGGAATTTCAGTTTACGTGGGGAACTGGGGTATGAACTATTTTGTGTGAGGAATCAGGTGTTAACTAATTTTTAATTATTTTTTTTTGCTTCACTAATTTCGTAATGAGTTAAAAAAGTTGCATAAGAAATGCAACTGCAACTAAAAGTACTGATTATGCATCCCTGCAAATTATGCTAATTACTGCAAATTTTTTAGAATTTTCTTTGTCGCATTTCTTTGTCATTTAACGAATAA
>NW_023458555.1:41967120-42005548 GCF_013731165.1 Rhagoletis pomonella | reverse complement strand
GTAAAAGTTTGGGTCGATTGAAATGTTTTCGACCACTCTATGTATGTAAATGTATGTAATGTACATTTTTTATTTTTCATTTTTTAACTAACTTTATAAGCCTTTGGTTTGGTTTATAAATAAATAGAAGAATTACATTAAAAAAAATATTAATAAACAGAAAGCGATATATCAAAATACATAAACATCTTTTTTTTAAATAAATTTTACGAAATTTTGGGCAAAATCGAGGAACTTCATTGTCGAAATCGGGGAATTGTCAAAAATGAGTTGGCTACCCTGGTACTTACTTACAAATGTGTGTATGCATGTACATATCGTCGTTTAAAGTACAAAACCGCGTATTGTCATTCCGCAAAACCGCGTAACTGACATTTGCTGCCAAAAATTGGATTTTCTCACACAAGCTCTTGGCTCAATCCTTATCCATTCATCCTGAAATATACCAGCCAGAAACGCGATTGCTTTAAGAGAACCATTTTGAAATATGAGTGTTTTTACTCTCTAGAAAATAATTTCTTATCTTGATAGCGGTTTTACATTTTGTTGATACGTGGTTTTGTACTTTAAACGACGATATGCATATGAATACCAGAACCATTCATTTGTGCTAATGTCGAACACTTTGTTGAAAATTCGAGCTTTTTGTGGTGTTAATGACAGCCGCCATTTCATCCAAACACATACATACATATTAGACGTTTAACAGAATTCATTCAAAGAGACCAATGAATCATTCATATTCACATTGAATGGATGTGATTGGCTTTAAATTTTATTGAATTTAAGAGAATAGCGGTTTCGATATGAGTGTCGATATATAACGTCCAAATGTTGCACAGAGGAGTATTTGTATAGTAAAATTGGACAAAATTATTTTATGTGTTTTTCTACTCAGTAATTAAATCAAACATGAAACGTAGTCATAATTAAGGATTACATTCGTGAAATATTTGGTTATATTCAGTTACCATAGTTTTTAAAAAAACTTTTTCAGAAGAAGACAAAAACGGAATTCGTTTTGCTTGAACATATTTAAGTCGACGAGTTCTTATATGCACTTCATCATTTTAGACCGGCTCTTGATTGTGAATAAATGCGAATGGGGCAAAAATTTTCGTTACTAAGATTTTGACGCTTTTTCAATTTCAATTAACCCTGGAATATCATCGTTATTTTTATAACGCAAAGGTCATCCTTCGTCGATTTGACGACGGAATTTCTAAAAGGCGTTATTTAATTAACCTGTGTATCAAAATGCACAAAAATTATTATTTTCACATTATTTTGTTTATATATTTTTTAAATAAAACAATATCAAGTAGTGTTTCTTTGGTCTTTTGATTGTAATTCAAGATTTCACAGCTCTGATTCATTTGGCTTTTTGTACAAAACATTAGTTAGAAAATATAAAAAATAAATAACTTAAAGTACATATAATTCAGTTAAAGTGTTTTTTCTTAAAAATAATACCATGAACTAAAAAAGGAAACAAAATTCAGATACGACAGTTCTCATTTTGTGCAAGAGGCGCAAAGCTCTATTTTGTGCTGACTGTTTTGGCATTTTGCACAGGATGATTTGTTATGCGTCGCTTAGAAGGGGGACAAATTGCGCAATTTTTTTTTTCTTCTTCGGTATAACTTTTGGTTGTATTCATCGTGTATTTTAACTGCAGAAGTAAAATATATAAACAAATAAAAAAAAAAAACTTAAGAAAATTACTTTGAAAACATAAACGTAAAACATACACAAAGTTCATCCTTCGTCGTTTTGGCTAAGCACATTTAAAAAATAAGTACTTACACGAAGCGCATGAATCCAAGTAACAGCACACATCAACAGCACAACACCGACTAGCGCTGTACGAAAAATTAGCACTATACAAACAAAGGAAAATAGCGATAACGGTAAAAAAAAAACTCGCGTCGTCGAAACGACGAACCATGACCTTCCAGGGTTAAATAAATAGCTTAAAAATAAAAAAGGAATGCGGTGAATTGTTCTAAGGACACAATCGTTCTCGCCGAAGTCGATTAGATTATTCTCCAGTTTCATAGTCCTTCAAAAGATCTCCCGAGGACTTTAAAATTAAAAGGTACGCAACTCGCTTAATTTGGGTACCCAGCTTCCGTGAAAGTTGTTGACTCTCGAGTACACTTTTCGGCATTAGTTTTCTTATATTTTTAAGTTATTTTTACAGATGAAGAAAAAAGTAAAAAAAAAACTAGCGATGTATCGGGGTTTTTCATAGATCTTTGTCAACTAGTATTCAATCGTTACTTAATTTTTACCAAGTTAAGTGCCAGATTTATACCTGTTAACAATGCGACTCTCCTTATAACAATACATTGAGCATTTCTGTAAATAAAATCCAAAATTAAAATTCTACGACTCATCGTGTGTCGTCCTTCGAAAATCAAAATGGAGTACATACGAGCAAACTGTTTTTGCTTTAATTGCTCACAGATGACTGTAGTTACACAAATTTCAAATAACCAAACTTTGACAAGCCTTGACAAGTAAACAGAAAACCAATATTTAAAAATATTATTCAACAAAGATATCAAAATTGACTGATTTTAAATTTTCTAAAAGAAGGCGCTATATAAAGCTATTTACTTAAATTTAGTCTTAAATGACTGAAATGGGCTTCTTTCCCCTGTTCAAAAGGTTTTTTCTTGAAATAGGTAGAATGACTGAAGACATGGAGAAAATAAACTATCACAACATTGACTGTTTTCAGGTTGACATATGTCAAAGGGAAAGCAGCGGAGCGAGTTTTGATGGCTACCATTCAATAGATCAGTCATTTAGCTGTAGGAATAGTATATTTTACTGGACTTTTGCAACAATTGGTAAATCTGACTTTTGACCGGTTTTTCTACTCCTATGTGCGTTGTGTGAGGGGACTTTTCTTTTTGATGAATATGAATATGTTTTTTTTTTGCTTGCAGTAAGCAGAGTTGGACGAGAAATATGAGTATATTAACTCAATTCCTACCCTGAGGGAAATAATGCATAGTAAAAATTAATACTCTATATTTAATTATCGCTTAAAAATGTTCGTATTTAAAAATAATATTTTCATACAAAAATTTTGCACGCACGTATTTGAATGTCCACTGATGAGTGTCTATGTATATGTAAGTGTACATACCCTCTAGAGAAGATCTCTAGTTCTGAACTGGTGCGCTCCTAGTACATTTAGACCCAGTACTGGTTCGCGACAAAACTCTTTTGGATGCAAACCACTTGCGAATTTAACATGGCGATGTCTTAGGGAAGTCTCAATTGCCCCCCGCTGCATCCCTTTTCGATAGTTCCGAACTAGACCTAAATTCTATAGTGCCGAACGAGTTCTAAAATCGTGTGTGCGATTTTAAATCATTTTAAAAGAAATTTTATTTTCAATTTGAAATTACAAAATAGTTTATCTCAAATGGAGAATAACGAATATTAAAAAAAAAAAAATTAAAATACCAGTGCAGATCTCTATTATTTGAAAATATCACTCGACCTTGGTGTTTTTGAGTTATGATACTAATGATGTAAATGAGCGATTGTAAGTCACTTTGTTATTTTTTCATTAAGAAAGAATAACTTAATCCGGATTAACGTTGCTTATCGTCGTCTAAAGTACAAAACCGCGTAACTGTCATTTTTTGCCAAAAATTGGATTTGCTCATTCGTCCTTAAATATGTGTACTAGTCAGAAAGGCTATTCTTTTATAAAAAGGAGAACCATTTTGAAATATGAGTGTGTCAAGGTCTTTGGAAAACCAGACACGGTGGTTCAATGTGGTAATTTAACACATCTAAGATCGGAGTGTTTTGATTGGAACATTGCTGTTGGCTTTATCGAAAGTCCTAGAAAATCAGCACACGAAAATGTTCACGATTTAGTAAAATTTTTTTAGCAAGATGGATGTTTCAAGTTTTTGTAAACAACACCAGTAGTACTCAACTGAAAAATCGTTCAGAGTACGATTACTATTAAATATGTTAAGGCTCGGGCACATATAGCTATCATGCTGCATTGGCGTTGGTTTTGCTTTGACAGCTAAGAAAAATACATACGTTTATATGAAACTGTTCACATAGGCAATACTGACGGCAAAGCAACACGAACGCTAATTAACTCTTGCCGTTTTGCGAGCGTTGACAGTCCGTTGTTGAAATCAATCACTTTTTGCTTATAAATAAATACAAAAAATCATGCAAAGAAAAAATCGAATAAAACCCACGATGGCCAAATACTTCTATTTTAAAAATGTTTCAATGTTTTTTAATTGTAAAATTCAAATTCATTGTAGCAAACACTTGCGCTACTTACGTTGCTGTCAAAACGAAATATCGCCAAAGCGACGAGAAATCTGCACGTGACAGAGCCTTTAGACTTTACGAGAGGAGTCAGATTTGACTTATCTAGAATGGTTTTCCAATATTTCCGTACTTATATAACAATCCCCGTAAGTTTAACCTGAGTTTACTCTGCGTGATGTCTTGCATATAAAGTGAGCCATCCTTAATGCTAACTACGGATCAATGAAAATTATTTTAATTTTAAAAATACTGGTGTCAAACGAATGAGTTTAAGAAATCTTTACTTTGAGTGCTTAGAATGCTTGAAGAGGGCTGCCATGTGTTTAAAAAGTGGCATTCATCCGGGCCCTTTCTTAGCAAATAATTGGCTGGGGATAATTTTTGCCTATTTAAACGCCCGTTTACTTAAGTACATGCCATAATTGCTTTCGAATTTTCACAGGCAAAAAAATGGAGCTACTTTCAACACCAAAGGTTGAAATAGGTTTTTGTAAAATTGTGTAAAATAGGCATGTCATTTTCCACTTAGAATAGAATGTATGCTCTCATACATATGTGGCTTTTGATTTCGCTACTCGAGACATAGAAAATTTAATGAATAGATGCGACGATCACATTGTTCCTTTTCATCTGAATTTCTTTGTAATTTACTAGAAATTTCCCAAATTTTCACAAATCCAAAAATATCAAAAAAAACTCATTTATTCCTTTTTACGTAGAGATGAAAAGTTTCAAGATCGACTTAATCTCTTCAGAAATAATTTTTAGAAGTGCGATGCATTTTTTCTGTTACTTGGGAAAAAATCCTTATTTGAAAGAAGGTTAATAAATTTCCCTTCCTCTCCTACGCTCAAATGCTCAAAGGATATTCTAGTTTATGTCAAGCTCAAGAGCTAATTTAAATAAACCAGATTGTACATTATTGGCACTGCAGCCAAGAGTTGCAACTAAAAGCCATCCTTGAAACAGCACCTATGCACACACTCCTTATACCTGTCCCTTAGGGCAGGCCATTACATTTCCTCACTTTATTTACCTACAGCAAAGGCAAGGTTGATGCGTAAATTAAAGTTGAAAGCGAGTACAAGTGAAACGAAAATGTTCCCAAAGATGTGGGGTGCGCAAGATATGCGGCTGTGTGTGCACAAATTCAAGTAGAAATTCAAAACAGTGAATTTTCATTTGCATTTGAATTGAACCAATGGCGGCTGTTAGGAAGCAACTTGGCGATAACGAAGTGTTTGTGTAACAGTGTACGCTTCATCAGCCAGACTGTGCGCGAAAGCGTCGATGTGGTGTTCAGGCATTTGTAGAATTTGCATTTAACAATTTATCGCTAAGGAGGCGGCGGATGAGCGGTTGACACTGCTTAGCAGCTATTGCCGCAACGCTAATGTCCTCGCGGCAGCTGTTCAGCTTGCTCTTTTGTTCATGGCCTTATTGCGGTCTTGTTTTAATTTTTTTCCTCCTTTTTTTTGTAGTTGCCATTACGTTTGTTGTTGCCACCCTATTTCGTTTGAGTGGCATTCATGTTCCGCTGCGTTGCTCAAGCGTATAATGAGGCCACAAAGGACCCACAAATACTCGTACTCCTCCTTTGCCATGGCGAAGTCTCACCACTGCACATACCGCCAAAACAAAAACACTAGCAGCTGGAGATTTTCACCAGAGATTCCAGCTACGCACTCGCTGTCTTGTAAATTGCTGTAGTTGTTGCATCATTGTTGTTGTGTTGCTTTTAATGTCACTTTGTGTGGCACAGAGACGTCAGAATTGCAACAGCTAGTCGGCAACGTCGAGGCTGCAACCGTGGCGGATACGCAATATCTGCTACATACGCTTGATTCGTTACAACACTAGCTGGCATCTGCGCACCTACTATGTATATATGCATCTACTTTTGTGTGTGTGTGTGTGTGTGTGTAGGTAAGTATGTGTCTGTAAGCAGTTGACAAATTTACGTTTCCGCTTATCACCAAAGGCAACGGATGTTTGAGTTGATTTCGCTTTTGTTGTTGCAATTGTTGATGTTACTGCAGTCATTGCTGCTATTGCCATTGCCAATTTGCTTCGGTACAAACATCCTTGCACTTAATTTCGTTGCTTACCCTACATCTTAAGCTCTTTAACAGTAGCTTGTCTTAGTATGGAAGGTCTCATTCTTGTGTATACTCCAAGAAGTAGTAGCAAAGAAAAAAAAAATTCGCAAATGTTCGCTTCGTTAGCAATGAAAAGAGTCACGCGCACACACTTCTAAACACGTAGGTACTCCTAGACATGTTTACACACAAACGAAGCTATCTTGCATCTTTTGCGTTTTGCTACTTATTTTTTACGAAGAGCTGCATTCTCATCCACATTTGCACTTGTACATACTCACGTTTACTTGTGCAGCAAATCGACTTAAATGCACGTCTTTCTTCCTGTAGTTGCATTGCTCACCGCGCCAAACTTCTTCGTCTGTGTGTTGTGGCTGACACCGTTTTCGTTGGCAATAAAGCCGCCAAACGCAACTGAAATTAAAATATGTATGTATGTATGTCTTGTTTTCCCATTTACTGGTGTCCCCTTTTCGGCCAAATTCAAGGCCGTTGGTTAAGAAAACAGTTTCACTCTTACTTTTATATTAATGACGGAGATACAGGGGTTTCAATTGCAGTCGAACTGCTTCTTTTAACATTGTAATATGCAGCATATTTGTAGCCAGCAAATAAGCAAAATCAATTATGGTTGGATATCCAAGTATACCATAAAATCTCATGCTAAAGAAGAAATACCATTTTTTTACTAGGCTTCAGATAATGGAGCCGTTCAGCCAGTGCTACCTTGGCAGGTGATGGACCAAGTTTATTCGTTACAAAAACACTTAAGAGTCACATAGTTATTAGACTGAAGAATTTTTTCCATCCCAGAAGTAAAAAAAAAACGTTTATGAAAAAATTTACTAATAAATATATATAAATTACAAAAATTTCCACAGTTTTGGTGTAAAAGGAATGAGATTATCTTCAGCAGCTAATAAATAAAGTAACTTTTAGTAAAAGCCTGCACAAAAAAATAATTGCATATAACTTGCACACTATTTGCACTAGAGCCAAACAATTTTGCATATTATCACCATATTACAATAAGACCTATCTATCTAAAATTAATAAAATAATCGTTGGATAAACGTTTTCAATTTTGTGGGTTCCACTTTAGAAATTTTTACTCTAGAGCTGACACATAGAGCATAATCATAAAAGAAGAAATTTCTTCTGAGGGTGACGTACCACCATTAGCAAATTTCCGCACATCCTATAACGCGCTTTATGATCAATTTTTGGCATTTTGTTTATGCATAACCTGAAGATAATTAAGGTAGGCTGTCTTAAGCCTTAATTGGGTGCATCAAGGAAATCACACAATTAGTCGCATGGGGTCCCCAATGACCCCAATAAAAGTGTTGAATAAAGAGTCTTCAAAATAATGGTTTCTTCGGATATGCCGAAGGCTTCACACCTTTCATGAACATCTGAAAATATTACTTTAATAGATTTGAAAAAATTTATATATTCACAGATATGCATAGATAGAAGAGATACATATGTATATAAAAAATTACATCAAAACAATCAAAGGTATGAAAGATATTCCTTTTTACTGCTGTGCGATCGGTATGTAAACCGGTAACACAATTTAACGGGTTTAGCTTCCAACATAAAGGAGATATATTGAGAAACTGGTATCTGAACAATCAGTGGTATGGAGGCTATAGGTTATAGCAACCAAATCTTTACCATTTTAACTGTAAGTATTCTTTTGAAAATGGGTGGAAATAGTGCGAAATTTTTATGTTCCCAGTTGCATAAATGGAGGAGTTATAACAAAAAATCTCAAATCTGAACAATCAGTTGTATGGAGGCTATAAGTTATAGTTACCCGATCTTTGTAGTTTTCACTGTAAGTATTCTGTTGATACAGCGTGCAAGTACTACAAAATTTCATGTTCCTAGCTGCATAAATGGAGGAGTTATAACGAAAAGTCTCATATCTGAACAGTCCGTTGTATGGGAGCTATATGTTATAGTGGTCTGATTCTTCCGTTTCCGACAAATGATTAAAACAATATAAAAATACTCTCACTTACCAAATTTCATCAGGATATCTCGAAAACTGAGAAAGGTATAAAAAGTCAAAGCTGGTCAAATGGTAGCACTTCTGTGGGTAGCTGAGTGTAATAACTTTTCTAACAGTTAAAACCATAAACTAGAATCGGAGGTCACAAGTTTCCAAGTCGGCAAGTTTCCAAGTCAACCAGAAGCATTGAGTCAAATAATTCGAATTGACAACCTAAAACGGATCTACAAAGCCCGGAATGATAAAAATTTATTGACAATTTGATTTTTTACATATGTATTATAGACTTGGGGTATGCTTTCGACCTGTAAACAGGTCAAGATAAAATGTTAATTAATATGCTTAAGAAAAAACGTTGGGTATTGGCGATACCAAATTTAATCATAATAGGTATTAGATTGGCGCTTACATATATGTTAGTGCTTGGCCGAGCTTCTCCTCCGATTTGTGGCTTGCGGCTTGGTATTGTCACACAAAGGGGAGGAACCTACAGTTTTAGGCCGACTCCGAATGGCGATTGTATTTTTATGAGAAGCTGTTTTTCATGGCAGAACTACACTCGGAGGATTAACATTGCCTGCCGAGGGGCGACCGCTGTTAAGAAAAAAACCCGTTTTTCTATATTTTTGTGATGTTGCTTTGACCAAGGCTTGAACCCAGGCACTGCGGAGAGGAAGCGCGCACTACTAACCACTTCACCACAGCGGAAAATATATTAGCATATTAGAATTCAAAGTTTAAAAATTGTCAAACCAAAATCAAACCAGAAATGTTTGGCAAAGCCTTCATTTTTGTTCTGAACAAGATCGAAACAGAAGTACGGCCGTTCGCTGCTTAAAAAAAAAACACTTTCAAACCCAATTTCTCTTTTGCTTTGGAACCTTCCATTGCGCGAATTATTTTTGATTGTTGTTTCGCTGTATGACTACTTAATTGTTGTTGCCTTTTGTATGTGGCCAGACTGTCTTTAGTTCCGAAGTCGTGTACCAAGTTGTCGCAAGTGCAACAGCTGCAGGCAAACAAGTAGTATCAAGTTTAAAAATACTGCTAAGTTTTGCAATCGTGTCCTGCGAATACCAGGAGGTGGCATTTGCAAATTATGCAGATTATCCAAGGGAAAGTAAGAACATGTATGCATACAATTACAAGCAAACTATGCACATAAATATTAGAATTTTAGGATAGTTACAAAACCTTGAACTTACAAAAATGTATAACTGCGAATGTGTAGGGTAAGGAGTAGGGACCACAAGTTGTACGTAATTCCAAGACATGCTAATATGAGTCATCTAAGAGAAAATGATAAAAATAAGTAACTTACGATGAATGTGCTCAGGGACGTCAAAAGCTTTTTGTAGGAATTATTCAAGTGAAAAGTATTTGGGTGATTGACCAAGCTCTTTCAAACCGGTTTTCATAGTTTTTTTTTAGATCTTAATTTATTTTTTTTGAAACCTTAATTTTTCGAATACCGAATAAACCGGATTTGTGTTCTCGAATAAACCAGAGTTTCACTTGATTTATTTATGTGCATACCAGCATTTTAAAAAATTCTTACATTTTATTATACGTAAAAAAAGCTGTCCTTCGTTCTTATATTTTGATTTCATACTCAGATTCAGCGTAAAGTATACAAAGGAATTTATGTAAAAATGTTGTTTGGCAGACTATTTTTTTATGTCTGTACACGTGTATTATTGTCAACAAATTACAAGGCGGAACTGAGTGCTTTTTATTATGAAGAACTTGTATTGGTTTAGCCACGCCCACTTCAAATGAAATATCGTTGGAGAGCTCAGCAAAGGGTCTATCGAAATAAGCCATTTTCGAAAAAATACATTGTTTAAACTCGTAGAACTCAACAAAAAAGCGCAGTAGAAAAAAATCGTTATACACTTTGAACAAAATCGCTGGCATAAAATTATTTCCTGGTAAAACGAGAAAAATTTCTGATATAGTATGTACCAAAAATATTCTACAAGTTGTATGTTTTCATTTGAAAAAAAAGTTGTCTCTGGACTAGTCCATGGTGTCTTCTTCCATCGAAAGTCCCATTGTTTTTTCTGAACAAAATTTTAAGCTTGATTTTTAAAAGAGAAGCTATGCTCAGTTTTTTTCGCTTCACGTAACACTTCGATTTCGTCATTAATTCCATATCGACATTACTGTGAAAGTTCTTCGATCACAAAGGATTAATTTTTTTTTAAATGCATTCTACAAGACAACTATAATTTCTGTGGGCCCACGATAACGAATGTATTACCTCAGTGTCAATTAGAATTTGTTTAATATCTGTCTTTCTTTTTACGCGACATTAGTTGTGTTTTTGTACCCACTTCCTAGTAAGATCCAGTAAAAATTGTTACGTATTTTTCATGTTTTGGCGTTTTAGAAAACTTGCATAGTAGGGAAAATTGAGAGAGCGGAAATGACAGATGAAGTTGTAAGTTTTTACTGAATTTTTACTGCACTGCATCAGATTAGGCCGATCATACTTTTAACCATGATAAAAACACAGCAAGGTATAACCGTTCTCTCAATTTGTCGGCCATGATTTTTTTTTGAAGTTTGCCAACATTTTAAAATCATATAAAAGTGAAAATAACAAATTGAAATTGTTCGAAATTGTTGTTGCTTGAGATTGAAAATGAAATTGTGTGTGTGAGTTTGTGAGTAAATTTAAAAATTAAATTGTTTGGAAACGTCAAGAATTTTAAAAGTGCCTCTCAGCGGTTCTACCTTACTATATTTTTATCATGCTTTTAACTATCACCAAATTATAACTTAAGAAAGTTTTATTACATTGCAGTTGAGAAGTGTGTGTGCAAAAATTTCATTAATTTAATGAAGGAAATTTTTGGACATGCAGCATAGAATGCATTTAGGCGCCTGGTGTTAGCAGTCGCGCCTAAACCAAGACACACTGAAAAGGTAGTATGAGTAGAGCAGTTGATTTAATTTCTTTTTTCAATCATATCAAATATTTCTAATTTCTTCTCACAAAAATTCTAAATTGTTAAAATCCATTTCCATTCATACATTTTTCCATACAAAAAAGAGATTGAATAGCAGCTTTTGGAGCGTTCACCCAACTCAGCTAAGAAAAATTTGCAGCAATTTTTTTATTTTTTCCAATTTCAATTTTTTATTTTTTATTCTTATTTTTCTTTATTTCATATAGCACACTTTGGTTTAAAAGGAAAAAATCAGAACTGGTTTTGACACCTACCAAATACCAGAAGCAACAACAAAATACACATAAATGTTGTTTTTGCTGTAATGCTACTACCTGTTTGATATAACTTGATTGAAACTAATTTTACAAAAACAAAAGAAATTTGTTAGTCCTTTACACTAAACACTTATACATTTAGACGTGTGTTCATACTCATACATTGAATAAAAAGGTCTTACATTTAATGGCAACGTAACAAAATAATAGGGAATGAAGAATTCTATCCAGCCACATTTTTGTTTTGTCCATAGCTAAACGGCTGGTATTCCTGACCTATGCTAAAAATTTCACTTTACATTTGCGACGTCAGTAATGAAAACGGATTTAATTTTTTTTTTCATTTTACGCAAAGATTTAAACAACACAACTGTTAAGAATAAGAAGGTACGTTGCCCCAAAGTTCGATGTAGCGGCTGGAAATTCGATTTTGGCAGGGCGTTAGGAAGTGAGGTTGGGAGCAGAAAACGTCGAAACTGTCATTTTCGAATTCCACAAACACAAATCTATGCTCATTTCTAGTGGCATTGCCGCTTTTGTTAAGGTATGAGACTTTGGTGTTGGTCAGAAAACGCTTCACTGAACGATTTTGTTTAGAGGTTAAATTTCACATTATACATCGGTAAAAGGCATAGGCAGACGGCAATGTTGATCCGGATGCACTCGCTAATTCGGAGTTATCTCCAGAATTGGCTGCAGTTGATCCGGATTAAGCCCTAGAGCTGATTTCTAAAATTAATTCGGATCAAGGGAATTTTCGTGGTTAGAGCTGTGCACATAAACTCTGTAGCACCCAGGTTCAAGCCCCACTCCGAGCGATTCTTAAATTAATTGTTTGTAATTTTTTCTTTCACATAACCATTTAATATAAATTAAATTTTTTAGTCTTTAGTTTTAATTAAAGAAGCCACAACAACCAATATAAATGCATTAAATGAAATAAAAGTAATAGTTAAAAGGCAAAAATGGGTTTGCTGACCTTGGTATTCGATCCCATGACCTTGCGGCTTGCTTACTGCCGTCTATCGGTGTAAAATTTTGATCAGATTGACTGCGTCGGTAATCCGAATCAACATGGTCGTCTGTCTATGCTTTAATTTCAAAAGTAGGCTTTTGCAAGTAGCCATTGAGTGGTCGTTTAATCTTGAGGAAATATCAATATCTGCAGTAGTTTCTCGATTTTCGCCAATTTGCTCTCATTAAAAGAAACATAAAAAATTCACTTTATATTCCTTTTCCTTCTGACTGAACAACATTTGCGTAGCCACGCATTTTCGTTGTCGTTTATTGAAACTCATTTCAGTTGGGTTATCTTGATATCTTGGGCATATGTAAATCTTTGAATAAGAATTCATTCATATACATAGGTATGTAAATACATACGTACGCATGTGTGCTTGTGCATGCGAGTTCACAATATGTTTTTGTATTGAGTAAATTTTGAAAAAGCCAAGAAAAAAAGCAAACAAAAAGAATGAAATGAAAAGGCACAGGAAATGAGGGAACATTCTGAAATGATTTGTACGTTGATTTGTTTGTGCCCCCTCCTCTCGTACCCAATCCCGCCATTTGGCTGGAAATTTCATTCAATCAAACATTCAGCTGCGTCCCGCTACCGCGTGATTGTGATAGCCATTCAATGTATTCATCTGCACATTTGTCCTTCATCTCATTTGGTGCTGTGTTGTGTCACACTCTCCCCTTCATACGCGTTCGACTGACTACCTGACGATATTGCTCGTTCGCTTCGATTCGTTGGCATTCGCATTTGTTCGTTTGTGCGTAATATAAAATGGCAGGAAATACACGCTTGATTACCGCTGAAAGACAGCATAAAATTCGTTTCCGTTTCCGCGTTTCTGAATTAATGGAAGCAACAGAATGCGCTCACAGCCTCGACAGTTCGCTCGGCTCGGCGGCAGACTTGCTTGCCAATTGATTTCGTCCTTAGCAACGCTTATTCATGTTGCTCATACGCCCCATAGACACGTGCACGATTGCAGTACATAATTGATTGTGCAATGAGATACCTGCCGTTGGCAGCGCACCGACATTGTAGGGACAACTTGATTGGCAGCCTATGAGTGGGTGCGGCACAGGCGGTGCACATCACTGCAGGCAATGTCAGTTGTTTGCAATTACCTCCAGCTCAATGGGTATTGGAGCTATTCGCCGTCCCGCTTGCTTATTATGCTCTTAATTTACGAGTGCTGGCAAGGTGGTATTTCGCTGTAATCTGTAAGCTATTTTGAATGGATATGCCATTCATTTTGCCGAATATTCTTCTCTGAGTTAATATGCCTACACACTACTGCTCCAATATCGTAAGCGTCATAGAATTCTTAACTGAAAAATGGATAGAATAATGAAGAAAAATATTCGACTTTGGGCAATTAACTAACTATTTTAAAGTAAATTTAAATTATAAGTGAAACCTAAACCAGAAAATTGTGGAATTTTACCATACTTTCAAATATATAAGTAAACGACCCATAGTTGCAATAACTTTGTACAGTTAAACTTGTAAACATAGCATAGCAAAGCAGTCCCGGCATACATGAACGAATCACCCCACAAGCGTATCTTCGGGTAGCACACTTAAAGTGTTTTAGAAGAAACTGTTGCGATAGTTTCGTTAACAGATCAATCTTATCTTATGCAAATATACACCTGTGACTGTTGTATTCACGGCAGTGTTGAATTTAGAAAATACATACGTATATGAAAGTATGTACTTAAAAAAGCTCTGAACTTGTAGCTTAAATATTCCAAGTATACCTAAAACAAGCAAATCTTAAAGATAACATTCTCACACAACCGATTTAATGCTCATATATAAACTCAGGAGTGCCTCTAAATTTTTCAGGATCAAATGATCGGAACTAAACCAAAGAGATTACCCTTGAGATACAACCTATTTCCGAAAACCTTTCACGTGTAACCTTCCTACTTTTTTTTAAGTCGGTCTTTTTTATTCATTATAGATTTTTTTTATTTTAATTGCGTATTAGGAGACCACGCTGTATGATTAACGAGGGAGCTTTCGATAGTACTGGATAGGAATCTGTATCAAAAGGCACATGTTCCTCATGTTTGGTTTGATCGTCGTTTTGCCTCGAAGAGCCAATAATTCCTTTTCTACTAACCTTTTTTACTAGTCTATAAGAGTGTCGTTTAGATGCATCGCATCTCGTAGCGTTCATAGAGCATTCCGGCGTGAAATTATTAGCTATTTAGGATACGATGGAATGAAAATAAATCCACAAAGATTAAGTAAGCTGTCTGCGATCTAAGCCATCTTTTCTTTTCTTTATAGAGGCTAGTAAATAATTGTTCTTCGACGGTGTGCCAATAAGGGCCTCATCATAAACCCAGAAATGACTCACTTGCACCATTCACGAGGAGATATAAGCCGAACCTCCTTGAATATGCTGAAGAGTTTAAATATTTTAGAGTTATCCTTGATAAGTAGCTCAATTGAAACTTTCTTCCAGACAAGATTCTTAACAATGTCAACCGGGCCCGAGAAATTTCAAGGGCTTTTGGTTCAGACATAACATCAATAAGAATTTGTTAAAATGCTAAAAATTAAAGGGGAGGGGTCCGGTGTGTTTCTCCTCGGGCCAAAATTTTCAAAGGAGCCGGGTTTTTTCTAAATATGAAGTCGGATAGTCAAATCTATACATATAATAAAATTTTGACAGGTCGATGTCTGTACATTATAGATCAATGATGGGCAAAACGCTACTCGCGAGTAGCGTCTGCGTCGCAGCGCTTATACGTATACAGAAACGACGCAGCGAATTTCACTTCAGTCTGCTTTCAGTTTTCATGAGAGTAACACCATGCTTCGCCGTTGAATATTTTTATTCGTAATTTTAGCGCGTTGTTGCCACCTATATATGTAACAATGCCCAAAATGGCTGCGTATGAGTGCCAATTATAGTTTTTGGTTTTAAGAAAAACCAATAATGCCCAATGCTTGTTACGTGGTAATACGACTACCTGGAATCGTACTTTTAATATAAGGCAACATTATTTGTCATGGTAAAAAAGTCAAACTGCCGAACTGTGTAAACCAATTTAAAGTGTTTTGTAATGGGTTTTATGTATATATGTATGTACGATACGGCAATTTAATATATTTAATATACTTTATTGAATACTGAGTTTTTTACAAAGTTTAGAAATTTTAAATTCGTGAATTTTGTTGTTGAATAAACTATCATTTTTTAAAACATTAGTTTAATGAAATTAAATTAAAAAAACTTTTCATGCGCGTACATATGTACTTATAAAAATTAATTTCATAATTCATTATTTGAAATTATTTCTTCATTATTTTTTTATTATATTTTATTATTTTCGTTTCATGTTCATAATACAAATTAAATATAATATATTGTAAGAGCGTTTTCTAACCCGCGCAAAAAACGACGCACTTTTGTACAATATAGAAAAGTGGCAACTGTTACTCAGCGCGATTCACGAATACCATGACAAAATGAGACTGTATTGGTGTGCCCATCTATGTTATAGATATTAAAGAAAAATTAGAACACCAGACGCCAAATCAACCATTTTTGGAATGCATGGATTTGAATACGGTTTTCACCGATGTATTTCTAGAGATATAATTTAAAATATAAAATGAAAAAAATTAGAGAGTTGCCACCTGTTTGAAAATTGCAGTTTAAGTAGATTGATAAGAAAAAGTGAATATTGCAGTATGGACGTAAAAAGAAAGAGGGTTAAGAAGGCTTACAGACAAAAATATTTTTTTAGAGTTGCCAAATGTTTGAAAATTTTAATTTAATTTAATTTATAAGACAAATTGAATATTGCAATATGCGTATCAAACTGAAGAGGTTTAGGAAATTTTACGGATAAAAATATTTTTAGGGAGGGTTGCCACCTGTTTGAAAATTTTTATTGTATTAAATTGATAAAATAAATAACGGCTAGGAAATTTTAATGCCGAAAATATTTTAGGAGATTTGCCAACTGCTTTAAAAATTGTATTCATTTAAATTTGTAAAATAAATGGAGTATTACAATACGGACATTAAACTAAAGATGATTAGAAAGCCTACTTTTGAAAATATTTTTGAAGCGGGCTGCACTTATTTGAAAACTTTAATTTTATTAAATTTAAAAGATAACGTAAATGTTTCCATATGGGCATCAAACGAAATTATTTGAGAATAACAAAATTGCAACAGGCCGATATCTGTACATGATAGAAGTTAAGAAAAATTAATAGGGGGTTTATTAGATCAACAGAAGCCAAACCTAAAATTTTCATAATTTTGGTATATCTGTCTGTATGTTTGTAAGCGCATCATGCAAAAACTAGTGTATGGAATTAAATGCAGTTTTCACCGATATACATATTGCTAGTACTCTAATTGAAAATATAGAATCCATTTTTTTTTTGTTTTAGTTTATCGTCGATCATTATTCCTAGGTATTTGAATGTATTAACTTTTTCCAGTGCGTCGTTGTTTATATTTAGAGTTAACAACGGACTGTTCTTAAAATTTCGCCTTGATATAACCACAAACTTAATTTTATTGACATTCAATTTAGTGTGTTCAAGCATACTTAACAAATCGCACTTTTTTGGAACTTCTGCGTGTAATGTTTTTCGCTAAAAAAATCAAAACATTTTTGTTTTGTTGCTACCAAAAAATTAAGTATTCTGAGACGTCACGCTTTACAATTTCATACAGTACTCTGTACGATGTATTTCACTAAACTACTAAACGGCTGCACCGATTTGGTTCATATTTGGAAAATATGCCAGCACCTTGAAAATAAATATTCCGACCAAAAATTTACTCGATATGTAGCTCGGGGTATTTCTAAAATTCTTATACAGACTAAAACGTAAAAAACCAATACATCTCTAAATCCAATTACGTTGGGGAACTGAAACTTTGCACTGATGTATATATTGCAAATGCATTGGAAAAGGGGGCGTGACACCTTCCATAAAAACTGAACTTCCCATATAGCTCATCTCTGGAACCGCTTACGCTAACGTCCTGAAATTCGACACAACTACATATCGCCTTACTTATGACGAAAAGTGGTAATTATTGGAATGGCCATTTTCTCCTAGATTCCTAAATCCCATTGAACTATTGTAACTTTGTTTTTAATTTTTAATATAACAGGTAAAATTTATGTGAAAAATTTGAAGAATTTTTTTAAATGTTTCACAAAGAAAGGAGTATTGATTTTACGAGTTTCTCTATAGACTGTCCTATCTACATACCTATTTGCATAAAATGATAGCCGGTTTTGTTGCTCGGCCTAAACTCAAACCACTGAATAAAGTTCCGTCAGATTGTCGGAGGTTATCTTACATACATATATGGTCCTATTACATGCTACTAAAAAACTCGATAGGTGGTGCTGGAGTAGAGTTATTTATAAAAATCGTATTTATTGTATATGTATGATGGAAAGTTCTTTTGATAAAAATGGACCCGATGAGTGCCGCTGGAGTCGAGGTTGAATTTCATAACACGTATTCATTTTATGGTAAGAAATTGTTTTTTGATTGTAGGACGGACAAGTCCAGTGGCCAAAATCGGATAATAACCACGCCTACCTACTGGGGGATACACTCTCAATAATTTTCACTTTATTTAAATGAAAATTTGTTTAAGACTTACCTTTGTAAACTTTGTTTGTTATCAAGAAAAAATATTTCATTATTAAAATTTCTTTCTTAAAAGATACAATCATCTTTTCAATTAAATATAATATATTATTGGTGACCCCACCAATTCTAGACAATGCATCTGCATAGTTTGTCGCATCCTGGTAGAAAAGCAACACAGCGTTTGTTGACCCAAAGGTTTATATGGCCCTCTATTAATAAGGACTGGAATAAATGGGTAAAGTTTTGTTTAAAATGTCAAGCAACAAAAATTAATCGACATACCAAGTCGCCTCATGGTACTTTTATAGCGCCAACACAAGGATTTTTTAGTGTACATTTGGATATAGTTGGACCTTTACCTCCTTCTGAGGGCAAGAGATATCTTTTTACTATGGTAGATCGTTTCACTCGCTGGATGGAAGTAATACCACTTAGTACAATTACTGCAGAGGAAATCTGTCGAGCATTTTATGACAATTGGGTTTCTCGTTTTGGCTGCCCAAGTACTATTCACACGGATAGAGGTAGGCAATTCACATCCAACGTGTTTTGCAATTTGGCAAAATTAATAGGTTCGAAGCTTTATCATACCGCGTCTTTTCACCCGCAAGCAAATGGAATGGTAGAGCGCCTTCATCGAACTTTAAAAGCAGCTATAATTTCACATGAATACTCGCAATGGACGAAGGTCCTGTCAAGAGTGTTGATGGGATTGCGTGCTTCATTTAAAGTGGATATTCAAGCATCAGCAGCTGAGCTCGTTTACGGTGAAACAATTCATTTGCCTGGCGAATTTTTTAACGATGTTATTTGTGAACGTCTAGATACGCAAGGAGAAGTTTTAAGTAATTTACGACGTTTCATGGCAGAAATGAAACCTATTCCAGCAAGTAATCACTCCAAACTCAAGCCTTTTGTTCATAAGGATTTAGAAGATTTCACGCATGTATGGGTACGATCCGAACTTAAAAAAGGATTAGATTTTAAATATTCAGGACCTTTCAAGGTTGTCGAGCGGAACTCTAAGTATTCTAAAATTCAAATTGGTCAAAAAGAAGACACAATTTCCATCGATAGATTGAAACCAGTTTTTTTGGAATCAATAATGTCATTGAGTAACTCAGATATTACCAGTTTGTTACCGGTTAATGCAAACACAAATTTTAAAACTGTTTCGTTTAAGCTATGTTAAATTAGGAAGGGATACACTCTCAATAATTTTCACTTTATATAAATGAAAATTTTGTTTAAGACTTACCTTTGTAAACTTTGTTTGTTATCAAGAAAAAAAGATTTCATTATTAAAATTTCTTTCTTAAAAGATACAGTCATCTTTTCAATTAAATATACTATACTCCCATATAAATCTACCGTCATTATATAATTATTATATATTATAAGATATACAAAAACTGCTATATTAGTAACTACTAACGATTATTCAGTCAAAACTGATATTTACAAAGATCTTTGGGCGGAAAAAAAGAATGTTATAAATTTTTGGAAAACGGGCGAGGAGTTGAATTATAAGTCTAACTGAGCATATTATCGAATATGTTTCAAATAGATAAAAACTACCCCCGTATACCAACTAACGGCACTTTACAGAAAGGTGAGAAAATCGATATTAAATGCGTCCGCACTTAAACTTCGTTACTTGCTAATTTTTAAATTATTATTATTTTTTCTGATGTATAGGTAAGACCATAAGATGCGTATTAATTTTGCATCGGGCTTAGTTATATCAAACCAACTTAGCATTAAAATACTCAGCTACAAGTAAAAAAATCATTAGTTTAGCAAACAATTTCATATTTCTTTAAAAAATCTAAGAAATGAGAAAATGCATTCCGAGGTACAAATGTATCAGGCTATGCATTCTCGTAGTAAAGGTTGGGTATCAGCCGTAGGGTTAAACATTAAGAGTATTTTTTTACATAGATGGTATTTCTATAGTATAGTAAAACCTAAAACAGAATGGAATAGCAATTATTTTGAATCGTGTTTCATTTATTTATTTACTAACGAATGCCTGGCTTGCTTCGCTATGCCTAATAGGAGCTTTTGCGTTGACCAATACAAAAATAGTATTGAAATGAAAAAAAAACGGCTTATATTCTAAAAATTATTAATTTCGATTGATAGGACTGAAGACTTGCTCATTGGCCAAGAATAATAGCCCTGATAAAACATATGGAATATGTACTAATATCCTTCCATGGTATGAACTCTTATTTTTACCTGTGAGGTATCTACAAGTATCACAAGACTCTCCTATAGTGCGTAATATTCTTCCATAATCCTGTTGTTCCACAAGATGAAATAGTTTTGCCGTTCAAACGGGGTAATTGATACTCTTACCGTGTTCTTTCTTATTCGTCACACTTCTTATTGATATACCGATAACCCGTTGATGTGCCTAGGATGTCTTTAATGCCTTAACAATTTTGCACTTCTATATATACTATACATACTTTGGCTTTATTAAGTCATCTAAAAAGTAAATTCGCAGAGGGGTATCCAAAAATCTTGATTCGAGTGCCACCTATATTTTGGGTCCGTTTGTGTGCAGAAGCCCTTCTTATCATAAAGATAATGCCCGTTAATTCAGGTCTTATGGTAAAGGCGCATTATCAAATATCTCGACTGCAGCGCCATCTGTCACACAATTTTTTTGCAAATATATATTTTATGGTGCAGAGCATCCGACGTCGGCCGTTAAACAAATAACAATTTAAAAGAGTGGGCCTTATGAATAAAAACTAAGAAATTGCTTTTTCTTAAACATTCCGACCTTTACTCGATTTATTCAAATAAATTTAAGAAATATGTCTGACATTTTAAGAAAAAGCATCTGCTTAGTTTTTATTCATAAGGCCCAGTAAGAAAGATTTTGAGTTTACCATAAATGAAAGGAGACATAAACTATTTTTCTTATTTTATTTAAGGCTTCCTTTTGAACAATACTTTTAATTTTTTGTTGCATCCGGCATATAATCTCATGTTAAAGCAAAGTCTCGAAGAATACTGAAGATTTTTAAAATGAAATTGAAGGTAAATATGTGGGAATAAATTTAAATTTATAATTTTAAATAAATAAATGATATTCTCTGAACGTAGACTGCATGCGTGGTGGGAAGTGCTACGAATGCTTGCAATCTCTAAACGCTTGTTAGTTTACAAAAGGACATTCCGTTTAGCTGTCTGTTCTCAATGGGTCCAAGGATATGGTTCTCTAAATTACTACATGTACCACGCCCCTGGTAAACACTCACTCTCGTTCAGTTTACTATAAACGCCACGCCGTCTTGTATAAACTAATTTGTATTCATCCATAGAGCTTTTCACCAAATTTCAAAGTCAGGTGACTAACGGTTTCGAAGTTATAGCTGGTTAAAAATGTCAGGCCTGTGGGAGGTGCCACGCCCCTTGTCATATCCCATTTTGTATACCCTATGTAATGTCCGAGGTCGCTGTCTAGATACCAGTTAAAGCCCCGCGAAAATCCATTCAGTAGTTCCGGAGATTAGTGAGTTCGAACAGACAAAGAAGCAAAGTACAGTTTTATTATAGCATAGACGTGTTTCTTTCGGTTGTATAAATTAATGTTTTATGACTGGTGGACGTGTCAGTATGGGAATATCGCCAATCTTTCATATCTTCATAAACTTTTCTGATTAAAGCTATGGTATAAATAAAATCTGATAATATTTGTCATTCCCGCCCTATTGTTTGGTGGGTGTGGAAGTACATATATCGTATTTCAGTAAAATCAGAGCAGTCCCATATAAGCCCCAGCGGCGCACAGTGTCTCGACTATATGGAGGCAGGTGGAAATAATAGTACACCTGCACCGATTTCACTGAAATTTGACATATGCTCTAGCTTTACTTAGAAAAAAAGAATTATGAACTTTTTTAAAGATGGAATAATTGCCACGCCCTCTACTTTTGTGGTCGGAAACATTAAATTTCATCCGATTTCGATTAAATTTAGTCTGTAGTGTTTGTTTTATTTTAAAAACCTAAATATAAAATATGGAGAAGAACGTCCAAAACTAACAAAAAATGTGGAACCAGTCATTAAGTGTGATGGAATTTTGGTTAATTTTTGTTTCCTGCTTTCCACTCTCAGAAAACAAATGTTATACTATAAAATGACTTACGTGTAAATACTCACTTTTTTCTAAAGATTATAAATAGAACAAAGATTATAAAAAGAAATAGAAAGGAATGTACCAAATAAATGATAAATACCTTTACCCGAATATTCCACGACATTTAAATAATTGATTACAGTTGAAAAACAAAAACTTTCTTTAATTCGTTAATCACGATTACGAGGCAACTTAACTGATTAGTCGGTACCGCGCCCTATCCCGTATTTTTTTGGAAATGCATCGTTCGTGAAGAAGGGTGGTGAGTAAATAATGTAAAATTTGGTATTTATGACTTTTACTTTTCCCTCTCTAAGTCCAACCGTTTTTTTTTATCAACTGTTACCACGACTTTTTTCTACCTGCCTCCATATAGTCGAAATACTGTGCGGCGGGCAGAGCCTAAGGCAAAAACAACAACAAAGTAAAAACTATGTCAGCTATCGAAAAACACATGCTTCGTATTTTAGATCAATTGTATTTGTATAAATGTATGTACTTATACACATATGTATGAATGTGTGTATGAAACAGAGTTTTTATGTATATTTTATTATCAAGTATTACAGTATCTAACAGTCACTATATTTTAATTGAACGATTTTATCAAGTGACAGAACGTTTTATTGAATTCCATTTAAATTAAAATTGCGTGCTCGTAATGAACTCAAATTAAATTTCCTTTGAGTACCCGAATGCTGCCGTTGAAAGAGGACTTATTTAGTTTCAACAAGAGTACATTTACATCCATGCATACGTATACATGTAGGTAGGAATTTTTTATTTATAAAATATTTAATGAAATAAATTAATTTAATAAGCAAACATTTGACAAATTATTTTCCAGAACATTTGAAACAAAAAAATGCAACCGTTTTTTTCCGTAAACTTATGTACATACATATGTACATATATATCGTCGATGTATTTGCAAAACCGCCTAAATCGCCGTTGTAGCAAAAATGAGATTTGGTAACCCTGAACTTCAGGAATCGAGATTTATGCATAAGAATCGTTAAATTGTTATTAAAACAACAGATTTGTAAAATAATAGCTAAAGAAAATACCGCCTGTCAAGGAAATGCCTTCAAAGAATGAACCGTTTATTCGCGCTCCTGTAAAATTTGAGCGCCGTAAGATAGGCGGTTTTGCAATTGGGCGATGGGCGGTTTTGCAAAAACATCGACGATATGTATGTACATATATGCAGCAACAAATAAAAAATACTTGTAAATAGCTTCTCTTCCGATTTGTGGTTTGCGCTTTGATGTTGTCACACAAAGGGGAAGGATTGAAAAAGTATTGAGAAGCTTTTTTCATGGCAGAAAATCACTCAGGGGTTTGTAAAAGCTTGCCGAGCGGCGACCGCTATTACAAAAAGCTTTTTTTGATGTTGCTCGGACAAGGGATCGAACCCTGAACCTACTTAATGGTAGTGCTTACCGCTAACTACTCGACCACGGCGGTCGCCATATGTATGTGGTTATATAAAACCGCACTCACATTAAAGCGGCTCGCAAAAAAGGTCATGGTGCTCAAATGGATTTTGAATACCTAGTCTTTAGGAGCTGTTAGACGTAGCACAGGCGTAAGTCGTTTGGAAACGTCTGTTAAACTCAAGAATTTATAAAAGTAACCTTCGAAAGAAGTTTACATTTCTGAAAAGCACCTAATTGCGTGTTATTTTTGGCTTTGGCATTTCAAAGGCAGATGTCGCTGAACGCTTAAGTTCTTCGAAATAGTCGAACTGGTAGGCACATACTAGATAATGAACTAATATTTTTTCTAACTGGTTTGTTTTTAACTGCAGGGTGTATACTCGTACAAATTGCGTGTTATGGTGTTGTTGGAAATTCAACATTTGAAAGCACATTTATATGTCCGGCTGTAGTTGAGTACGCAAAGATGCTTGTCACAATTTGTTGATGTCCAGAGTCGGTCAGGGTTCGAATTCCGCTTGTTTTTATCTTGATTATTCCCTTCACGGATGCTTTTTCAGAACGAACGCGATCATTTTAATATGAGCGTAATTGAATTGAATATTTACCATTATACAGTACTTTCGTTGACACTTATAGTAAGATCAATTACGTTTCTGATTGATCTTAATATTTTTTCAGTCAGTGTAATCTATATTTAGGCTTTGAACTGATATTTGGCAATGTCAATAGGGCCCAAAGAAAATTTGTATTGCTAAAATTTAGCGTCATTTTGTGCTCCGCCCAAGTCCAACGAGAAGTTGAATTCGTGTCCAAGAGCAGCTTCCGTTCTTAGTCAAAGTACTGGGCTGTGTTCCTGCCCAAGTGCAGAGTCGTTCATTATTCATCTTGAGCAGTAAGAAAATAAACATCGGTTCCGCCGCCTTTCATTGCATATACTCGTACGTATTTATTCGGTTTTACTAATTATTTGCGGTCATCTAGTGTCGTTATTCAATGTGGTAAGTTATTTACACCCGGAGTGGTTTTGCTCTGGGCCAGTGGATATTGATACTGAGTACATATGTATGATTTAATGATAATCATATTAGCCCAATCACGTTACCAAAAAAAAAAAATGTTGGTAAGCTTACCATGATTCAGGTGCCAGTATGAGTGCGAGGATATCGATCGCATGTCTATTGCAGGACAGTACGCTTAATAATATCCTCCTTGTTAACAATAACCGACGGAAGGTGATCATCGTTTTGACGAGGCAAGCCATGCTGTCATTGTTGGTGGGACAACCTAAGAAGAGCATTGGCGTCAGATTAATTGAGGAGGACCTCATATAAATCAGATATGCCTGATATTTCTATACGTATTTATTTTCTGATTCTAAGTGAAGAAAAAAGGCCATGCCCGATATACATATGTATTTTCAAATTAGGTTTTTAAACCGATTCAAACATATTGCATTTTGCTTTTATTCCATAAATTTTAATACCGTCTAAGACTAATGAAGTGGGTACAAATACCCACCTACATGTAGATATATGTACTCTTACAAGTATAAGTATGAATATCAATACATAAATATGTATTCAAATATTTGCACGTGCATTTATTTAGCTACATGAAAAATTATTTATGCTGTCAATGGAATTTTTGTGCGGCCATTAATAAATGGGAAATCATTTTTAATCTTTGATGCAACCATTTGTGCTTTTTGCTATTTGCATTCGTTTCAATTGATAACTTTTATATTTTTGCATAAAAAATTGCACTTTTATACAACAATAAAACAAGTTTAATTAAGAGGTACTACAAATGTAAATCTCCCCACAAATATATGGGAATTCGAATTGCACACATGCACTTCAAGGTGTTCCATATTTTACTATGCTTTTTGCTTTTGGCCTAAATAATGACCATGTATATATATAAGTAAAGTATAGTATTGTTGGGAAGTATCGAGTACTTTTGAGGATCGAGTTCTTTGGTATCGATACTTTTAAGGATCTGGTATTTTCCTTAGTACTGAGGACTTTCTTTTTATATATACATATGTTGGTAACATTTCAATACTTAGTGTAGAAATCTCACAAGCTGGCAGTATTTTATTCAAATTAATATATGAATCCCAAACTACGTCAAATTAATGCCTAAATATACTGTGTACAAGCTTTTTACTTGAAAATTATTGAAACTGCAAGTTGAGTACATAATTTCTGAATACCATTAAATGGAAATAAAACCCAGTACTTTTCAAGTCTATTCGACACTTAGTACTAAATACTTTGAATCGATCCTGAGTACATGTATCAAAGCGATTATTGGAACAGAGTGTTTTTGAGTACTGAGTACTTTCGGGTTTTTTCTTTAAGTTCTGAGTACTTTCGAGTTCCTTTTTTGAGTACTGATTACTTTCGAGTTCTTCTGTGAGAACTGAGTTCTTTGGAGTACTTTTAAAAATCGGATGCTGTCGCTCCTTTTGAGAACCGAGTTCTGAGTACTAACACTAATCGGGTTATCATTGACGTTGAAGTTTTGGCTAAGGGCTTGCACTGAAACTGTATGGAAAATTTCACAAATTTCCTATAATAGACTATGGTGAAAGTCTACGTTTTTAGTTTTTAAATATCCTATTAAAGGTTATAGATTTTAAATGGATATATTCTATTGATTTATTCTAAATAACCGTACACAAGTATTCATCTCACTGAAAATTCCTGCCCAAAACATTCTATATTCACGGTCTAATCAAGATGTCTATGACCGAAAAAGAGGATTAGCCAGGCTGGGTCTTCTTTTTCGTGGATGCAAAACAAAATACCGACAAAAGCATCCCCCTCCAATTTAATCGTAGCTATGGAAACTGCTACTATAGGAAAATATCACAACGGGGTTTGCGTCGGTAGGTACTTGCAGTCCAAAAGCTAGGCCGTCTCACAAAAGGCGAACAATCGTCGTGGAAACCGATCAAGGAGGATCAGGAGAACCCCGGTAATGTGCAAGAGGATATCCTATGGGGGAAGTAAGTGTTTCTAGATTTTTGATTTCACATCTTATGGAAGTGCCAATGAGTGGTGGAGGAAGGTCCGGAGTTTGAATTCGATATTTTGCAATAACAACAAAAAAAACTGTAGATCGTGTACATCGTGTACGTGGAAGTGGGTACAACCCACTTGAAAAAGTAGCTCTACCAATTAGAGCAGGATTTTTTAGTTCACGGGAAGGATTAGTTCATTTCCAGTTCGTTCAATTCATTGAACTAGCTCTTTGGGTTCTTAGTTCGATCACTTCATTGATCTATTGTCCAACCAATTAAACTAGTTTAATACTGAAATTGGGCATTCGAACCAAAAATGAGTTTCCTGATTAAAACATCGTGTATGTGTGTATATTAGGACGGGACACTTTGAATTTGTTTCGACATCGTTTCTAGGAGACTGGGAATTTACATACAATTCTAAGAAAATAAGTCCATTGGAGCATAGTTTTAAAATCAATTTCTAGCTCCCAAGCTCTAAAAGAAGTTTTTATTAATATTAGGGTTATGTAGATTAATATTTTCTGAAGTGACATGAATCTTATTTTTTGTTTGTTTTTAACAAACTTGTACTTGGGGTTTTTTTTGGTACGAAGCATTAATTTTTGATATTTAGTTTTTAATTTAAACTTCATAAAGGTTTGTTGGTTGAGCTTCGTGGTGAATTCGATGTGTATTTGGTATGTAGATCTAGTAAATGCAGGATTTTCTGATTTTTTTTCAATTTTTAAGGTTGATACTTCTTGACACTTTTACAACTTTAGGCAAATACAAGGTGAAGGAAATATTTATACATATGCACTTAAATGATTGCCTAAACTTGATGTGCTTCTTTGGCAGTTTTTGTCGATTTTCGAAACCACTGTGTGACTCAGTGACGCTGTCTAATCGTATAAAATCTTCTCACAGGCAATACCTTCACTGGGGAACCATTTTTCATTCCGATTGAATTTGTTTTTAGGACAACCCTATTTTGCTTGTTGTGCACATATACCCTTGTGGTCAACTAATTAAGTTGGTGGAATTTTGACTAGTTCTGGCAAGTTCCTTTGGTTTATTTTTATTATTTTTTTGTTATGTCTAGCTCTTTATATAACACAAATAACATTATTAATTCACATTTAAAACTTTCTATAAACTGAAAAAATTCATCAAACTTTACCAGTATCAAACAAAATTTAAATTTTTTTAACCCGAATTTTAGGCATGCAGTTTAATAGCCCATTAAATTTCAGAACGCAAGTTTTCAGTAGCCAAGGTTTCGCATTGATTTTAAAAAATTTTTTGCTGACGGTCTAGGCATTTTCTTCCATATAAAAGAAATGTAGGCCATACTTGAGTCAGTTGGTTACCAAAGGGAATAAGTCAGAATTTTTTCGATAAGACAATTTTGATGCAAGTGGGTTCATTTAAAGGAGCTCGGTTCTGATTTATACCCTTTGGTAATTAATCGACGCACTTTAGTTATTTGAAAGAAAAAGGCCAACGGAATTAGCAAAAAGAAAAGAATATTAAAAAATCAACGCGATTCCCCAGCCTTGCATTTTACTAAAATTTAACGGGCTGTAAAAGTGCATACGTAAAATGATTCTTCTATGGAAATTGGTAAAACTTAATAAACTATAAAATTTGTTTTGCAAAGTTAAAATGTAGATCTATATGGTGCTTGGTTTATAATAAGTCAGACTGTTATAAAAGAAATGTTAAATATTAAATAAAAAAAAAGTAGCCAAATCTGGTTAAAACAACACTAATTTAATTAGTTGACCACAAGTGTATATTAAGGTGCATACTTGAACAATGTACATACACATCTGTATAAATAGCTATGAGTGTAGTTGTAATATATTTGCATTGCATGGAATACCATTTAATTTGCCCAAGTGAGAACAATCATTGAGGTTTTGCTCTACCGACCATAATTAAAGCCAGCATTGCAATTGTCCGATTGGTTTCACGAGCATGTACATATGTTAGCCAGTCATGCGTAATTCTGTTCGTTCTAATAAGAGCATCTACCAAAATGGCAACCAATTCGCTTGAGCTCTCATTATGTGGTGCAACCTTGAGGCCAATAAATGGTCTTTAAACATATACTAGGTTAGTTGATAAGTGAGACATGCATTTGTATGTTCGTACCAATGTTCGTTTGAAGCATTCACCTTGCTGTGATTTCACAGATATTCTAAAATTGAAAATTTTAAATAACTGTAGCCCAGAAAATCAGATAGATAATATAGCAAAATGGCGTGGCTTTAGCAAACCATTTCAATTCCAAAAGTTGTAAGTTATATCTGACTGAATTTAGCAACTATTTTCATTGACCAGTTAATGAATGCTTATACCTCCCGTCGTACGTTTCGTTATGGATGCCTTGCTAAAGGTTTGTAGCTGTAATTTTTAGAGCTCCACAAAAGCGATTATTGCACGAAAAGTAACATTGTATCTACGACATCTTCCGTATTTTTTTTGGGGAATTGCCGAAACCGAGTTTCTTTTTAAAGTTTGGATTGTATAGAGAAAACCAGTTTCTCAATTTTCCCAAGTTGGCGAATTTAAACGTTATTTTTTATTTGAAGTTGGTGGTCGCATGACATCAAATAATGAAAAGTGGAAACAATGTTGCGGGACATAAATTTCCATCATTATATTTATGTTAATATTGCTTTTAAATGAAATTTTAATGCAAATAAAACATGCATTTTATGTCGAATATACACTGAGCCAAAAGCGCAATGGTTTTTTCAACCAACTTATGGTTTGATTTTTTCATGGTCAATAAGCCGATTGTAAGAAATGTGATTCAAGTTGAACATTTGAGAACAAATTCGTATGTATGGCAGTAAATGTAATGTAAGTAATGTAAACCAAATTATGGTTAATATTACCAAATCATTTTTGATATGCAAACATTTTTTTATTTCTCACACTCTCATGGAAAGCCGAGGTAATTACGCACATTTTGATGCCTTAACTGATTTTCTCCTACAAATAGTTTAGTTTATTAACTGCAAACAATTAAACAAAGATACTTCTCCGTGAGTTCAAAATTTCGGGATTTTTTTTCGAGATATTCGAATATCATGACGAAATAAAAAAATAGGTGTCTTCTTTTTTTCGATAAAGAACGTAAAAACATATATTTCACCCCAAAAAAAAATATTGAGGTGTAAATATTGTATGGAATGACTAATGTGACCAATTATTTCAGAGCTCAAAGAAGTACAGAAACTGAAAATCAAAAATAGTGTGAAAGTAATGAGAAAATCCTAAAAGCAGAATATGCGAAAACGGTAACAGTGTACCAATTCAACAAAGAAATTTTTATAAATAAAAATCTAAACTATTTATTATTCTAAGACAAGGCGATTATTCCCAACGAATACTAATGGTACAGAGACAAGTCATGTATGAAATTGAAGTGCTCGATCTGAAACTTTGCACGAACATTTCAGATTTAAAAATCATTATACACTCATCACTCATCACTTTTGAAATAATTGCATGGAAAAATTTTTTAAGTTTTCCGTTGAACAAAGCATTGCTACGTTCATTCCAATAGGCGGAAACTGCGAAGCGCTCTCAATATGGAGTAAAAAAGGACACCTTGAAAGAGCGTTTTCGGAGCACTCGGAATATGGAGTGAAAAGGACTCCCACGTTAACACCTCGAATGGGTGTTTTCGGAGCATAAAAGCTGTTGACGTTATGACAGTTTCAAATGCATTTAGACGTAAACAATAATGCATAAAAAATTACTGTTGTCCAACTTTAGAACTTTTCAGATATATTTAATAGAAAATATGGTGAATCCGGCAAAGAATTCCATAGAGCGGGCGCAAAGTGATTCCAAACCTAAAGGAACGTATTTTAAATAAGATAAAAAGTAGTTTTTCACTTACTTCAGAATTTTTCCGTTTTTATCTTTTTTTGCTGAATAATATGTAAATAATTTTTTAATTTAACGTTTTTTCAATAAAAAGAAATGATGAAAACACTTTAATTCTAATTAATTATAACGAAATTAAGAACATTTTGAAAATCGTACGGTCTATTATCGGACTCCGCTGGTATGCTAGGAACAATATTTTTGAACAATTAAATTTTTTTTATTTTCAATTTTACATCTATGATTTTAAAATGCTGGAAAACTTAAATAAATGTGGGAATATTTCAAATTTCTTTTGCGAGTTAGAGAAGGACGAGAACTCTCCCCAGACTAAGAGTCAATTTTGCGATATGTAAGTTTAATCAAAACCACTTGAAATATTGAGCAATTTCGTGTCCAAAAAATAAGGACTGCACGATAGTTAATGAGGAAATAGTTCATATGTTGCCCGGATAAGAAAATGTTTACTGTGGCATCGATACTGTCGTTTCTGAATATCCACAGGAGCAAGTAAAATTCGCCACAGAATCTGTAAACTTTTCTTGATTCAGTAGCCATTTGTAATTAAATTTGTCAGCTAGAGAAGTGAAATGATTGTAAGACATAATTTATGTGTTGATCTATGAGTACCTTTCTTAACTGAGATGGCGAACCTTTTGAAATATTTCGAAACAGTTAAAGAAAATTCAACTGATAATGTAGTACCAAGGCATATCAAATAGGTATTAGAGCAAAAACAACATTAATGTGTATTTCGTATTTTTTCGTGTTTTACCTAAAGTGCAACTTTCTTTTTTAGTAAATTTTGTTTGGTTCTCGAAGCATTGATACATCATATGCACGGCCCAGTAATCAGCGTTTGTGCTGAGGAGTTAGGTGAACGTTCCAAACGTTGCTTTTCAACTGCTTGTTTTGTATGGGAAAAGGTTTCACATGTACAAAAATTTTGACAATTTATATTTTTTTGCGAGAAGAAATTAAAAATATTTGACATTTTAGAGACCGAATAATTCGAAAAAGAAAATCTAATCAGTAGGGCTGTCATCTATTTCAGAAGTCGAATTCAGTTAACTTATACACAACGAAATATTAAAATATTTCATATCCAAATAAATTTAAGTATAATATGCGTTTTCTTCTCCTCACAAACTACTCGTATGATCCGGTGGTGTTAGCCGAACACTCAACCGCTTATTTGGATTAAAAATAATTACTAATGGTATTCACTTTTACTAATCATGGTAAATTTATAAAAGAAAATTGCTCATCTTTCTATCTTTTCAAAATGGATTCGCACAATATCAATCAATTTCAGATAGTATTAACTTTCGAATACTGTACTTCTTTTTTAGCATGCGTGTGCGCAAATATCAGTAAACTTTATAGTGTAAAAAAGATAGATTCGCTGTGTTCTCATTGCCGATAGAAACCGCAAGAAAAACTTTCCCCTTTTTTCTTAATTAAAGGTCATTTATATAATATTAAAAGGGCTAACCAAGCAAGAAGCCGAAGCTGTGCCAACATCTGAAATTGGAGCTGGAGTAGGGAAGAAGTCAAACTGTTCATGGCAGCCACTCAGGCGTCTCAACTACTTTTCTGCTTCTTATGTTGGCTAGATTGTAAGTACCCAGCCAGCCAAGTACGGAGAACTCCGAATAAGGAGTGATAATGGAGTAAAAGTATTTTTTTTTATTTTGTAATTAAACTCATTTGTTTATATGTACCTAGTCCGTGAGAATGTTAATGCGCTATAGACTAGGGCCTTCCGATATCCGCAAAATCGAGCAATCGAATCACAGATCCCGCCGTTTAAATATGTACGACAAAACATATTAGAATTAAAAAAAATATTCTTTTAACATTCTATAGTGAAAAAAACATGTGTATGCTGTTATGCATTTGGGGTCGAATTTTTATGAAAATACAGCAACTAAATGCTTAGGTTTGGAGTTGCCAGCAAAGAAAGTAAAAATAGCAAATGACAAATTTTGACAGTGGGTATGGTTTTTGCAAAGCAGCTCCTAAGCAGAATGGGCAGTAGAGACCTCAATGCAACATAAACTGCGCATGGTTTATTTTCTGAATGAATTCGAGTTCATTTAAATGTTTAAACACACTAATTAAGCGCCAGCCTTAAAAAGCCAGCGGAGCCGCTGAATTTTTTCTTCGTTCACCATCAGACCCATTCGCTTTGCTTCTCCATCCAATCCTGAGAAGGCAGATCAGGCGTAGCCCTTGTTTTTACCGATAATATCGATGTCGTCGGCATACGCCAGTAATTGAACGCTCTTGTAAAGTATTGGGCCTGAGCCCTTCAGTTCAGCTCTTATTATCTTCTCCAACATCAGATAAAAGAAATCACATGAAAGTGAGTCACCTTGTCTGAAACCTTAATTGGTATCAAACGGGTCGGCGAGGTCCTTCCCAATTCTGACAGAGCTGATGGTATTTCTCAACGTCATTTTACATAGCCGTATTAGTTTCGCGGGGTACCCAATTCAGACATCGCGGCCTAAAGACAACTTCTCTTCGTGCTGTCGAAAGCGGCTTTGAGATTGACAAATAAATGATGTGTGTCGATCCTATTCTCGCGGGTCTTTTCCCAGATTTGGCGTATTGTGAATACCTGATTAATGGTGGATTTTCCAGGCCTAAAGCCAAACTGATAAGGCCCAGTCAGTTCGTTGATGGTGGGCTTCAGTCTTTCGCACAATACACTCGAAGTCTGATCGGCATTTCCTAAGTTGGATAAAAAACCAAAGCGATTGGGTCTGGTTTTCAACGAGGACTAGACGAACTATCCCCTGTCATAAAAAAAAAGTCAGCGCATTCGCGCCTAGGCACCCGCGTCACCGCTGACAATTATAATTTAGAGAACGTAGAGCATTTTTACATGGGAAACCAGCATTAACACTGATAATAATATCAGCATCCAGAATCACTCTTTCCAACAGTTGCTACTTTGGACTGAGTTGGAAATTTATTTGTAAAGCCCTCTCTCAACATACGAAAACTGGACTTTATAAGCCACGCATCATGCTCGTGCTGGTATATGAGCAAGAAGCAGGAAAATGGCAACATCCATTAGCGACAGCGTGTACCGCAGACGATCGAGCGGTAATATAACTGAAGCAGCGCCGCTGGCTGGGCCATGCCGTTCAAGTGGACACCCACACTCCATCTCTGGAAGTATTCAACTCGGAACCCGCTGGTGGTAGCAGAGAGGGAGGCCCCCACTCCGATGGAAAGACCAAGTGGAGAAGAACTTCACTTCACTTGGCATTGGTATTTCCAATTGGAGTCAGTTGGAATAGAAGAGAAACGACTGGTGGGTGGGCTTTATTAAAATCGGGGAAAATGGCTTAGGCGGTTACAGCGCCAAATAATATATGTACGCGTAGTTCATATTTATTGAGAAGGCCCTTTTCTTCGGTTGATGTGCTCCTTTGGGATTTTTTTCGAAGCCTTCTTTGGGGGGACTTTGTACATCTTGCGGCCTCCGCTGGTTGGCTGGGTATGTATTTATGTATGTACGTATTAAGTATGTATGTGGTGTATTGTTGCGGCTGCTTTTTCGGTGGCGCAATTTGTAGCATAATTATTTATGTATGCCTCTACGTACGTAAGTAATGAAAGGAGCGGTTGGATTCGACCTGCAGAACTCGGTGTAAAACTTAAAAATCGATTAAAAGCGTAAAACCACCAGCGGCGACGGTAACAGTACACAAATTCACAAACATAACTGTACAACACATTTTCGCACAATACATACATATGTATGCGTAGAAAGCTTTTGTGATATTTGAACTAACTAAAGAGTTTTACCGTTATTGATGCGGTTATGAAGAGGAAATGAAAAATAACAACAGCAGCAACAACAACCAGTGAAAGTAAAAGTACACAACAAAAACAAATTCACGGTCCCAGCCGAACGTACCCTCATGGCAACAAAAACATCAATCGTTGGTAACAACAATAACAACCACAAGTAGGGATTTTTTACTAAAGCAAATCAACAAAATGAGCAAAAATTAAAAGTTTTGCGGTGAAAAATGTTGCGTTAAAATGTTTGTTATTTCTTTGCTGTTATTTTTTTTTTTACTACATTTTCAATGAATAACAATCGAAAAGTTGCAAAGTCGTTCATCAGCAAACGAAATGCTCGATATTAAAAAGGGAAACTTTCGGTGTACCGCAACCCTAACCGCATCATTAGCAACCATTAGCTGCCACAACCACGTACAAAGCAATTGTAACTACAACAACAGTGCTTAGCAAATATATTTTGAGTTTAGTGGAATAAATAATAAATAGAGGGGAAAAAGTGCATGGCGAATGAAGCTTAGTATTCGTTGTGATTGCAATTATAAGTCAAATAGGCCAGAAAAGTTTTAAAATATTAACATTAGGTAAATTTTAATATAAGGACAACTTTTAGAATATTTTTTTTTTTTTTTGTTTAATTTTTAAGTGACATAATTTGCATGTATGCAAATTTAAGGACTGTTAAAGCTATAGAATCGCAACAGAAAAAAATATTATGATAAGCAACGCTCTCCTATTTCCCTGGGTGAACAAAAAGCTTCATAATTTCAAGGGTGATTCGAGCAAATTTCTTATCCGGGCAGTCAAAACTGATAGTGTGGTGGGCGCGGAAGGCTATACACTTGAGAAAAGAGCACTGCAGTGGTATTGAAACCTTTGGTCAACCAGCTAGGCTATTGAAGGATTTTAAAAAGACCAAAATACGTTGAACGAATTCAAGGGGCCTAAGGATTATTTCACGCAGACAAGGAGTGATATTATTGCGTTATTTTATATATTCATTTCTTTGGCGATCAGGTGACGACTACACTTTCCCTTCCTTCTTTTGCAGGAGAATTTGCCGTATGTGTGTTATTTTCACTTGTAGGAAAAGGTTGAATGGATTTAATTCCGATTCTACCGAAGATTGTAACTAGTTATAATCTTGCATGTTAAATTTTCTTGGTCTTTGGTCTGCCCACAAGGCGAATCCTTTCGATTTACACCTCTTTTTACCAGATGCCTTATTAGCTATGCTCGCACAGAAGCCTTCTCTTTAACGCCCGGGACTGCTCTCTATACACTGCTAAACTTACAATCGCGGCTAGGTTAATCCGAATCCTTACTGATGGCTCCAAAACTGACACTTGATTACGAACTGAAGTCTATATTGAAGATGAAGGGCATGGGCCTAACTAAACTAAAGTATTTACAATCCATAGAATACGAGATGAAGGATGTGTGAAGACGTAAAATTTGAAATTCCATTGTGAGAGTCAAGCTGAACCAGCCTTTAGCTATTTCCAAATTAATTTGAATTTGCATTATTTTGCGTCAATCTGCATGCGGATTTTACAGCACGGTTTTCCGCAAATCGGCCAATGGGCGGCAAACTAAGGGTTTTTTTTAAAGAGCAGCCGTCGAAGTGGACCTCAGCGCTCCCGCGATGCACAGTGCCGCTAGACGCTGAACCTTCTACATTGGCCCGAGGTATAAGGACTTTTCTGCGGCATTCCAGCATCAGAGCTGGAGACAAACTCCATGTGACTCCCAGCATTCCTTTACATGCATAAAGGGCGTTACTGGCCCTCTTCTCTCTGCCTACTATCGAAGACTAGCCCCAAATACTTTGTGTGGTATTTAGTTGACCGCTCGATGTTACCTAGCCTCGGGCGATATCGGGAGAACTATACTACTCCCAGAGTTTTAGTCATATTACAACGCTTTTATCAACTTGCAATGTTGTGTTCCAGAAACTTTCAATGTTGTGTGTCCGACACCATAAAGCAAAGCTTTGAAAAGCTCCTATAAAAAAGCATACTGAATAGGGCGAGGTAGATTCCATCTAGATGTCGCCCTATGTACTACGTTTGCTACACCGGAAATAGACGACACGCCATTTCTTTAAATAAAATTAATAGGTGCTCGTTTGTATGTACATACATATGTAAATGCATGTGTGTGCACCTTTCTATTAATATCGTTGAATTATTTTAATATCTATTGCAAACTTTTATTCAGACAGGACTAAAAAGTAGAAAATAAATAATATAAAAAAAACTTTTTAATATACAACGCTTTTATAAATGAACTAAAAAGTAGAAAATAATATTTCTCAGTCCCACAGAATTTGTTTTGATAACTTTTGATTTTGAAATTTTAGCAAAAGTCATTATAAACAATCTATGAAATTGAAAATGAGAAGCGTGGGGCGCATGTAATATACTTGAATTGATATGAAAAGTAATATATGTATGTATGTATGTGGGTATATGAATAACGACCGCTTAAAATCGATTTCAAAGTTCTACTTTCGCTGTAGAAATTTTAGGTCTACGTTATGTAGTTTGACTATTGTCAACTAAATCGAATGCTTTGTAAGTGAAGTGACTTGTGGATCACTTGAGGTATAGGTGGACCAGTTGGTATCCACTTTAGAACCAGTTGGTAACTAGTTCGTGGGACCAGTTGGTAACCAGTCGGGGACCAGACCGGGAACCAGATGGGAACCAGTTTGGGACTTGTCCGAAACTACTTACCGTCGGGCCAATTGGGGACCAGTTGGTCATTTTAAGCTCCTGTGGCCGTTTAAAGGGTAATTCTTGGGCTCCTGCACTGCCGCTCGGGGTTTCTGCCTTCTACGGTGGTAATTTTGGGCCGGGTTGCCTGTTTTGGCGGATTGTTGTGCTGTGTGCCGCGTATTACGTGTACCGGGTACCACTTTCTCGAGCGAATTGCTCTGGGGAACCTGTTGTGTGAGTTGCTGGCTTTTTGGCTAGACTTTGAGGAGGGTTTATACACGCATATCGGCGGAAATACACGACACGCCATTTCTTTAAATAAAATTAATTGGTGCTCGTTTGTATGTACATACATATGTAAATGCATGTGTGTGCACCTTTCTATTAATATCGTTGAATTATTTTAATATCTATTGCAAAATTTTATTCAGACAGGACTAAAAAAGTAGAAAATAAATAATATAAAAAAAAACTTTTTAATATACAACGCTTTTATAAATGGACTAAAAAGTTGAAAATAATACTTCTCAGTCCCATAGAATTTGTTTTGATAACTTTTGATTTTGAAATTTTAGCAAAAGTCATAAAAAATCTATGAAATTGAAAATGAAAAACGTGGAGCGCATGCAATAGAAAGCATTCGATTTAATTGACAATAGTCAAACTACATAACGTAGACCTAAAATTTCTACAGCGAAAGTAGAACTTTGAAATCGATTTTAAGCGGTCGTTATTCATATACCCACATACATACATTCATATATTACTTTTCATATCAATTCAAGTGTATTACATGCGCCCCACGCTTTTCATTTTCAATTTCATAGATTGTTTATAATGACTTTTGCTAAAATTTCAAAATCAAAAGTTATCAAAACAAATTCTATGGGACTGAGAAGTATTATTTTCTACTTTTTAGTTCATTTATAAAAGCGTTGTATATTAAAACGCTTTTTTTATATTATTTATTTTTTCCTTTACTTTAACGCTACTTTAACCCTGTATATAGATGAAACCAA
>NW_023458555.1:41965784-41967020 GCF_013731165.1 Rhagoletis pomonella | reverse complement strand
AAATGATGTGTGTCGATCCTATTCTCGCGGGTCTTTTCCCAGATTTGTGAATACCTGATCAATGGTGGATTTTCCAGGCCTAAAGCCGCACTGATAAGGCCCAGCCAAAGCGATTGGGTCTGGTTTTCAACGAGGACAAGACGAACTATCCCCTGTCAGAATAAAAAGTTTGCGCATTCGCGCCTTGGCACCCGCGTCACTGCTGACAGTTATAATTTAGAGAAAGTAGAGCATTTTTACTTGCAAAACCAGCATTAACACCGATAATAATATCAGCATCCAGAATCACTCTTGCCAACAAGTGCTACTTTGGACTGAGTTGGAAGTTTGTTAGTAAAGCCCTCTCTCAACATACGAAAACTGGACTTTATAAGTCACGCATCATGCTCGTGCTGATATATGAGCAAGAAGCAAGGAAAATGGTAACATCCATTGGCGACGGCGAGTACCGCAGACGATCGAGCGGTAATTAAAATGCAGCAGCCCCGCTGGCTGGGCCATGCCGTTCGAGTGGACACCCACACTCCATCTCTGGAAGTATTCAACTCGGAACTCGCTGGTGGTAGCAGAGAGGGAGGCCCCCACTCCGATGGAAAGACCAAATGGAGAAGAACTTCACTTCACTTGGCATTGGTATTTCCAATTGAAGTCAGTTGGAATAGAAGAGAAACGACTGGTGGGTGGACTTTATTAAAATCGGGGAAAATGGCTTAGGCGGTTACAGCGCCAAATAATATATTGTGGCGAATACCGCGGCAACACAAAGCGAACAACGAGAAATAGGCAGAATGTTCGAGGAATGACGTAGAATGTTCCACAAAGAGAAACGTCAAGTTGGATGAACACTGCGAACAGCGAGAGAAAGAGAATGAGCGATAAACTTCAGAACGTTCTAGAGTTGCCATAAGTGTGAGTGCAGGTATATAAGAGCCACGACACAGCGGAGTTGGGACAGTTACAAGTCAGCAAGCTACAAGTAATGTGAGCGGATAATCGAGTTGCGAATAAGCAAGCTATAAGTTTAATTGTGTTAACAAGTAGTAAAGCGTTGTTATTGCTTTAACAAGTATTGTAAAGTGTTTTTACTGTATTAGCAAGAATTGTAAATTGTTTTTTGTACAATAAAGCTAATTGTATTACAATTCGGTCATCGTTAGCATTTATTTAACAATCCAGCGATACGAGCCCGAGTATATTTGGGTAATCCCTCAAGGTTTCGAGGATAATCGTAACAAT
>NW_023458555.1:41959572-41965684 GCF_013731165.1 Rhagoletis pomonella | reverse complement strand
TGCGTCGCCCAGGCCTAGATATGATGGGCTGACTTGTATCAATAGAATGTTTGGATACTGATGTACTGCGGTATTTAAACTGTTGGTATATGTAGAGTTGCGACACATTGCAACCATATACATTGCATAATTTAAATATTTAATTTTTCTGAATTTTCAATTTTTAAAACACCAATGGTAACGATTAATAAACGAAGCATCAACTTTGTTTCTGATGTGCGGATTGCTCTAGCGATGCGTTTCGATAACTTTCCGGATGCGTTTTGGAAAAGTATTCATTGTCAATATTTTGCAGTTCGGCGTTATGGAATATTATACTTTGTACGTATGCAAAGAAATTGACGTTTTAAAAGTCAGCCATGTTGAATATCGCAGATATTTATGCAAGTTTTTATGTACATAGAGTAGTATGTGCCCATCATAACAGCGAAAGCGGTTACTGCGATTTGCGTCATACGATTTGGCGCACAGCTAGCCAACCGACCGAGACGAGACGAGACTGACTGACCAGCGATGGCCAACAATCGCCTCATTCGACTTAATGAATACATAACTCACAATACTCTTGGGTAAAATTACTTTACAATTAATTGTAATGGTAAATGGTCAGTGTTTATCAGCCAAAGTAATTAAGCCTGCGCCCATGAAGAGCGAGTAATTAGCAGTTAATTACAATCGACAATCATTCCCGGCCATTAACGTTACAACATTAAAGGCCTGCAAATATTTTGAGATATACATAAATATAAATCAGACAGATTTTGGCGCCCCTTAAATTAAGTCGTGGAATCGAGTACTTAAATAATACATGTACATATGTATTTATATATGTATATATATATACATACATATCGTCGATGTTTTTGCAAAAACCACCCATCGACCAATAGCAAAACCGCCTATTTACGGCGCCTAAATTTTACAGCAGAGCGATAAAACGGGTTTTCTTTGGAGGCAATGCCTTGATAGGCGTTATTTTCTCTAGCTATTATTTTACAAATCTGTTGTTTTAATAACAATTTTACGATTCTTATGCATAAATATCCAAACCTGGAGTTCAGGGTTACGAAATCTCATTTTTGTCACAATGGCGATTTAGGCGGTTTTGCCAAAACATCGACGATATGCATAATGCACAATTCCTTGCGGGCACATCCACCCAAGTTCTTTGCTCATGTGTTTTTGCACATGTGTGGACACGCAAGTGTGTGGTCATCTCAGTAAAAGTTCGTATAAAAGTCAAAGTTTTCACAGAGGCCATTGCGAGTGAATCAGTGCCTTTCAGGTATGTTGAACTCAATTTGACTTAACGCACTTAAAGTACATACACACATATTTATGTATGTGTTATTGATCAAAAGCATTTCGTATTACCTACGAAGCTTAATACGTATTTATGATTTAAACAGTGTGTAATTTTTGATAAATGTCTTACAAAGGCTCGTTTAGTACCTTGACTTCTCTCTTTTCTGAGTGGGTACTATATCCATGCATGCGTTTTTCGCTGAAGTCGAAAAACACTTTTCTTCCTTTTTCACTTGGCATTCCCGAAACGTAAAAGTCTTAAATTTAAAATATCTACTTTTATTGCAAAATTTTGAAAACCTTTGAAAGTGTTTTCTTGTGAAGTACACGCAAAGGATTTCCCAAAAATGTATTGAAATATTACTAATTTTCGAAAGTGCCAATTTGGCGGTTTGTGCCAAACTGAAAAATTAAGTGCCATTTGAAGTAAAATACGACCAAAAATAGCACGGTTTTAGCCGAGTTGGCAGCCCTGAGTACGATGTGTTTCTTCGGAATACTGTTATGGCGATGTGGATAATGCCGCATAGTCATGTGCCATGGTATGATAAGGGTAAACGGAAAATAATTGTCTATAATTAACATACCGAAATGGTCAAAAGGCTTAGGGCCTTTATCGATCACATGCTATGTATCAGGGTTGTTGCGAATATTATTCCGAAATAAAAGTCCTTTCCGGATAATAAACAAACCGCTTATCCAAATTAAAGAAGTTTGGTATCAAAGGAATGAGGACTTAAATAGCTTTTAAACAGAAATAACGAACGACCTCTATTTGTATATTTTTATAATTTAATACTAAAGAAATTCATATACCTGACACAAGGTTTGTTCTATGGCAATTAATTAACATTGGGTACAGAGTGCTGTTTTTCGGAAATTATTTTATTGATTTGAACTCCTTAACAACACCACTCTGTGACTGCCAAAATGTACAAATCCGCACAAATGTACAAACGTGTAGTCTTCGCTTAACAGCGTTTTTACAGCGTTTTCACTACTGCGTAATTTGCCGGCGCAATTAAGTAGTACAGTTTTAGGCACTGGTATGATAGATTCTATTGTGAATTCCTTGGTAAGATAAAATACCGGAAATTAGTTTTAATGAATCAGCTGTTGGCTTTGTAATATTTCTATACGAATATCTGTAGAGCACCTACCTGGTGTGTGGTTTGTACTTGGGAGTCGCGATGTCTGAAACCCCGTTTGGTAGCAAACGGCTCGGAAAAGTTCTTCCCGAATCTGATGGAGCTAATAGTATGCAATTGTTTCGATTTTTTGACTTTTTTGGCATAAATTGGTTAGAACAAGATTATAATAATGTAAACTTTTCGAATATCAAAATTGGAATAATATTATGTACAACTCAGATCCGATTTTAGCATTTCGATACATAAAAAAGTACCCTATGTCTTGAATCAGCAGGCCCACATCCATATCAAAAATCAATTTTTATCAAATGCACATCCACACAATTTTTTTACCGTGTAACACTTATAATCTAATCTATTATTATTATTATAAGGATTTTTTATGTGGCTACTTCAGAACTTATCTTGTTATAATACGTGTATTACATATTGACGGGCAATTTGTACTAACCAAACCACTGTTCGGAACTTGCGCGGCTCTTCTTTATTCATAATATAATGAGTAGGTATTGTTGGGGACCGCCTGGTCGGCTCGTTTTTACCCATTAAAATAATTATGCATACGTATGTACATTCTTCCATACATACATATATCGCCGTGAGCTTTTAAGTTTATTATTACGCACATCTTCGTAAATATTTGTGTATGCTTATGTACATACGCATACAGATATGCACATACATACATACATAATTATGTATATAATTCTGTAAATATAAATAAGCGAGCTCGCAGATGCATTTTCCGCAATTACGTATTTTCATTAACTTTCCACTGTTCTGTTTACGCGATTTTTTTTAATTACATAGCAATACCAATAATTAGATTTCAGAAAAAATTACATTTGTGTAAATTTTTTTTTTTATTTATGATCACTAGGAGGAGTGTAAAATTGGAAACTATTGATTACGTCACTTTTGAAAGAATAATATTGAAAAAGGTGGGTGATTTCCACATGCGTGCATGTAGGTACATACATTAACTTTGGATTACGATTACTAATCAAAACGATTTCATAGGTTCATTAATCGTAATGAATAATTCTATTAGTGTCTTTAACCGAGGAATAAGTAATCAATTATAATTAGAATTAATCAAAAAACAATCATGATTACTTGTCATTAAAAAAATTATCAATAATAATCAAAAAAAGTTATTGATTAAATTTGGTGATTACTTTTGATTATTTTTGATTTTTTAATTATATGTAATTATTTGTTCGATTTCATTCTAAAGAAACTTACTTGTTTGTTTTCTGAGGGTATGGCATGCTTAAAGTAGCGGAATACACATACATACATATCTAACATACATGCATACCCTCCAAAAATGCAAATATTCGCAACATCCCTGTTATCTATGGTCATTTGAAAGAACAACGTAACACCGTATTTCACAGCTACATACCAGTGTTGTTGTGAATATTCGCATTCGCAACCGCAATAATTTTAGCATTCGCTTTCGCCTTCGCAATAATCAATGCGCAAGTGACGAAAGCAACCACAGTAGCATGCTGAAATGACTCGCTTATATATACACGAGATTTGGGAGTTTTTATCCAGGCGTCCAGTCGAAATGTTTTAGATATCGTTGGAAAGGTCTTGCAGAGTGTGTCCAGAAGATGTATTCAAGTTTCATAAACCATTATTCGAATTTCTAAAAACTTGGCTAAAGTGTTGCGAAACGAAATTGCTTTTGCCGGTTTATGGGGGTATGGGGATGCACCAAATATATTTAGTGTTATTCTGTAGATTAATACCTCTACAACGGTACCTTATATTCTGAGTTCCGGCTACTAGTTGGAAAGACATAGAGCTAAATTGATTTTGGTTCGTGTCTCCTCTACGAGATGCTGTGCGGTGTGTGTAGCGTCTGTACGTACCTTCATTTAATTTTTTTTTCAAACAATCAGGAATTAAAGTACAAAAAAAACCTAAGGAGGTTTTGTTCCAGGATATTTCGAGTCGTATGCCTTTTGCTAAAGTAATTACTATTACTAATTATAATCAGGTTTCAGCTAAAATAAGGAAAAATAGGCGGTTGACAACTAAAAATATTGATAAATGCATGACACAAATACATACATACATGATGATGATCAGAGCGTTAAATGTTGTTGCACCTCTTTAATATGTCGGCTGGTTGTAAAATACTCTCAGAAAGCAAGTGTGAAAGTCTACTGATCAATATGCTGATAGTCTGTTGTGATTGCAGCTTTTTAACCCTGCGCTTTCTTGGTGTTTCTAGGTAATTTTTTGCTACATAAAGACATGCATTTATCATGGCTGTAATAAATAATACGTGTTAAACACTGGAAGCGTGCTTTCCGATACATATATGTTTGGTATATTTACAAAGTTATAATACCCAGGTGCATAGGTGCGCTGGGATTTCAAGATTGACCCCTCTTAAGAATGTCAAGACGCCTTTTTTTATAGGCCTACTACCTGCCCAATCCCTTGCGCCAGGCTAAAATTATCAGATTATTGAATTGTGCACATTTCAGTCTGTAATAAATCCCCTGTTGGGCTCACCTAATATCAGAGTAAACTCAACTTACATCACTTCACCTTTGCAAACTAGTTGTAAATGTTTGTAAAATTAAAATTTCACCAACTATAGTTTGGGAAACTGTTGTAAACAAGGTCTGGAAAATAATGATTTATAAACGGGCTTACTTCAACGTTTATTGGGAATGCTCTGTAAATTTGTTTTTACCTATAAAATTTAAAGCAAGCCTTTCTCGGTAACAAATTAACTCAACAGTGCATATGTGGTATACTTACGGTGACCATCCGTCCTTTATTTTAAAGGACAGTCATTTATTTTAAGCCTCTGTCCTTTATAATTTTTTTCAAAATAAAGGACGCCTTTTGTCGTTTATTTCTGAAATTGTCCTTTAAACCAGCTCTGAATTTTTCAGAGGTAAATTTTTACACACAGAATATGTAAACCTTCGCCAGTTTTTTTCGCAACCCACTTAAGGGTTTCTATTTAATCGGTAATCTTTGAACAATCTATAAAGCACAGGGGAAAGTTATGTCCAGGATCATGTTGCACGCTGAGTTTCCAATTCCACTGAAAGAGAACAGTAAACCCCCTGCTGCACAGTGGTTCAAAACTGGTATTTAGTGTTCTTAATTCACTGGAGGCTTCATTTTTCACTTAATTTGTTTAATTTTTATTATTTTATGAAAGTTTACAATATTTGCAAGAGACCAGTTAAGCCTGATTTGAGAATTTTTATTTGATTATATTAAATTTTTTTGTACAAAATGCAGAAAAGTAGCAATTTCGAAGAAAATATATTCTTCTGTTCCAGTTAATAAATAAACAAAAACTAGTTGAAAACAATTGTATGGTTCTCTAAAAACGAAAAAATTACACAAAAAAAAATTTTAAATGTTGTAAAAAAATGTTCACGAAAATAAATACTTTTTTTGGTTTTTAGTAAAAATTGGTTGAAAGATGAAGGCTTATTTCGAACCAGTGGGTGCTGGCTTCGTCATGCTGTGTGAATTATCCTTGAAAAGGATTTGGCTTAATTTTTCGCTACAACAGGGGGGCTTGTACAATTTTATATTATAATTAACTGGTAAGTATCTTATTTAAATTACGATATGGCTAAGGTACTTTTATCATACAAGTTGTATGT
>NW_023458555.1:41958055-41959472 GCF_013731165.1 Rhagoletis pomonella | reverse complement strand
TTCACTTAATGACTTCCAGTGGGACATTTATCTGCTCTGATTATGGTTTTGTGGTCGTCATAAAGCATATCATCCATTGCCATTTTATATAACCTAACCAAAGCGTTGTGTCCGTGCCGAAGTACTTGCAATTTTCCAATGATCTGGCATTTATCATATCAGATTCGATATCAGAGTTGTTAACGAAATAAATGTGTTTCAGTTGTTAAGGTGCTTGTTCCCTCGGAGGTGTCCTGCATTAACTCGGGCGCGTTCGCCAATCTTTGTAAATTGCGAATGGCGGCGAATGGTTTACAAACACTGAAAGTACAATGTCGAAAAATTCAAATTATATTCGAAGCAACTGAACCATATTCGCAAAAGAAATGTACGCGCCAGATATTCTCATTCAGTCTTGTCGTGAGTTTTGCCCGAAATTTTTTCATCCGGCCGTAGTGAATACATGGAAACGAAAAGCGAAAAGTGAACCGGTTAGATGGAAATTAATTTGCAACGAACTCTAACCTAACCTTTCTAAAAATGTTGTAAACACAACAATTTACTCTAGAGCTAATCTCGGTAATACGTAAGCAACTTTGTTTAATACATATTCATATATAGATATAAATTTTTAAATAGTTGGTAACCCTCTTCAAAATTATTACTTCTGGTTAAGAGTGCATTTAAAAGCCTCTCAGTCTCTGAATGCGTTGTAACATTTTAATCGATATATGTTTTAGTCCAAAAAATTTTAAGCGGGTAGCAACCCTATTAAAATTTTTTTATCTTTACCTCAAGCGGTGAAGCTGTCCTTCAAAATGGTGCTTCAACCATTCAATTTGATAAGGTATTATGGAAGATGTGGCGCTTTATTGACCTGATACAGTGCTTTCAGCTTTTTAAAACCCCTTTTTAAATAATAATATTGAAAATGAGATATCACTCATTAAATTTGATAAAATAGTAAAAGAGATATCGTTTGGTAAAAGAAAAATACCTTTTAGAAATAAGTATATATGTATGTAGATACCTGTTCAGAAAACTGTTCAATGAGTCCAAAACTATAGCTGATAGGTGGTATCACTATAAAGAAGTCAACAGTCTTCCAATGCAGTACATTTTTAGTGCCTTATAGGAACTTACGCGCTGTGCAGCAGGATATTATAGACCAGGGTGCTTTAACACTTACTGGAAGAGAACAAAGCCTTTTAATCAAGCTTACCACTTTAGCACTTTTAGAACATAAAAATCGCCAAGTTTCCGTGATATCCCCAGCCCTCTTTCGAACAGAAATGCCCGTCGTTTCTGAAAGCAGGACATATAATCACCAGAACATACTATTTTTTTCTAAATTCATTGCTCTTGTTAGACGCAGAATTGCACATTCGAACCAGTGTTGCCGCGAAACATTTTTAGTGGTAGCTAAATTGCAGCTAAA
>NW_023458555.1:41931355-41957955 GCF_013731165.1 Rhagoletis pomonella | reverse complement strand
AAATTTGGTTGAATTCGGTGAAGCCGTTCTTAAGTTATATTGTCACACCAAAAACGTTCACTTATTTTTATATTTTAGTTAGTATGGGTGGGTATGGGTGCCACGCCCCCTCTTCCGAATTCAGGAAAACTTCGCATAAACCATTCGCATGATAAATCGAATATGCCACATAAATTTGGTTGAATTCGGTGGATCTGTTCTCAAGTTGTGAGGTCGCACCAAAAATCTGCACTTATTTTTATATAACTATAAGACTAGCAATTACCCGGCGTGCTTCGCTGCGCCTTAAATGTATTTTTGTGTTGTAACTCTCCCCCTAAGCTCTTATGGCCTCATTTACAAAATATTTTTAAAGAACTTTATGAAGTTAGATTTTAAAAAAATCGATCTATGAAGCATTGTTTTTTTTTTTTTTTTTGAGTTAATATATTTTCGAAGGTAATTAGAAAATATGTAAAGAACCGACTTTCTCTTGGAAATTTAATTTATAATCTTATAACTGGAGTCTACTATCGCACCCTTTCCTCAAACGTGTATTGGTTCAATATTTAAATAACGTATATTTATATAATTTGAAAAAATCTCCCTACTATACAAATAGGTACAGCAATATTCACTAATATTTTCAAATGTTGTGAGAGCGAGTAACAAAATAAAATTACTTTTAAGGCGCAGCGAAGTACGCCGGGTATTCGCTAGTTAGTTACATATAAGGAGGAAATAGGAGGAGTATGCGAACAGGAAGTTTTGCCACTTAATTTTATATATATAGATGTAGGTAAAAAAAATTAGCTACCATTTTTAGCCACAACGACGATTTTTAGCTCTTTTTTAGCTGGAATTTAGCTACCACTAAAAACGTTTCGCGGCAACACTGGTTAAGAATATTGTGTTTTTTAGCAATATTGTGAAATTTTCTTTACAGACATAGCGCTTAAAATGGGAAGGCCATTTCTTGGGCGAGCTGAAGAAAAATCAATTTTGATTTCAGTGGAACTCGAGAGGTGCGACCGCTGTTAAGAAAAAAAAAATTGTATATTAACGGGTGATTTTTTTGAGGTTAGGATTTTCATGCATTAGTATTTGACAGATCACGTGGGATTTCAGACATGGTGTCAAAGAGAAAGATGCTCAGTATGCTTTGAGATTTCATCATGAATAGACTTACTAACGAGCAACGCTTGCAAATCATTGAATTTTATTACCAAAATCAGTGTTCGGTTCGAAATGTGTTTCGCGCTTTACGTCCGATTTATGGTCTACATAATCGACCAAGTGAGCAAACAATTAATGCGATTGTGACCAAGTTTCGCACTCAGTTTACTTTATTGGACATTAAACCAACCACACGAATGCGTACAGTGCGTACAGAAGAGAATATTGCGTCTGTTTCTGAGAGTGTTGCTGAAGACCGTGAAATGTCGATTCGTCGCCGTTCGCAGCAATTGGGTTTGTGTTATTCGACCACATGGAAGATTTTACGCAAAGATCTTGGTGTAAAACCGTATAAAATACAGCTCGTGCAAGAACTGAAGCCGAACGATCTGCCACAACGTCGAATTTTCAGTGAATGGGCCCTAGAAAAGTTGGCAGAAAATCCGCTTTTTTATCGACAAATTTTGTTCAGCGATGAGGCTCATTTCTGGTTGAATGGCTTCGTAAATAAGCAAAATTGCCGCATTTGGAGTGAAGAGCAACCAGAAGCCGTTCAAGAACTGCCCATGCATCCCGAAAAATGCACTGTTTGGTGTGGTTTGTACGCTGGTGGAATCATTGGACCGTATTTTTTTCAAAGATGCTGTTGGACGCAACGTTACGGTGAATGGCGATCGCTATCGTTCGATGCTAACAAACTTTTTGTTGCCAAAAATGGAAGAACTGAACTTGGTTGACATGTGGTTTCAACAAGATGGCGCTACATGCCACACAGCTCGCGATTCTATGGCCATTTTGAGGGAAAACTTCGGAGAACAATTCATCTCAAGAAATGGACCGGTAAGTTGGCCACCAAGATCATGCGATTTGACGCCTTTAGACTATTTTTTGTGGGGCTACGTCAAGTCTAAAGTCTACAGAAATAAGCCAGCAACTATTCCAGCTTTGGAAGACAACATTTCCGAAGAAATTCGGGCTATTCCGGCCGAAATGCTCGAAAAAGTTGCCCAAAATTGGACTTTCCGAATGGACCACCTAAGACGCAGCCGCGGTCAACATTTAAATGAAATTATCTTCAAAAAGTAAATGTCATAGACCAATCTAACGTTTCAAATAAAGAACCGATGAGATTTTGCAAATTTTATGCGTTTTTTTAAAAAAAAAGTTATCAAGCTCTTAAAAAATCACCCGTTATATATTTTTGCAATGCCGTCATCAGAGCCCTATTGCACCATCGAATTATCATTAGCATTTTAGCAAATTATCGAATTTCCGCAAAGTTTTGTGTTTCAACAACATGATAAGGAAATGTCACTCAAATGAGTATTGATAAGCAAAATATCACTCAAAATCATAGATAAACAACGTTGCACCAAAATCTGAAATGCTTAGCGAAAAGATTTTAGTGGATAAGTGATAAGTTATGCAAATTATCAAAATTTGGTAGCATTTCGTTGCACCAAAAATTTTTATTTATCACTTTTAATTTTAAATTTTGCTAACTTTATCATTATTTTACTTCTCATACCAGTGATAAGTTACATTTATTCAGTCTGAATGAATTAATCAGTGCTTTAACAAAAAATGCTTCGATTCGAAATATTAAATTTATTAGAGGACGACAGTGTGCAAATAATAAAAGGCATGTCATAAAAGAATAAAACAACTACAGTTTACATATTGGAGTACTAGAAAAATTTCGGCTATTTCGTAGCCAAATTGAAAAATTTTATTAAAACTTGGAGCGAACTATAATAATGGCATGGTCAAATGCATGGGGTCCACAAATTAGCGCTATATGGAGTAATCCATCCAAATTGATGGATGAAGCTATTTGTTGGCCGGAATTTACGCAAAGTATTGTCACACAATTTTTCAATATTGGTGGATTTCCTTATCCCTGGAACACTAATCAAATTTTTAATACGTTAACACAAATTATTAGTCGAATTGACTAAGATTGGTGTTCTAGGTGCATTGATGGAACTACGATAAACGTAGACGCCCCTAAGGTTACTGAGTACCAATTTGTTAATCGGTACGGAAACCCTTCAATTAATGCAATGTTGTTTTTGCGTTTTTGTTACTGAATTATTTTGGAAAGATCCAAATAAATAATTTTTAAATGTAGAAAAATATAGTTATTTATATAAACATACATATGATAGTCAAGACGGACTTACTTTTTTTCATTAACAATTTTGAAGACTGCCAATTTATTGGCTTTGCTTTGTGCGCGCGACATAGTAAGAAAAAAAGAGAAGTTGAAAATGTTTATCAAATCGCACATATGCTTTCTAAGCCTTCGTTTTCCATTAAGAAACGATAATCGTTTTAGCTAAGCCAATATTCGAAAAGTTCTCTATTTGAAAAGCAAAAGAAACTGGCTATGCAATGGTTATCAATCGACTTATCCAAAAAACTTGTCAGTTACTAATTTTTTATAAGTTGATAAGTTTTTTTTTTTTTTTGATAAGTAAAAAGTGCAACACTTATGTAGTCCTGCTATAAAACACAGACTGATCTTATGACAGTGTTGCGGCGTAAAACTGTAGACAACAGCAAATTGCACATCGCGAAAGTACCAGAAGCTAGCCTAACACATAGAAAAATGTTTGTTATTTTAGTTAATGAAATATTATAAGTAGTTTTTGCATTTAAATCTAGTTCTTTATAACAGTGCACGGCAGTGCGCGCTAGTGATGAAAGCAGCCACAGTAGCATGCTGAAATGACGCGCTTATATATACACGAGATTTGGAAGCTTTTATCCAGACGTCCAATCGAAATGTTTTAGTATCGGTGGAAAGGTCTTGCAGAGTATCTCCAGAAGATGTATTCAAGTTTCAAAAGTTTCGAACTCCTAAAAATTAGGCTAAAGTGTTGCGAAATAATTTTTTTTTTGCTTTTGCCGGCTTAAGGGCGTACGGGGGTACACCCAACATAGTTAGTGTTATTCTATAGGTCAATACCTCTCCAGCGGTACCTTATATTCTGAGTTCCGGCTACAAGTTGGAGAGATATAGAGCTAAATCGATTTTGTTTCGAGAGGCTTTGCGATGTGTGTAGCGTCTGTACGTACCTTCATTAAATTTTTTCCAAACTTTCAGGAATTAAGGTACCAAAATATCTAGGAAGATTTCGTTCCAGGATGTTTCGATTCTTAGGCCTTTGGGGGCGTGGCTCGTGCCAGTGCAGTTAAAAAAAAGCGTATAATTTTCGTCACGAAATTGATATGGTAAATTTTGTGTTTATAGTTCAGCTTTCGTCACTCGAAAATTTTACCTCAAAGAGGTGATTTTTTTTTTTATATTCATCTCTTTGACAAAAATAAATGACTTTGGGTCGTAGTCAAAGTCGTTTGAAAGGTCTGACTTTTTCCATTAATGCTTTGTTTTAAATCAGATAATGCAAGAGTATTTACTGTTATTAATTTTAATCAGGTTTCAGCTAAAATAGGGAAAAAACAAACGGTTGACCACTAAAAATGTTGATAAATGCATGATGCAAATATGTACATACACACATGATGATGATCAGAGCGTTAAATGTTGTTCCACTTCTTTTATATGTCGGCTGGTTATAAAATACTCCCAGAAAGCAAGTGTGAAAGTCTACTGATCAATATGCTGACAGTCTGTTGTGATTGCAGCTTTTTAACCCTGAGCTTTCTTGGTGTTTCTAGGTAATTTTTTGCTACATAAAGACATGCGTTTATCTTGGTTGTAATAAGTATTACCTGTTAAAGACTGGAAGCGTGATTTCCGTTACATATATATTTGTTATATTTACAAAGTTATAATACCAAGGTGCATAGATGCGCTGGGATTTCAAGATTGACCCCTCTTAAGAATGTCAAGACGCCTTTTTCTTACAGGTCTGCTATCTGCCCAATCCCTTGAGTCAGGCTCAAATTATCAGATTATTGAATTGTGCACATTTCAGTCTGTAATAAATCCCCTATTGTGCTCACCAGGGTAAACTCAGATTAAACTCAACTTACATCACTTTAACTTTGTAAACTAGTTGTAAATGTTTGTAAAATTTAAATTTCACCAACTATAGTTTGGGAAACTGTTGTAAACAAGGTCTGGAAAATAATTATTTATAAACGGGCTTACTTCAACGTTTATTGGGAATGCTCTGTAAATTTGTTTTTACCTATAAAATTTAAAGCAAGCCTTTCTCGGTAACAAATTAACTCAATAGTGCATATGTGGTATACTTACGGTGACCATCCGTCCTTAATTTTAAAGGACAGTCCTTTATTTTAACCCTCTGTCCTTTATAATTTTTTTCAAAATAAAGGACGCTTTTTGTCGTTTATTTCTGAAATTGTCCTTTAAACCAGCTCTGAATTTTTCAGAGGTAAATTTTTAAACACAGAATATGTAAACCTTCGCCAGTTTTTTTCGCACCCCATTTAAGGGTTTCTATTTAATCGGTAATCTTTGAACAATCTATAAAGCACAGGGGAAAGTTATGTCCAGGATCATGTTGCACGCTGAGTTTCCAGTTCCACTGAAAGAGAACAATAAACCCCTGCTGCAGAGTGGTTCAAAACTGGTATTTAGTGTTCTTAATTCACTGGAGGCTTAATTTTTCACTTAATTTGTTTAATTTTTATTATTTTATGAAAGTTTGCAATATTTGCAAGAGACCAGTTGAGCCTGATTTGAGAATTTTTATTTGATTATATAAAATTTTTTTGTACAAAATGCAGAAAAGTAGCAATTTCGAAGAAAATATATTCTTCTATTCCAGTTAATAAATGTTACATAACAAAAACTAGTTGAAAACCATTGTATGGTTCACCCAAAACAAAAAAAAAATACACAAAAAAAATTTTGAAATGTTATAAAAAAATGTTCACGAAAATAAATACTTTTTTTGGTTTTTAGTAAAAATTGGTCGAAAGATGAAGGCTAATTTTGAACCAGTGTGTGCTGGCTTCGTCATGCAGTGTGAATTATCCTTGAAAAGGATTTGGCTCAATTTTTCGCTACAACAGGGGGGCTTGTACAATTTTATATTATAATTAACTGGTAAGTATCTTACTTAAATTACGATATGGCTAAGGTACTTTTATCATACAAGTTGTATGTATGTACGTATTCACAAATCATTTAGAAAATAAATGTCCTTTATTTTACGTTGGTTAATATGGTCACCGAAAGTATACTACATACAAACATATATCCGTGCAATCTTTTCTTTCGTATTCGAAGCTTAACAACTCCAGCACGCGCTTAACTTCATTATTCTCCGACTGGTGCTCATAAATTTTGCACCATTAGTGTTTTAATTAAATTTTGAAATAAACATAAACTACATGGGGTAGCTCCGTAATGCCAAAATAACAGTATCGTAGATAAAAAACAAAAGTTTTTGATAATTCTCTGTATCAGAGAAATTTTCCATAAGTGCATTAATATAGTACAGGGGACAAATGACTTTGTATGAGATATGAGAGTGCTGGAGTGTCCTGAACTTATGTTCACTCCTATACACACTAACACATTTGTACATACATATTTGTATTTGTACTCTTGTGTAAACATCATCATAATAATAAACCATATTTGCAGTGAGTGTGTTTTATGGTGGATGCTAAATAGCTTTTGTCTATCCATAAAATACACTCGGTTCTTTGCTAGAACCCTGATACTTCCTCTCGCACTTAGATATGTATGATGTAGGTACACATGCATAAGTACATTAACTAAAAACTTTGCTTCATTATGACCTCCAGCATTTGTTCCACATGCAGCCAATAAATATGTACATAGACATCTATGCGCATATGTGTAGCTGTATATATGTAAATCCGTTTAGTATTCATCCGTTATAGTAGCTGTTATTTTTCACTGCCGTTGCTGTGGCCAACACATCATTTCGACCAGTTTTAGTACACTCGCTTATATATGCGTGTAAATATGTAGCCACATACATAATATAAACTCTAATCGGTCATGCTCAATGTGTGCTGGTGCTTACCAACACCCTAAATCACTTCGTCGCCACCAATTTCTATCTTCTTAGGTGCTTAGTGAACGTAAATATTCCGTTAAACTGACCGGAAATGAGTTTAAAATACCCGCCGTTACCACGGCATGACGGACATGGCAGTTTATAATACGAAAAGTTGCGCCATAGGGGATCAAAGTCAAAATCATGTCTGTACCAATAAAAGCGGAGGAAAAATAAAACAAACGAAAACTTCAATCTGAGGTACTATAAAACAGCAACCGACTTTTAAATACATATGCATGCATATATACTGTGATTAAGCTTTTGGTTTGCTGAGATGGGAGTTTAAATTAGGAGTTAATAAACACTATGCTAAGCTTAAATTTAGCCACTCAATTCGTGTTTGTTAACTTCACAAAGCTTTGTAAAGTTGATTTGAATTTTAAGTTAATTTCATCTACAAGTTTGTACACATGCTTGCCTTTTATCAGCCCATACGCAAAATTTATGGAATGAGTTCAATTAATGCCTGAAATTAGTAAGTCTTAAACAATTTTTTTTAAAGCGATAGAAAAAATAAAACTTGTAACTTTTTAGTATTTGAGTAGTTTAGATAGAAAAATTCAACATATAAATTATGGTCTTAGTTTGGGTTAACCGTTTTAAAGAACTTACTCTGCAAGCCTTTTGCCCAGCGGTGGTAATCATTACACAGGCCAACAAAATTTAAACAAACTTGCCTAAAATATTACAGCCGATTCCTATAGGATAACTTCCGTAGAAACCGAATCCGACCCTAAAGATATTAGATTGGCTCTAGCTTTCGAGCAACTTGGGTTTAAATGTGCCGAAAAACGTGTTGCCTCTGTAAAACAATAAATTGATGCGATATATCTGGCTGTGTGGGAGGATATGAAAGCCTAAACACTTCCCTTTAATACCCAAAATTAAAAAAAAAATATGGTTAAACGCTTAACGGCCTTTATCCACATACTGCAGAAATTCCTGTACCAATCTTTGAAATACAACTCGAGATTTCATGGATTAATTACCAAATACCGATAGACACTGACTCCAGCAGTGGAAGTGAAGCAGTGAGGATGACACCTTGAAATCCAAGTCGCTTGAAAACTAGAGCCAATTAAAAATTTTTCGGATCAGATTTGGGTTCTACGGGACAAATTCTATAACGAGCAGCTGTAATATTTAAGTCAACATAAATTTTGAGCGCTGTGTTATTTTCTTATATATGAAGGTTTGAGCTTCAATTTTAGCTTCTGCAGAAATTTCCAGCGTCTCAGATTCATTTAACACAAGTGGACAAAAACAGGCAAAACAAGAGTTAAAAAAAATCTTGCGTACTCGTATACAAAAACTCTTTCCATTGCTTCGGACACTGGATCACAAATTTTAATTTGGTTTTTGTTCTCCAAAATTGCTTGGTGATTCCGAAAATCGATAGGAATTGGATAGTGGCATCCAGAGAACGTTTTTGCTGTAAACCAGTGTAATTATTACTAGGATTTGTTTTTTCATTTAAAAATAATGATCATTTATAAAATAGAAGTCCATATATACGCAACCAACTGAAATTTTGACCGGAAAATTTTGGGGCTTATTTCTTTTATTAGGTATACATCCGAAATCACGCTGGTGTAGCTTTTGGGATTTTGAATGATCATTATTCGGGGGTTTCGTTAAACAAAATTAAATTGTTTGTTAATTTCACAGTTTTAAACGGCCTAAATACCTCCCTTTAAAAATATACAGCTACAGCAAAATGGGCACAGAAATAAAATGTAACATCTTTGAATTGTTTTTCATATTTTTATAAAAACGTTATATGTATATATGTAAGAATCAACACAAGAAACGAACATTTTTAAACGTGTATAGAGACGCTTTTAAAATTCAGGACGAATTTTATCTACTGCCCAGAAGTCGTTGTTCTTGGCTGAGCTATTTTAATTGTTTTACGTCTTCTATTTTATTTTGATGGCACAACAACATTTAATTCCACTCATAATTGAAAAAGTAAGTATGCTTCTGCAATTAAATACCAACTACCCGATGGACGTCAGCACGTGCCGCAATGAATATTACGCGTAGTTACGCCACACGTTCCGCATGTTACCATCAATAGCGCGTGAGCTCGTATGAACTGAGACAAATCGCACACGATTTTTAAAGGTGACACAACTCAAAATTTCACGTTTGTCAGAAAATGCGAAAAACTAGGTATTTCTTAGCACATGCTAACTTCAACTTAGGGTTTTTCTACAAATTATAACAGAAAATTGCTCCAGCTTTTGCTGAAAGATTGAAAGCGCTTTGCATATTTTTAGTGCATAATTTCAAAAATTACAAATTTTGAGTTGTGTCTCTTTTGAAGATTGTGTGCGAAATAAGTACATTAGGATGTCTCACAAGAAAAAAAATTATGGTTCTGTAAACGAATAAGTAATGGAACTTGGTATTTAAATAAAAATTTTCCCCAAGAAATCATAAAGCTTGAACGAATAAGACTAGCGTACCCGGCGAACTTCGTCTCGCCCAAAACAAATTTTTTGTTCTCACCAACTATTCACTTAATGACTTCCAGTGGGACATTTATCTGCTCTGATTATGGTGTTTTGGTCGTCATAAAGCATATCTTCCATTGCCATTTTATATAACCTAACCAAAGCGTTGTGTCCGAACCGATATCAGAGTTGTTAACGAAATAAATTTGTTTCAGTTGTTAAGGTGCTTGTTCCCTCGGAGGTCGTCCTTGTATTAACTCGGGCGCGTTCGCCAATCTTTGTAAATTGTGGTTGCGTGAGGCAATGTTTCATAATTAATTCGGCGAATGGTTTACAAACACTGAAAGTTCAATGTCGAAAAATTCAAATTATTTTCGAAGCAACCGAACCATATTCGCAAAATAAATGTACCGTGCCAGATATTCTCATTCAGTCTTGTCGTGAGTTTTGCCCGAAATTTTTTCATCCGGCCGTAGTGAATACACGGAAACGAAAAGTGAAAAGTGAACCGGTTAGATGGAAGTTAAGCTCATGATAAGGCTGATTTTGTATTTTTAAACCAAACCGGCAATAATTTGCAACGAACTCTAATCTAACCTTTCTAAAAATGTTGTAAATACAACAATTTACTCTAGAGCTAATCTCGGTAATACGTAAGCAACTTTGTTTAATACATATATATATAGATATACATTTTTAAATAGTTGGTAACCCTCTTCAAAATTATTACTTCTGGTTAAGAGTGCATTTAAAAGCCTTTCAGTCTCTGAATGCGTTGTAATATTTTAATCGATATATGTTTAAGTCCAAAAAATTTTAAGCGGGTAGCAACCCTATTAAAATTTTTTTATCTTTACCTCAAGCGGTGAAGCTGTCCTTCAAAATGGTGCTTCAATCATTCACTTCGATAAAGTATTATGGAAGATGTGGCGCTTTGTTGACCTGATACAGTGCTTTCAGCTTTTTAAAACCCCTTTTTAAATAATAATATTCAAAATGAGATATCACTCATTAAATTTGATAAAATATTAAAGGAGATATCGTTTGGTAAAAGAAAAATACCTTTTAGAAATAAGTATATATGTATGTAGATACCTGTTCAGAAAACTGTTCAATGAGGCCAAAACTATGGCTGATAGGATTTCGTACAAAGTTACATTTACGCCCTTAAAGAAGAAGTATAACTGGTGGTATCACTATAGAGGAGTCAACAGTCTTCCAATGAAATTATGGGCTGTGCAGCAGGATATTATAGACCAGGGTGCTCTAACACTTACTGGAAGAGAACAAAGCCTTTTAATCAAGCTTACCACTTTAGCACTTTTAGAACATAAAAATCGCCAAGTTGCCGGGATAGCCCCAGCGCTCTTTCGAACAGAAACATCCGTCGTTTCTGAAAGCAGGACAAATAATCGCCAGAACATACTATTTTTTGTAAATTTATTGCTCTCGTTAAACGCTGAATTGCACACTTAGATGGCGTTGCCCTTAATCCATTCGAAATAGAATGTTGTAATAAAAAGCCTATTCGGGTGTCGGGGTTCATTTAAAGGGACATGCACAATAAACCAAGTCAGAAGACAAGGGGGTGTGTGGTTACATAATAATGCTTTCATACTTCATCACTTTTTACAAGATTTTATTTATATAAGTATGTTTGTTGTGGTCAAATCTTGCAATAAATTTTTAACAAACTCCTTGATGAGCTAGTGACTTGAAAGATGAATTCAACCGCTAGGTGGCGCAGGAGTGGAGATATTTGAAAAACTCGTAGTTATAGACCGATTTGGTTTATATTTGAATTGTATACTTACATGGAAGGAAATAACTCCACAAAAAATTTAGCCGGTAGTGGCGGAGGTGGATATTTTTCGAAATTCTTCATAAATGGTCTGATTTACTTATATTCAGAATTTATAATAAATACTTACATGAACAGGAATACCAGCACAAAAAATTCTGTCGATGGATGGCCTCCGTATCAAAATATGTGGTATCCGCATTTCGTTCATATTAAGAAAGCCAGTGTTAAATATAAAGTGAGCTTTAAAGTTACAGGTTACTTGAGAAAATGGCCCGAAGTGTAACATGTAACTATATTTTTTGATGAAAATTAGAAGTCTTATGGGTATTTGCAAAGCGCCTCAGTTCACGAATGGCGCCGAATCGAGGCAAAATACTTTGATTGTAGTCACAAAATTTATAAAGTTGCATAATTTAAAAAAAAACATGTCTTTGTACGGAGTCTGAGCCAATCTTATGTACATTTAAATAGAAGCAAATTCATACACAAATATCTGAACAATGGACTTTGTAGTGAAGCTATTCTTTTGTGGCCGCAAATTAAGTTACACACGAGCGACATACATACATCCATACACCAGTCACTGCATCAGATGTTGCATGATATGCCCACATGTGTTGCATGACGAGCTTCCCTTCAGATTAGATATACTTTGCCCTCAACGCTGGTGTAGGAGCAGCATAATTATTCATTTGTATTGTGTTCTTCCATCTAGCAGCTTCCTATGAGTGGGGGGTGTGCCAACACTGAATGATGCTTTGCGTTCATCGAGTGCGCCGAGTGCACCGATAGGCGAATGACACTTATATAGCCAAAGAAGAAGTTACTCGTGATTAAATGCTAGCATATTTGCTCTGTTTGTATTTATACAATTGTATGTGTGTGTGTATATTATTATAGATATATGTACAAATTTCTGCCAACACCTGTGCGTATAGTTCGTTTATACATACATACATACATACATATGTATAGTCTATTAGTATTGTAGGTACATACAAATGTTATTACTTATGGCCTTCTCCTGCACATAATTCTAGGATCCATGGCCTCTTACGTTTATGGTTACTATAGCCTGCGAGCATGTATATACGTATGTGTGTATGTTTTACCATGGATGAAATCACACTAGCTGGCTGGTTGGAAATTGTATGTGCTTGCAATGGAAAATGTTAAAATGTTACCTTTCACTAGGTACGCTTCACATTTAACTTTTTAGGCCACATACCTCTAGTGCGTATATTTATTTTGACCGGTCTGGCCACAGTTTTGGCGTTTTAATCTGTATATACCAGTGATGGGAAAATAAATAGGGACACGATATTTTAACAAATTTTTCCTATTTTTCTTTTGTTTATTTAACACTTTTTATTTATTTTTATAAAAGTATAGCTCATTAACAAAAACCATATAAATTCATGTCTCAAACCTTGTGCAAAAATTATAAAAATTTTGCAATATTGCATCTAAATTTTTAACTTTTTTATCAGATTTTTTAGTTGTTTAGTAGTTTGAAGTTCCTAAAAAATCGTGTTGATTTTTGATAATTTTAATTCTGAGTGTATTAAGCACTTTTTTCCATACAAAAAAAAAGATTTTCGAACCTACTATTGAAGAAAATGTGTTAAAAAATTGCCAATAATCGGCGCGCTTTCTTAGCAACTTAAAACTTACACTTCATTGTACTAAAATCTAATGGGCCATAAAACTACATACTCAAAAAAGATCTAAAAAATCTAATTAAAAAGTTGAAAATTTAGCTGCAATTTCGCGGAATTTTTATAATTTTTGAACAAAGTTTGAAATATGAATTTATATTATTTTTGTTAGACTACAACTTTATAAAAAAATAGTAGATATTAAATAAACAAAAAAAAAAAAAATAAGCAAAATTTAATACTGTCGTGTCTCTATTTATTTTTCCACCACCGTATATATGAATGTTTGTATATATGTAGTATATCTTCTGCGTACAGCAATGCAAATCATTTATATGAGCCTGCCATGAATGCCAAGCATAGATGTCTACAGAAAAAATCTGGCAGCTCGGGCGGTTATAGAAATTCAAAGATTCACATTGCCTGCCGTTCATCAGGCAAACAGTAAATCAATACTTGATGAATGAATGTCACCATTTCGTTCACACTAAAGGTAGGATTTCTACTAAAATTTATCGGAATGGGTTAGTGCCCGGTGACCAGTGATACCATACACATACAAAGTTGTATGCTTTTAGTTGTATATTTTATGGCGACAAAGAAAATATACTTTTCCACAGCAGAAAATCAACTACAATTTTGCTTGGCTTCGGTTAATGCTGAATTGCCACTAGGCATTGAAATTAAAGCAATTGGAGGCATTTAAAAAATGCCATGTGGAAATGAATTTAATTACTATTTTTTAACACACAAAAAATCCAAAATCAACGGAAGGCCCTAACTGCTTAAAACTTCCACTCTGTTATTCTAAAATTGAATGGACTACAAAACTCCATACTCAAAATCTTTCTAGAAATATCGAATTTTTTAAGAAACTTTGTTGCTTTTTTAAGTATTGCACAAAGATTGAATCTCGGATTTATATGGTTTTTGTTAAAGAGCAAACTTTGATTTAATAAAAAAATAATTAAAATCAAATAATAATAAAATAAATAGTCAAAACTCAATTTGAAGGTGTCGCATAGCTATGATGCTTATTTATTAGAGAATTACCTGTTTTATTCAATTATTTTAAAAAGTCTGTAGTCATTGTTATTATGTGTTGAAAATAAAATAAAAATGGTAATAAAGCAAAGTATATAATCACAACCGAACCGTAAGTAAATTTTTCAAATATGATTAAAGTATGGGTAATATATGGGTTCAGATATTTTAAACTTTTATCTGCCACATTGGCTCCGTCATTTTTAGTTTTTGGTAAATGAATTTAGATTTGTATTCATTTAGCGACCCAGAAACCCCCATTAAGCCAATTTCATAAAAATCTATAAATATTTTTAATTTTTCATTCGCCATATTGGATCTGCTATTTTGAATTTTTGGTAAATTAATTTTTATTCGTAATCAGCGCACCAGAAAACCCCCAGATACCCAGCTTCATAGAAATCTATTTGTTCTTTAAATTTTTCGTCCACCATATTGGATCCGGCATTTTGAATTTTTGGTAAGTGACTTCAGATTCATAATCAACGACCCGAAAGCCTCCTAGATAAGAAGTAGTGTTAAAGTGCATTAAAGAGTATTTCTTTAAATGGTTTCGTCCAGCTAGATTTACGATCCGAACCACTGTGTGGCGTATTCAGCAGTATCGCTAAATTGTGCGTGGCGAATTGGACAGAATTACCTGTTTGTGCGACGTCATAATCGAAATATCCGCGCTTAGTCTGTTCTCGAACGGACAGTTACAAATAATTACACTGGTTTACAACAAAAATGTTTCATAGAAGGCACTCACTATCCAATTCCTACATAGACTTGCTCGCTGATTCCGAAAATCGAGTCATTTTTTCTATGTAGATATTGGTTTTCGAGATATTTGCAATTTACCATTAGCAGCTAAAATAGTGGTTCCACTTAAATGCGTATTTTCATGAGTACATGGCGTATCAGTAACATTCTTTCCCGCTCATTACCACGCTTTTATCTTGTTTTCAACCGACTTCACAAAGGAAGGAAGGAAGGTTATCAACTCGTCGGAATATTTTTTCGATAATTCTTTTTTTAACGGAAAATGAAATTTTCAAACTTAATTATCAAATCAAGAATTATGAAATCATTTTTGTTTTGCTTTTCAGTTCATTTGTATTATATTTTCTTAAACTTGGTCATTTTTTTGGTAAAAAGTTTTAAGTCAATCAAAGTTACAGTAATTTTTTTTTATGAAAGTAAAATTTAATGTTTTGCGCAAATAGTGTTTTTTTTAATTCTTTTCCTAGGTATATGAGAAGTTGGTAAAAAGTTCAATTGATTAAAAAGATTAATTTTTTTTTCGATGTTTTTTTAGATAAAACTACAGTGTCTTAAAAAATAAGGAGATTATAACTTAGCAAATTGAGCCGAATATTAATTCCACTAAAAAAAGCGTTGATGCTGCAAAATTTGTATTTCTCATTTCAGAAATACGTTCTTCAAAAGCGTATTAAGTAACTGAAAATTCCCTGTTTGTATGTACATACATACATATGTGGTAAACCCCTCATTTCGAAACAAATCAACCTAAAATTTGATATAGAACGAGAACGAGAAGACTTTGGTGATCGTGTCACAACGTGCGGCTGAAACCACAGAGCAAAAACTAAAACGACGCCATGTTTGCTTTTGTGTTCTGATTTTTACATGAATGTTTGTGACACCTGCAATTTAGTCATTGCTTGGCATTTTGTTTGACACCGCTGCGCTTTTCTATTTCATAGTGGTAGTTAAAATTTAGTCAAAACATCGTTGCTGAAAGCATCACTACAACTTGGGGGTTTTTGGTTGCTGGTTGTTGGTTGACATTTACTGGTTTCTGGTAGCTGCTGCTTAAATATTTGATGAAATACACATATGTATGTATGTATAATACATGCACCTCGGCGTTCGCAGGTTCATATGCACTTACATATGTTGAAACGAGGGGGTGACGGCAGCAAGTGTAAAAGTGTTAAAAGCTACGTAGTTCAGTGCAACGTTGACGAATTTGCATATGTACACATGTAAGAGTGAATGTAAATAAACAAACCGACAAACATACACGCATCTGCACAAAAACAAAAGCTTTCAAATAGCTGCATACATATATAAATACATACATATGTACACATGTGCATGCCTACATTCATACATACATACATACATACATACATATATAAATACGTTGGAATGTGCCCACGACACAGTCATGCAACTGTTTTTGTTGCTGACGTGCTAAATGTGCGCGCCCTTTCCACACTTGAAAACAATAACAAAGGTTGCAACAAAATACGAGTAATTTTAAAATGCAATTTAATGCATCGTTTAAGCATTTAATTGTATAAAAATGAAGTGAACTCACTGACGTTGATAATGAAGGCTTCAGCGGGATCACATGAAATTAAGTCAAATTAACTTAGTCACTGCACACCGACGGAGTCTCTATTTCTCATTTCATATAAAATGGGAATATTCGTAGCTCTTAGTTTTGGCACGCAACTTAACTAGTATGTACGTATGTATATATATGGTTGCGTAATTTCAGTTGGTCAATATGTAGCATACAATTCACAGTTTTGCAAGAGCTTTTGTCCATATAAGACATAGAAAGGTCCTTCATAGTCCACCCAAAGGTGCCAACTGGAGTACCATCTTCCCACATACCTACGTGCAACATTTTTGAGCCTTCTTCGGTATCCGGCGTCAATGTGATACATACATAGGTCCATAGATCCTGCGCAAAATATGCCTTTTTTGTTCGATGTATCATATTCATATGAAACCACGGGCAGGAGTTCTTTTTCGCTTAATCCTCCGGCAGATTATATAAGAGTTTTTGGTATTCAGTGGCGATTTTTCTCGTTCCCGTATACCGCTAGACTAAACTCTTTCGATTCTCTCTATAAGCTGGAAAACCCCTCCAATGGGCTTGCTGTTAAGATCTACGATGTTAACAGCATCTGTATACGCCATCAGCATAGGGTATTTTGGTTTATATGGCATCGCCCCGATTCGGATTGGCAGCATGTATTCTACTATTCTACATCACCTAATTGAAAAAGTCGTACCAAAGTGAGTCTCCTAGAGTCAGCTTCCCTTCGTACTAAGAAATTCAGCGAGATATGGGGCTCTACTCCATATTGCGATTCGAAAAGTAAATAATTCGGATTCGAACGCTTGGCACGTTGAATTTTTATTAGTCCATATCGCCTTTCGAATCGCATTGAGTTTCGAATCGTTGTATGGAGTAGACCCCTCGGTCAAAGTTAGATTTGCCACACTGAGGCGGAAAATAAGAATTTTAGCCCAGCCCACTTATGATTAGATGTGTATGTCTCGGTAACCGCTTCACCAATTTCTCTTAAGTTTGACACAGTTGTTGGTTCTGGTAAAACACATAAAACGGCTGAATGTTTTTAAAATCGGACTATAACCACGTTCATATCCCATATAATGGTAATTTACAGAAATATGCAGATGCGAATTTATTCAAAATTAATGTTTGGGATAATTCTTTAGCAGAAAATACGCGTTTTTTTTTTTTTTTTTTTGGAAAATGACATAATTATAGTACTTGCCACATTAAAGCAAGGCGTTGCAAATTTTTGAAATCGGACTAAAATTACGCCCACTTTTCATATGCTGAAACTTGATATTTCGTAATTGAAATTCGTTAATTTACTCAAAGTGGATACTCCCAACAAATCCTTGAAAAGAAGTAATATTTTTATGTAATTTTGGAAAATGGGCGTGGCACCGCCCAACGTTGCGTTGATTTCTATCAAACACGGTTCAATGGTTTCAGTAAGTCTAACTGAACATACTTTCTAAAATGTTTAAAATGAAAAATATATCCTGTGACCTAAATATTCTAAGAAAAAAGTTCTCACTAAATTTTACTAACTACAGATCTGAGAAGGAGAGAAGTACATATTAAATCTGAATCGAAAATTTAAGGCTTTAATCCACTGTAAAAATGGCGATAAAGTGGAGCCAAAACATTTTGGGGTTTTGACTTATTTCATTTAGACCCTAAACAAAACTCTTAAAATTGTACACAGAGTAATTTGCTCACTGATTTTCAAAACCAAAAACAAGCTCATATGTTACTATTTAAACACTAAACAGTCTTTGAGAAAAAAAATCGATTTTCTGAAAATCCTGACTCACTTCATTCAACGAATAAGTTTATTGCATTTTGTAATTTTTTGGCCTAATAACAATTACATTATCCAGCTTAAAGCCGGTTTTAATTAAAAATTTTGTAGACAACAACAATAATTTACACATAGTAGAAGTTAACTTCTTTGCCTTAAGCTCAATTAAATTGTTGAATATGAATAGATCTACGTTATCCCTGTTCGCAAGCGTATATAAAATATACCCACAAACAAAAATTCAATTCACAATATTATTCTTTCGTAATACTTTTTTTAGAATGTAAATAAATACATAGGACTTTACATTTTAAATTTCTATAAAATCAGGAAATTACTTAATTAGTATAAAAAGTTTTTGGGCGCACAAAAATAAATGAGTATATAAACAAAAGAGTAATTAGAGTAGAAGAATGCGGCAAGTCGAGAACAAATAGTCGACCAGAAGCTTCTAACAACAATGTTAGCGATAACACAAAAGTAAGCTTCAACTCTCGCTAGCTACGCTCCCGGCGCGTCGCCTGCTAGAGTTACTGCTCTTCGCCGAGTATCCGCGCAGAAATATCGCTCGAATTTGTTAGATTTAATTATTTTTCGGTGAAACTTTTTCAGTTCGTCCAGCAAAAGTATTCCTAATCGTTGTTTTATGCAACCGCAGAAGTGGCATGCTAAATATATACCGCAGAATTTATGCGGCGCCCTGAAGGCAGTCAAGAGCTGACGTGTGGGACGTAACGTAAATTTTGGGGTTACAAACATATGTGCGGGTGCGTGTATTTTGAACGAACTGCCGCGCACAATGGGAATGACCAATGAAATTCTTAAATCTCGTTAAAACTTTTCATACTAATTATAAAACGGAAATTTGCCTAATAGCCTTTGGGGGAAAAGGGTGTTGGCTGCTGGGTGTTAGATAATCACGCAAAGGAAGCAGCAACGCGTGAATGCGGCTGTTAAAAAACGACTTAAACAAATTGTACCAAATGGATTTGTTTTCCTCTTACTTTTACTTTACCATTTTTTTTTGTGCTACATACTTTGTGTTTTTTGGGTTTTTGTTTTTTCTCTACTTTCCCTTTGTTTCAGGGATAATTGTTGACCCAGAATGCAAATGCGAGAGTGAAAACGAAACTGGCTGTGTCCCATTAGTTGTCCTTTCCACAGAGTTTTTGTATTTCATGCTCATTTAGCCACTTTCAACGGGTATTTTGGGCTTGTGTATATATGAATGTATGTATGTACATAAGTATATTCGATTTTTTTTTAATTTTTGTAAATTAAATTTTTTGGTTTGAAACTTATTTTTTCCACATTTGAGTTAGTGTCCGTCGTATTACTTGCTGCATGGTGTCGCCTTGCAACGTGTGCCACAATTTCATTTTGCTTGAGTGGATTTGTAATTAGACAGCCTTTCGCGCTGATCGGCCTGTGACCAACTGCCACCACATCCGGATGCGTTACATAGGGCCAAAACGAATGGAATTTAATACGGATTTGTATCCTAGTATTCACGCATTAGCGAAATGGAAGCAGATGTTTATATACGTAGAGAAGTATGCCTTTAAATTTTGTGTGTACTTATAAAAAATATTCGGTAAATGGATGCGGAAAAGCGTCAAAACAAATTTATACGTGAGTGTCGGCACACAAAACGCATCCATTAGAGTTGAGGACATTCCAAACATGTTATTGTGATATGAGTGGTGGATACTCTGAATATACATTCTTTGGATATTTAGGCCATCACTCGGCCATGGCATGGCAGCTGCTGCATAATAATGACAAAAAGTTCGGAAAATATACAATGGTGCTATATTTCATTTATCTTATCAGTTTACGTAAACTATGATTTTCAAACAGGTGGCAACTCTCAAATTTTTTCTTTCTATATTTTAAGTTCAACCCCTAGCAATACATAGTTTTCGCGTGATGCGCGTTCAAACATACAGACAGACAGACAAGAATTCTAAACATTTTTATTTGGCTTCTGTTCTTCTAATAAAGACCCCCTATATTATTATTAATATTTTTTAATATCAATAACGTACAGATGCCTGTTACAATTTTGTTATATGTATAGATAGTCTTACGACAGCTGTTATGCAGTGCTAAGCGGTTCGCGCTTCCACTCCGCACCGCATGGGTTCAAACCCTGGTCAAAGCAACATCAAAAAAAAAAAAAAATAGAAAATTGAATTAATTGGAGAGATGGCAATTTTTGGTCAATATATTAGACTGGCGCTGACTTTACGAATTTCATGGTAGAGTACAAGGACTCACAGTTACACGTTGCGCCAAAAATGAAAAATATACGGCACGCAGCTGTTTTCAACAGCGGCTATTTTAAATCTGGTACTTGTTGCCGGAATTCAAGCAATGGCAAAGCGTTAGTTGCGATCCCGTACGAGTCCGGACTAGTCAGAAATAGTCAGAATTAGTTAGATTTTACTGGAAATCGATCCCGTACTCGGTTCTCTGACTATCGAGGGGACAAAAAAGAGAGTAAATAAGAAGTTTCCAGTTTTAGTACGCATTTAAATAATTTCGAATCGGCAAATCTTTTACCAAAATCTTCTTTTAAATCATGTGCAATATTTTTTCTAGCCATGGAAAATGATGAAATATTTTTTTTTTTGTGATCATAAATAAAAAGACGTAGTTTAGCTTCAAAACTTAAAATAATTTGCGACAAATCAAAAACCTTTTTATTCTTTCCTTGTAGAAAAAATTCAAGATTTGCAAGTGCTCTATTATCTTGGTAAAGAACATTAAGTCAGAAAGTCAATTTTCACTATCCAATTGCGGGTAATGTTTCGATCTCAATTTGCCTATTTGCATACAAAGAGAATTTAAAAAAGCAACACAATGGAAAGAATGTCCAGCAAAGAATTATGTATTTTAAAAAGTAAAAAGTGCCAAAATATTCTAAGCAAAGAGAAAGCAAAAGGAGCCGCACTTTGCTAAGAAAAGAGCCGCGATTGTCCACCGTTGTTATACATGTATATCAATAATTTGGTAAATTTTTTAGGTTTAAATTAGGGTTTCAACCTGTTTAAAAAGTTAAATTCAATTTTCGCGTTTTACTGCCATGCGAGTTCATTAGTTTTTTAAGTTAATCTTAAACTTAAGAAACTTTTACTTAATACGAATAGTATACTATACTACACTCGATTCTGCTGTGTAATTAAGTTTTAGTACACTACAATACGATTTAGAGAGACACCGGTGGCACATTCAGCAGTACCTCTACTTTTTTCTTGGCGAATTTGACAGAATCAGCTTTTCATCATTCTTGACTCTACTACCTAAAACTTATTGTTTATTTCGGAATTTTTAAAGTAATTTGGATTTGTTTTTGTTATTTTCTATGTTAATTGTTTTCGAGAAAACTGCAAACTTTACTGGTACATGCATACATGCATATGTAAAATAAAAACAAAAAAGTGGAAGTTGTCCGAAATTTGAAAATTCCAACAACATGCCACGCCTGAGTGATCATTCAGTAGGGCTGCACATACACTGCATGTCCTTGCAAAAATGCAATTCTTGACACTTTGCTGATTTTTAACAGCACACACGCACAGCCACAAACTCTTAAATTTGCACTACTAATTGCACTTCAATGCATTGCCGTTTGAGTTACTTGCCATGCCTGTGCAGCACATTAAATACAGAAGAAGAAGAAGAAGAAGAAGAAGAAGAAGCAATGACAGAAGCATCGTCAACACTGCCGACAATTCAATTGCGAAAGCAACCAATTTTCTTGCATCGTTGCAGCTGAAAGCTCAAAAGAGATACGCACACTGACTCGAGTACAAATCAACACCTCTGCAACAAATACAACTACAGAAATAGCAGTAAAAAATGTGTACACTTTTACTTGCTTCAAAATGCTGCAGCACTCATACGCCATGTCCGACTTTCATTAAAATTGTCACCGAGTGTTGTGGTGATGGTAAACAACAGCACCACAGCACTCGGCAGCAGCAAAGGTTCTCAAGAGAAATATAATTCGATCTATTTCGACAAAAACCTTTGCATTGACTACTTCAACAACCCGCCCTCTATCTACCTTAACCCATCCCCTCCGAACCGCTTTCCAAACATCACCTAGTAAACAAAAAGATTACTCCCTTTACCACCCTTAGGAAGTGCGAAAACAACAGTAAAATCATAGTAGCTTCCACAGTTAGAGCTGTGTGTATCATGATGCTTTTGCACATATATTTAGCTTTTCTTTTCGCCACCATCCCCCTTGTTCATTTGTTGCATACTGATGCTTGTGATTTCTTGTGGCAAATGGTAGTGACATCATTAACTTTCGACTGTAGTCGAAATGAAAGCAAAGTGGCAAACTGCTGCTACAGATTCACTAGCCGGCATCTCAAAAAAGTTCACTTGCTTTACAAACAAATTGTTAGTGAGTGAGTGACAGTGCCACACTGTATACTGTATGCACAAATATATAACATACATACATAGGTACATATATCCAAAGTGTCGAACTGGGTGTGGTCGAACAGTCAAGTGGTTCTTGTCGAAAATGTGTTCGAAGTAATGTCTGCGAAGTTTTTGACCAAACTGTGCAGAACTTATATTAGATTTTAATTTTTATTGCAAGCAAACACAACTAGTGGGGTGATCGCCTATTGAACTTTTTAACATTTTCAACTTTGATGTGATATTTTGCAGAAAAAAGTTTTCCATCTAAAATTAATTCACACGCTATTTTTAATGCAATGTCTTTTGCATGTTGCTGAATTGATTTATAAAAACAAAAATTGAAATAAAGATAGTTTAAAAAGCGTAAAATTTAATTCATATTGACTTCTCGCTTAACATAACCTTATTTCTAAGTCTGCAGAGTTTTCTTTTAGGCGTAATGTATTCCTACCTCATCTCAGGTTTTGGTTGCTGCTTATTTACTTGCGGCGAGCAGTGGTCCCGTATCCCGAAAGTGCGCGCAAGTGCCTTTGAAACACTCTATATATGTTCCGTAATTTTGCACCGATTTGCAACTTTTATTTTAATAATCAAAGTTTTGAAATTTTTAGCAGCTACATACTTTGTTGTTATGTGTTAATTTACTTAATTGTTTATTTAAAAAAATATTTATTGTTAATCCTGGAATTATCTACATAAATAACATAAAGGAATTTTAGCTTATTGATATGTAGGTATATGGGTCAGTGGTACTTGATGTCAAAAATAATTATGTCCACTTTCTAAATTCTTGAAAACATTTGCAGTAGAATTAAAAATTTAACTTAATTCGTTTCATAAAAAATTGGAAGCTTTTGAGAGGATATTTCTTAAGATGTTGCTAGAAATTTTATAAAATTATACTTTCAATATTGATATATTTTTTAGTTAAGTTGGTTTTCACTAGGAAAATAAAAGCTGTTATCGCAGAGGTATCTTGAATTTTTTTTTTTCAGGTGAATCAGCAATGCAAATTGTTGAAATTTTCGAACTTAACTTAAAACCAAGGCAGTGATTAGCATTAAATTGTAGCAAAGCCATATATCCATTCAAATATCCAGAAATATGTAAAAAAACCGTTAGCTACTGAAATCATACAAAAAAGTTAAAGTTTGTTTGAGTAAATAATATAAAGGAGTTACTGGCAAGCAAGAAAAAACCGAAGCGATAACTGCTTTATGTGGTTCTAAATATATTTCTTATGTGAAAAACACACTACTCACTCGGTTGCATTATATACACCTGATCATGTTTCGTAAAGTGGGTTTGTGACTTACCCAGTTTTTTGAAAATATTACACAGACTTTCATTAAATGCACGCGTCACCATTGTGTCTCCTTGCGTTTGAATCAAAGATGTTTTCTAAATTCCAATTTCCTGTAGAGGAAATATCATAAATATGTAGATATGTATAGGACCTATTAGAAGTTTTATTTCGTTTTAATTTTTTGTTTAGTTAAGTTTTAGTTGTCAGCCTGGCATCCAAATTCATGTATAAAAATCGTAAATCGTTATTAAAACAACAATTTGTAGCCAACTATTCACTAACTAGCATTCGACTAGTGGTAACTAATTATTAACTATTTCCTTTGGCCGTAACTAATTACTTTTGAAGGGCGATGGCCGCAAAATAGTGAGAACTGGTTTCGTCTGCATTACATGTAAACTAGCTTGTAGCTAACTATAACATAAATATTAATAAGAAAAACCAAATTGTTTTTTTGCTTCTTTTACATTTTTATTTATTTATTTAATTACTTAATTTTATTACACCGTCAGCGTAACCTCAAAATGATATTGTAAAATTTCGATCTGCCTTTAATTTGTCCTGAATGCGAAGAAGAATCTGCGAAGTTCAGAAAAAAAGTGTATTGAAAGTACACTTTTCTCTTATGAGACTTCTTTCCAAGGTTCAGTGGGTATACTCTATATGCATGACCGGACAATAATTTTAATTAATATTTACAGTACTAAGCTAAACAATGCATTTCTCAATCAAAGCTTTGGTAGAAGTATTTAGTTACAAGAGCTAAAAATCAATACTGACTTGTAAAAATGTGTCGTTCACCCTAGTACACACTAACTTTAACTTGTGTGTATGTATGTATGCATGCAACCCATACGTTTTATTTTATTCATAGTGGCGGAATGCAAAAATCAATTAAATATCTAAAACTAACATTTCTGTGAGGCAAGTAAATCAAATCAATGTTTGCTCCAATTAAATATCCTGACTTTTCATTTACATCGCTTAACCAAATTTCTTCGAGGAAGTCTGACATTTGAATAATTAAAAATACTTTCCAATTTTTGATGTTAATGTTTTTTTTTTTTGTGAGTTTTTACAAACACTTATGTAACTAAATAGAGAGAAATTTAGTGTAGATATGCTTTGCTAACTTCTTTCTCTAAATCAAATATTACTAAGAAGAACTTTTCTTAACAAACCTCCGAATGTATTTCTACCAAAAAAAAGCTTCTCATGAAATCCATTTGATTTTCGGAAGCGCCGCAAAGCTATAACAATAAACATGCACACCAAAAATTGGAGGGTAAGCTTGGCCAAACATTGAGCAAAAGTAGAGGCGCTAAAATATTTTTATTATGCGGGCAGAGTACTACAGTGGTCCCACTTAGGTACATATTTAAAGATAAATATTAATTTATACGTTTACGAAATTATGGAAAATTATAGTTATGTTTCTTAAGAAGGCCGCTGTGATGTAGAGGTCAGATGTGTGTTCTTCCAGCCCACAGGACGTGAGATCGAGTTCAGTTTCCGACTAACATCAAAAACAATATAAAATATATATTTTTTTTAATGAATAGCGGCAGGCAATGGCAAACTTCCGAGGGTATTCTGCCATGAAAACAGCTTCTTATAAAAATAAGGACCAACTCCGTTCAGAGTCGGCGTAAAATTGTAACTGCCTCACCTTTGTGTGACAACATCAAGATGCACGCCACAAATCGGCCAAACACTATCATATTGTGAGAGCGCCAATATACTACACATGTTCAACTAAATTCACCACACCTAAACCCAGCACACCTCTTAAGCCCACCGCACCTGAATTCACAACACAGTAACTCCAACACCCAAATCCACCACAACGCAACTAACCGCACGCAATTTCACCACATGACATGATATCTTTTGATGTGGCATCAATGACAACATCATTTGGCATAAATATTATTACATAATGAAATATAAAATAATAGCGGCGTTCATATAAATTGATAAGCCTCCGATAAACGAGATAAAATGATAATTAAATCAGTTTATCACTTTTGATGACGACCCCGAATATATTGAAATATAATGATGTTTCCATGTGTTTTTTGGTTTTTGGTATCTTATCTTATATACAAATGGGAAATCGTGTTTTCTTTACACCCCTTTTACGGCTAAACCATACATCAAAATTCTAAACAATTATGTATCATTAGAAAGGTATTTTGAAGCTGATGTGCAGACAATTTCTCAAATTTCAAACTGGTTTAACATAAAGCGAAAGAATCAATTCAAAAGTGACACCTACACTATCACCGTAAATGTACATGGTTGGAGTGGAAATGTCTCCTAAATGTATGCTTTAATATTGATACTGAATTAAAGAAATCTGCTAAGCAGCAGTTTAGAAATCAGATTTATGTGGATTAAGATTCATACAAAGAAGAAGGTAAAGCTGAATATGTAGAAGAAGAAAGGGATAAAGGCAAAGATTAGAATAAAAGTAAATAAACCTAAATATAAACGAAGGTGAAGGTGAAGATAATGATGAAGATGAAGAACATGAACTTGAACATGAACATGAACTTGAACATGAACATGAACT
>NW_023458555.1:41929518-41931345 GCF_013731165.1 Rhagoletis pomonella | reverse complement strand
GAACATGAACTTGAACATGAACATGAACTTGAACATGAACATGAACTCGAACATGAAGGTGAAGATAAACATAAACATAAATATTTAAAGCGATAGAGACAAAGATAGAGAGGGAGAAAGTGATAGTTATAAAAAAGGAAAAACAACTGAAGAATACGCGATGTTATATTGTGGTGTGTTATGCTCCATATGTTATGTTATTAAATCTTATGTTATGGTATGTTGTGTTTTGCTAAGTACTAAGCTAAACTCCACTCCATTTAACCCATTCCAACTAATGTTATTTCAGCTCAACTCAACTCACATAAACTATCCTTAATTTTAGCGGGTGAATTTAAACCGCTGGGCGAACACTAGTAAATAAATATTAATATGCCACAGTAAAATTGACCTGGTAATGGTTCCCACATATTGTCAAAATTCAGCAAATAAATGTTTTTAGTTTTCTAAACTAACCCTTTTCCTAAGTGCAACGAATGGCTATTTTTTACATCCACAAAAGTAAAAATTTAGCATTTTATGTCGGCATTACTCCAATAAATTGTAGCACTCAGAGAAATTCGTTTTTTTTAAATATTTAGCAAATGACTAATATTTAATTATAAAATTTGTGCACTGCTCTCTTGTAATGGCCCTTTCTGTGTTTCGCAATTTAATTAAATCATTTATTGGCAGAACACAAAAAACTTTAGCAAAATTAATTAAAATCTTGCACTCAACCTCTTTCCGATGATAGAATTGCTCGATATTGATTGGACCAAATATTTTTCATTTCATTTCAAACTGATTTTTATTACTTTTCTAAAATGTCTAAATGATGCCAAATGTAATTTGAAAAAGTACCCAAACAATGACAAGGATTAAAATAGAAATTGGAAAATTAGAAAATCGATCAACCAGACAAATTCGTAAATGAATGTGGCAAACAAATTTCAATACTGCTGAGATAAGCATGCCTTTCCTGCCAACAAACGATTTACAACAAAAGTGAGAAAAAAAGTAAAAGTTGCTGTCGACTCAAAATGTCAACTCATGCTGTGCTATGAACAATTTTGTATGTATGAAACGAAACACTTGCATATACATAGGTGCAAGTACATACATAAATACATATGTCTATGTAGGATATTGAGCATAAGTGGGGATGGAAAAGCGCCCAGTATTGTTGGCATAGCCAAAAAATCACAAATGCTACAAATTCAGAGAACGACCAATTAAATCAAACTAAAGAGGAAGGAAGATAAATTTCTAAGTGCTGTAAATCTGCATTTATATCCCATCCTTGCGTAGAAATCTTATAATACGGTAAATCTGCGCCAACTATGCCGTCACGCTATGTCACTAACTTCATCCGCTTGCAATGAAATCTTTGACCCCACCCCAAGACCTCCGAGTGACAAACAGTTGACATTCCGCACTTTAAAGCGGCATGCAACGGATTTGCAACTAACTCAAGCATATCAACGAGAAAGCCTGAATGCAAATGCATAGATACTCTACGTATGTAAATAAATTTGTGTGCGAATTGCCAGAGTTAGAAGAGAGAGAGAGTGAGATAACAGGGAGTGTGGTTCGGTGTTGTGTGACTGTAACCAATTGAGTGCAATCTAGAGATTTACGATGGTTCAACCGCTGCGCTGCAATGCGAGCAATTTTGCTGATTTCTGAGGCTCACCAAATGCATTCGCCCACACATGCACATATGCATACATACATACATACGTGCAATATGAGCTCGGCGCCCGCATTCCCTTGCAACTGGCAAATTAGTCGCAATCGGAATTCCATGAATTTCTGCTATGTAGACATGTTGTTGCAAATTATTTA
>NW_023458555.1:41914073-41929118 GCF_013731165.1 Rhagoletis pomonella | reverse complement strand
TTTTCATAAAAAGTGGAGTTAGCAACATTTTACTCTTAGCTAGCGATATGTTTTAAAAATATCGTCAAAAATCAATATTCAACCTTATCAGTTCATCTAAAATGTGGGTACATGGCGTATGAGTGACATAATTTCTTGCTCATATTTCATACAAAATCTTTGAATTCGACAATATGTTTATTATCCACTAATGAATTATTTCGACCGCAACGCAGTGTGGCGCAACCTGTGAAACGTGATATGAATTTCAAAATTTAAATAATGAGTGGATTTTTAATATCATTGGGTTGGGCAATATGGAAATACCACTGGTAAGTCTGAAAATTCATATCGGTCAGTTTTTATAAAATTATTAAGTATAACCCTTTCCGGCAATGTATTCACAATTATGTGTATAATTTAAAATTTTATTATGTTCACAAATAGCTTTCCTAGGTCTTGGGGCCCTGGAATATTGTCCTGTATTTTTAAATATTTGTTACTATAAATTAATAAAATTGTTTTCAAAAAACGCAAGGTATGGTCGGCAGTTGAAACCAAGGTCTTAGAAGACATGTTGGCACAAGGTTTCATCGCTCGCTTGATGTATCCTATTGTACGTATATAAACAAAAATTATCTAGAATCGACAACCCCCACAAGGGGGTGACAGTGGCCAATAGTAGTAAAAATGGATTAGCGAATTCTGCAAAGCAACTAAGCAGATTCCTAGAAAAATGTCCAAACCAAAAATAATTTTTGACAAAAATACATATTTGCAGTCACGGGACGAGCTTAAATTAGATACAATGTAAAAAATTAATTTGTAATAAAAAAATGGATTTTGTCGCAAGTAATTTTATTAATTTATTATACTTACACGACCACTGTTTAAATATAGTTATCTGTAGTCAAGCGTTGCTTAAATTTTTATATATCTAGCGAACTTTATAAGACAGTTTCACGTGGAGTTCTACATAATTTTGTGAGAATAAAATTTTTCGATTGCTTATTTAAAAAAAGGATATTTAAAAAGGATCTAGGAAGCGCGCTTATTTATACTTAGGACAAGTAAACATTAATTATTTATAAATATATATAAATATTAAAAACTCGCTCCAGCGAGTTAAGATTCTCTTTTCATAAGCACACCTCCTATAATAATTATAGAATTTTTATTGTAGAGTTGAAAGAAAAGACTCTGATATGAAAATGGAACAAAAGGTCTAAATATTAATAAATCGCGTATCTATTAATCAGATTTAGCATTCAGCCAAAAGTGGACGCTTCTTTAGATGGCATCGCTTTTCGATGGCAAAAGTCCTTCTTGCACATAATTTAGTATGCAGATATTGTAGATGTTTTCATTTTGTAATTTTTAAAAGGAAGGAATAGGAACTTCTTTAGAAATAAAATAAATGTGTCTGTTAATTTTACCCAAAATTCATAAAACTTGGTACGTAGGACCAAAAAAGTTTTATAGGAGGTGGACTCCATGTAGCAAGAAAAATTGCATAAAAAAATAATATTTTTTTAAATTTGCGCCCTTTTTCTGGAATTGGTGAACGATAATGTAAGCTGATTTGGACATTCTTCCAGAATTATGCTTCTATGGTTAAAACCAGCATATACTTTGAAGACCTGTGGGTGTGGCAGGGCGTCGACTTTTACTATTTTCCACAATTCTTCATTCCGAAGTGCAGAATAAACCATATACGAAATTTCAGGGAATTTGTAGTACGGTTAATACTTTGGCCCATTGTGCCCCGTAGCCTTAGAAGGCAAGACGCGAGCTTTCTAAGATAGTGGAATACACGCCGTAACGAAATTCAACGGCACCGTAATAATTATGATGGCGACAGTGACGTCATATTTGTAGTGGTGGTATTAGCAGATGAATCCTAGTAGACAGGGTAAAGTTTATTGCTGTCCAGCTGCCATTTCGGTTGTATATATAATTTATATCAGTGGACATTTTTGTGTGCAGACTTTTTATATTTTGCTATACGCATTTCTAAGATGGCATCTAGCAAGTAGTTTTTGTGGATTAAATTAATTAAAATTTTTTAAAAATATGCTATTTCATATCCAAGTACATAATAACAATTATCTTAATAGAAAACAGATCAATTTTAGCTTTTATATTAAAATATCAATTATGTTGCCGCAATGAAATTTTCATTCAAATGAAAATGTAGCTGTGAAACTGACAAATTGCCGGCAACAGATGGTAAGATATAAGCTCTAATATATATATATATCTTCTAGAGCAATGAGTGGTCTCCATTGGCAATTTATATTCTGAGATATGTATCAAGATATAAACTTTATCTTGTGGAGACGGGCAGTAAAAGCGCAAAGCGAATCAATCAAAACATCGACTTGGGAATGATATAGGCGAAACAATGCATACAACGGGTGAGTACTTTTTAACCGACTTCAAAAAAGGAGAAGGTTATTAACTCGTCGGAATATTTTTTTTTTATGTGTCTTACCGCATAAATTTAGACCGCGTTAACCGATTTCTAAAGGAAAGGTGTTACCTCATCGGTGTGACATGTTTGAAGTTAGGTTAAAATTAATTGACATATAATGCAGAGGTAACCACCCTTGACTATTTCGCAGTCATCGCCATAGAAATATAGTTAGCTTTCCTCAAAAAAAAAAATATATATATATAGATGATAATGACCTTTAATTCCTTCCAAATAAACTTCAAGTTCAGTTATAGTTGGGTAAATTTCCTGCAGGCAATGTTACGGTCGTAATAAAATGGCACCTGTTTTGGAGGAAAACAAAATTTAAACTGGAAGATTGTACTGTATCATCAACCAACTCGTCGGTCCTTAAAAGGCGACCTCAAACGTGGAAAGTCCGACGTAATTCGGCTTAGGAAATGAAACAAAGAATGTTTTGCCTAAACCAACAAACGATTACAGAGTCACACAATAAGAAATTGAAATACTTTTTAACTCAGCACACGAATTTTATAAGACTTGGAATAGTTGAGCCTTCTGGCATTTGTGCGAATAAATAGCCAAGAAAACGGTGTGCACTCCTGCACTTAATCATATTTGCATGAGGGTTTTGGAAGAATTTTTCCTAGAGATTAACAAACTTTTAAATGTTTTGAGACATTTGTGTATTTACCACTATTCTTCTTAATGCGTAAGAAATGCGTAGATAGGCTATCATAAAAGCAGACGCAAACTTACTAAACCAATCGAGGTTCTCATACCTATACACATATTATTGTCTAATGCTGCTTGTTTTAATGCTTCAAAGGTATGTCAAACTAATAATGAGCTGCTCAAATGTGACATTCTTTTCAAATCATGAACAATCTAATTTAGAGATACCGACATATTCTCGTAAAGGTCTACAAATCTTAGTAATGACCGTTTTTATATCGATGTGTATGTCAAACACTATACATACCCACTGGGAAATTAGGTAAGCATCTTACGAGGTAATCCATGTTTTCTTTCAACTTTTACTATCATCATGACTGCTAAATAGTAGAGCACAAAATGAACACCTGCAATGATGCCTCAAGTTGTAAGTTGTAAAATACCGTGTCGCCGAAGTTACTTCAGAGCACCGAAATACTCCGAGCGGCGGCTCTACATTATAGGTACTTGGTAAAGCAACTCTGAAGTATATCTGACACCAAGTGTACATTCCGAATTCCTAATTCTATAAGGCGTTCACACCTTTGTCGAAGTAAGTGAGATTCGGCAGGGAAGTGGTAAGGACCGCCGGCTGAAGTATAAGTTGCTGGTAGGGCATTATTACACGCTCCTATGTCCTATGGAGCATGCATGTATGTATATATGTAAGTATGTGTATATTGGTATGAGAGTATTTATGAAAAGTAAATAAAATTCCTTGTAAATACAACAGCGCAAACCACTCAATAATAACAGCAGATGTGCCCTTCAGCCACGTATGTTTGTATATATAAAAGGACAGCGGGTGTCCATCGATGATATTGAAAATGATGGATGACATCGCCAGTAATATCAACAATCACAACAACAGATTGAATTGCAGAAATGAAGTCGACATGACTGGATGTCATCATCAATTGTGCATTCAGCTCGAGCGTCGTAAAATCTCTGGCGTGCCACTCTGACTAACGGAGACAGGAACGGTTTAAACGTTGGTTGGAGAAGTAGCACCATGCATGGGTATCACAACCGCAGAGCCGACAACCGCAACAGCGCAACATCCGACTGCCCACGCCGCCTGCAGCCAGAACAGAAGCATACATACATATGTACAGTGTTCCCGGCTTAATTGTCCCCCGGCTTAATTGTGCCCCGGTTAATTGATTTCCCCGCTTAATTGAAGTAGCTTATCGTAAAAAAGTATTGCATAAAAAATCCATACAAATTTTCCCGCATAATTGAAACCGGTTAGTTGGTTACCCCAGATAATTGGTTAAAAACATTGGCATAGAAAAGAGATATACCTTAAATTTTCCCCGGTCAATTGTTCCCTACGTTTATTTTATTTTTTATAACAATTATCTCTAAAAATGTGAGGGAAAGCATACATACTTACGTATGAACAATAATAAAAATACACATTTTTATTCCTTTATTTTGTTGTTTAAAGTTTAACCCTTAATTAGACGCATGGTTTCTTAAAGTTACCCATAATAAAGAGCTTTAATATTTATGACAATACAGATTTCGTTTTACATATTTAGTCACGGGTAGAACAGCGTCGCCTACACATGTGTCGCTATCCGCTAGAGTACTGACCCCATGCGACAACTAACGTAAAATTTATTGGCGGAGGCAAGTTTTATTTTTTTTTTTTAAGTTTGAAATCAAAATAGTGTTTCTGTATTTTTAAGTTAACGATAAACTTCTTTTCAATTTATTTTAAAAACTCTTTTTTCAACACTTTTATTGGGGTCACTGCAGACCTCATGTGAATAATAATGTGATTTTCTTTTTGCGCCTAATTAAGGGTTAAACCACATAAATGTCATTAAATTTAAAATGCGCATATGTATTTTCTTTTAATTCATTAGGTTGTCCAATTCAGCGGAATTTCTGTATTGAGCGAACTGTTTAATTAAACATGTATCGGTTAATTGATTCCCCGGTTAATTGACCCAAAAATTGTAAAATCTTTGAAGTGCAATTAAGCGGAGAATACTGTAGCACATACAAACATACAAATGTATGCATGTAGGTTGGGAAAAGTTTTATCTCATTCGTCTGCATTGGAGGCTGTCAAAGTTGATCAAGCGAAAATTTTACCAGGGGAAGAGAGGGAGCAACGGCAGCAGTTTGTGCGGGTGCGTATTATAAAATCAGTAGGCTGATACATGTGAGTGTGTGCCTGGGTTTGTTGAGTTGATGCCACAGCTGAATTATAATGCAAACTTGTACATGTCAAAATAATTTGCATGAGGCGTGGCAGTCGCTGTGCGGTAGGCAGTTACATGCAACAACAATAAAAACAGCTATGTCAAAGGTACAGAATGTTGCCAACAAAATCAAATGAGTAAGGTTGTTACAAATATAGGATTTCATAAAGTTATTAATTGTGTGGTGAATAACGGAGTACAACAAAAATAACAACAACAAATACAACCACTCAGATGCCACTAAAGGCGCTCAAGGCCTTTAAGGGGGTCTGGTTTAATTGCCGGCACTTCTTTTGCCTGCTATCTGTTACCACTATGTACGAAAACTGCATACAAATAAACATAAATGAATGAATGCAATGCATATTACGCATACATACATATGTATATACTTATGTAGATAGTTGCTACTAGATACAAAGCCTAATACGCTTATGCAACGACGGTATGCAAACAATATGTACATATGTATGGATAAATATGTGTCTGTTCTTATTTGTTGGTATAGATTGTGGTCTTCTAGACAATGGCAATGACCAAGCGCCAGTTATGTGGGGTGCTGAATCATTTGTCTTTTGTCACGTACCGGTTTTGCTCGTGTCGGCCATTGAGTGTGTGTGAGACAAACATATAAACTGCAGCATCTTTTCCATCCGCTCCTCACATTGCCTGTCTGCGCACAAGTTGTGCTCGTACTCAGCGAGAATGGAATTAAGTTTACAGACAGTAATCCTAGCAGATTAGTCAGCGATTACAGCGTACAATCTGCAAGCGATTTATGGAGACAAAATGGTTGAGAATCTCAAAAATATTGAAGATTAGAAGTATAAGTTGAGGTGACCTCCTACAAATTCTTGCTCGCATTCAACTAAGCAGACAAAAGGGCAAACAATGGCAGTTAAAGAGATTGCCAACTGGATGAAATGGTATGGCCATTAATGGGCAAATGATCCGAAAATATTGCTATTTGATCTTAATTTGCAGCATCTAAAGTTACCTAAATCTGTTGGCAAATATTTATTCGAAGCGTAGAGACAAAGAGCGCTTCGCTAGTGTGAAAAATCCAAATGGGTCTTCACTTATGTTAGTGCAAATTAAAAGTTAAGCTCAAGAACAGATTTCTGAACTGATTTTATGAGTATTTTGTATTTAATGAAACGAATAAAAATCCTTTGGTTGATATGCCAAGTCATTTAAATCTGTAGAAATTAGAATGCCTTAATTTTAATGTTTTAAATCCGTAAATGAGAAACTTATAAGTGTGATTTCCAATCCATAGGCTCTGATGTGTGAATATGGCACGGGCATGTATGTATGTATGGATGTATATCTATATTATATTGAGAGGACGGGAGTTTTTTTATACAAACTTACTTCTCCTTAATACAAAAATTATTCATAGTACATCGGATTAGCTATGTATGTACGATATGAATGAATGTATGTATGTATGTGCTTTTGTATTTATTATTGGCATGGTTATCGTTTCCTATTCTTTATTGTTATTGCGGTCGGTTCATATTTGTTTCGGTCACAAATATCGTTGTCGATTTGTAAGCTTTCATTGATACTTAGTCTTTCCCCTCCACTTCTCCTGTTGCCTTCGATAGTCTCGTTGGCTATGCCCATCATTGATGAAATTGTGTCTATGATCGACCGAGATTTGCTGAATCCAAATTGGAAGCTTGCGCATAATTTTCTCAAGGATTTTCCTAAGTATGTCCAGTACGCATAGAGGACGATAGACGGGGTCTCGAACGGGGTTTTATTTCTCCTTGATAACAATACCAGTTTTCGGACTTTCCAACTACTGGGAAATGTGCCTTCTTTCAGGCAGGTATGAAGGGTTTTTGTAAATAAGTCCGGCCATGAGTGTATCGCGACTGTCAGGGCCTTATTAGGTATTCCGTTATAACCAGGAGCTTTGCCATATGCAAGGTTTGTGCAAAGAGTCAAAAGTTCTTCATTTATTATTAGTGGCATTTCACCAATTGCATTATTCATACAATTTGGCACGGTGCCTGGTTTCTGGAGAAATAATGTCGTGATCAGTTATATTAAGCAGTATTACTGTGAAAAAATTAAGGTAGTTCGAAAAGTCTCCAAACGCACAAAAGCAGAAGACAAAAAATACATATGTATAAGGAAAAGGAAAGCTTTGAAATTTCGCGAAGCATAAGCTCAATTTGTTGATCGAGTTTATGTTATATTTGCTTTCATTCGGGGTTTGACATTGTCATTTAGTTCTTATAATATTATCTTGAAATGTTTTCACAAGTGGTGCTGCTCCAAATATTTGAACAGAAAAGTAATTTTTTTAATATAATATAAACATAAGTTTGTTTGATCGATCGCATACTATTGTTGCCAAGAAATTTTTATCGAGAATTATATCAGTTCATTAAAAAAAATAATCCAAACAACACCACTACTATAACCACCAACTATAAAAGTGTTCAAATGCAACAATAGCGTTATTTGGCCTTGAGTGCGACGGGATGCTTCCTACTATTTGTAAGCTTTCAGGAGGGTGCGGGTTCAAATGCCATTAGATGGAGCACATAATTTTTTTCGGTTTCTCTTAATTACGGAGATGCATCTGTGAAGTGCAGAACGAAATCGTATTCGAACGAAAAAATCTTCAAAGTTAATATATTTAAAGTAAACAAAAGGTCGTTTGGCGCCAAATCATATGTGTTTTAGCTTGAAAGAAAGGACAAGGCTTATTATATCTCGCAAATTTCTCAAACAATTTATCCACCAGTTGGAGTTGGGGTCAAGATAATTAGACAATTTTGTTGCAAAGGACCGATCTGTTTCAAACTTCAAACGCCTATAATCCCAGGAGCTCGCAATCGGATGAAGGGTTTAGGAGGCCAAAGATGACCAGCAGATAGGCGTTAATTTTTATATATCGTTGCTTTAATATAGAACGAATCTAACTTAGCTTATCTTCAAAATACAGTTTGGTGCGAAAGTTGGAAAATCACTCACTAAACTATATCAGAAATTTAAAATAACTGCTACAGCATCTAATTAGTAACCGTCGTCAATAAATAAAGCGTTTAAAACCGATTTGTGGGTAATGAAATTTATCTACATATATTATTTACATAGATAAAATGATAGCCGGAGTTAACTCAAAAACCACTGGATAGATTTGCTAGGCTACTAGCAAACTCGCTAGGTGCCACTTTTCATCATAGTCAGGCGTTGGAACATCGACTCCGTCATCAAACACTGGGGGCTTAGGTTCGCCTTATTCACAACATTCAGTGCAGCTAACATTCAGTAGGGTGGAAAAGTGTTTTCTTCATAATATAAGCACGTCCTGGACATCGGTTGCGACGGTAGTTCTTACAGTAGTTCGCACTAACGTATTTCGGCCAATCTCTCCTTATTGCGGAAAATACGTCTACGTATAACGGCCCAAATAGTTTGCTTTGCACCCAATCGCGGCGGGCCCTGTAGACGCCATCTTTCTTCTCTGCATCTTCTTCATACTCCTCATCTCACCAGATGTTTTTTTTTGTGCTCGCCGAAACGCGACTACTTCTTCGGTAGCGGCACGTAATGAGGTGGAAAGGTGGTTCCACTGCTCGAATGTTTTGGTTGGTTGAAGAGTGCTCTCTCAGAGTATGTGGAGAGAAGGGTGGCGAAAGCATTTGCTGTCTGTTAGGGTTGCAACTTTTAGACGTCGAGCTTTCCTTGCATTGTTGGGAGCAAATTTTTTACTGCGTAAAGGCGGGCCTTCGGTATATCACAAGATGATCAATTAGCTTGATGTTTCTTTTTAAGCATGAACCTAGTATTAGTGGCGCCAGAGACCCCTTCCTTTCCTACCTTGGTATTGAAATCGCCAGGTAAAACAAAAGAGTATCTTCTTCTGCGGCAGTCCCTCAAAGATTTACCGTCACACACAGACAATGCAAATTCCCTTACTGAATGCAATATATCTCTGCTTGAGATAGCTTAGATTTATAGAAACAAATTCGAGCACGTTTTTCCAAGAAAGAACACGGTCCTTTTCGCGAGGATTTTTCGAGCTCCTATAGAAGAAAACTCACATCTGTGCCCTTCACTTTTCTTATAAGGACTTTTGTTGCTTTGAATGAATATCAAAAATGACAAACATTGAATTAGTACATTTTGGAATAATGGGTATGATATTCAGACTCGAGACATTAAATTTTAAATAGAATTTCCAACAAAACATCGATCCTTTACGTACGTTCTAAATGCATACTTTCAAAACAATGGTATCTAAATAGGTTTGCGGTGAAGGAAGAGGGAGGAACAATGCAAAAATATTTTTAAGGCGCAGCGAAGCTACCCAGCTAATTGCTGATACATAATAAAACCCTTCCATAAAATGTGATTTTGATTGAACTTAAAAAATACAATAAACATAACGCTAGTGGAGTCATTAACAAGAAATGTTTCCAATCAAGAATACTTAGGTCAGATGGTTTCCAAATAAATAACGTAACTGTGTTCGCAATAACGACTGAAAAAATTTTAAAATTTCGACTACTTACGAAATTTTTTATCAGCCCAATTAAATTAAATATTTCAAGCAATATACGGAAAACTGCTCTGATTCTCTTTTTTCCTTGATGCAATTTCAAACTAAAATAATAATAATATACATATGCACAGTGACTTTAAAATCCTTATTTATCTCGGCATTATTCCAAATTTAAACTTTTATCGTAACTTAGATATATATACCGATAAAGGAGACAATGAATATTCCGATAAAGAAGCAAAAACAGCAAAACACGCATGCCACTGACTTTTACACCCTATTTAAATTCAAGTTACATTAATAGATATTTACAAAAAAAATCCTTTTGAAAAAAACAAGACAAGTAAGCTCTGTTTCTCAACATGATATAAACAGGCTTGACCAGATAACATTTACTAGACTACGCTTAAGCGTTTGGGACATATAAAAATAACTAACCAATACCTAGATACAAACATACTAAAAAAAAAAAACATTTTGCCAATATTCACACAGTGTAATTATCACGCAAGTAATGTCATTGATTATTTGCTTAATATTTGTCCGGCAGTATGTCAAGGTAAACGTTTTTTCTTTTTTTTTTTAAATACTAGGCATACACTTAATTTATCAATTGCTAATAACAATGTCATTTATTATGTCAAACGAGTAGTCTCATACCTTCGTTCAAGTTCTTATTGAACATATCAGGAAACTGCTGGTACTTCATTTTAACATAGAATATACTCCCACCAGCTAATTTAAAATAATTTTTAAAGTGCAACTTTTTACATTCGAGAAGAAAACTGCACTTGCGATTTACATTGAAAAAACTTTGTTAAAAACTAGGTCGTATACCAAATTTAGATATTTCAATTCCACGTACTTAAAAACGTATATTATATTCATGAAATAATGTCATGCACAGAAGGAGATAGGGTTGTAAGTGCATACTCGTATGCACATTTGAATATCACGTCACGTGCGAGCGCAGAAAAAGTCAACCACAAATAAAAATACAAATACTTACGAGTACAATTGCAAATGGCTCAGGCTTGAGAAAAGAGCCTACAAATTACACCCGTTAAGTTTGTGTAACTTTTCTTGCGCGAAACTCCTAACATATGCACATTAGGGTGGCCCTTATTTAGAAAGGAAGTCGGATTCTACTTAGGTCTCATCCCCTAGAAATGTGTGAATAGCCTAAAGACTAAACTATAAAAAGTTTTAGGTCTGATTGACGTGGCTCAAAGCGCTCAAAGTTTCAAATTTATTTAAATGCTTCGATTTCTATAATTCTTTTTTTAAAGGAAAGGTGTTAACTCACATGTGGTCCCATACTTATTTGGTTTGAATTCGATCATTGGATTGTAAAGAAATTAACGATAATCTTAAATTTTTATATGAGAATTGAATTCGGTTTTGTTGTGTTTTTCTTAAAACTACTTGTTATCTCCAGGAGACTTCCACGAAAAATACCCAACTGTTTGTTTAACAATTTATAAATTTGAAATAATCAATTGGGTAATATTTTTTGAAGTCTCCTGTAAAGAAACAGACTTTGCTGATTGGAAAACTTTGAGCGCCAAATGTAGGTCCGTCCCCTTTATGTGACAACATCAAGACGCACGTCACAAATCGGAGGAGAAGCTCAGCCAAACACTAGCGTATGTGTAAGCGAAAATCTATTTATTATTTTATTATTATTATGTTAAGCCGTTAATAAAATTTCGAAATCAGTAATCAAAAAATATCGTTTATGCCTATTTTATCCCTAGAACGCATAACCGGGTACCCGTGCTCCCACTGCTGTAGCTAAAGTACCACTACTTGTAAGGCACTTTGGATCTAGGAAACTTAGGTATTTTTTCGTCGTTTGAGTGGTCACCTAAATGCTTCTCAAGTCGACACCTACGCAAACACATAACCGGGGTGCCCGTGTGTCTACTAATTTTTATATGAAAAACTTAGCGAATAACCATCTGTTCATAGGTTTCGAAATAAAAGTTGTATTAAAAATCTTTAAAAATACATTACATAATTTGAATATGCAATTTAATTGAAAATATTTTATTAAAATGTCATCTTCGTCGACCGATTTGCTGTCTGTAAAGGCTCCTTCTAAATCTGCATTTGCGGAAAACACTACCGCGTTAGATATTTCGACCTCCCTTATATTGCGCTCCTGCTCTTCTCCGTCCTCAGATAAAGAATCGTCTCCATCGTTCACAATTGTATATTTGTTTTATTTGGATTATGACACTATTGTAGTAAATAAGCGATATGTATATAATTACATACGTATGTATATATGTATATGGTAATATATTATTAACTTCAAAATTGAGTATACAGTGATTGTTTTTTTAAATATGCATTTCCAATGATTTTAATGGTAAAATTTTTTTGTTACTTTTTTATTAAAACTTATGAATCGACTTATGAATCCAAGTTTCAAACTTTGTTCGAAATTTCAATATTCACAATCGATTATGCTTAGCTACTAGATCAGTAAACAAAAATTGAGTAGTTAATTTGAAGTTTGTGGTACGCCGTAAAATTTTATTCTTATCTCGAAGAAACTGCGAGATAATTATCCATTGCTGGGGAATGTAAAAACCGAATTTTCGGTTTTCGGTTTAAAAGCAAAAAAAAAACGATAAAACCTAAATCAAAACAAAGACTGAAAAAGATCATTAACCAAATTTAAAAAAAAAACGGTTTTGGGAAACACCGATCTTATTAGAACATCCCTACTATATTATACAATAGAGCACACACGTAATTGGCTAAATTTTCCCAATTGCAGACAATGTTCTAATAAAAAAATATATATTTTTACTTTGGTGCACGCATCTTAATCTTTTAAATAATTTGATTTTTTAACTATCTTCCAATGAGAACACATAAGCATGCCACGTTTAGATTGATTCCTTTTATGCTCCGAACACTATACAAGTTGTCCGATAGCAGTTTTAGGTACGTACGGTATACTGCATACACATAAAAGCCAAGACGAGTATCAGAATTTCAAAAAAGGAGTCACGCCACTTTGACTCTTCATAACTTCTTTCCTATTGCAAGCATATAGTTCTAACGGGTTGCATTCGATTCTGCTCTTTAAATACTATCAGTTCATTAAAAACTCAAATACGAGCCAACGTAAAACGAAGAAAATATAAGGGAGTCACCCACTTATTTGTAAAAAATTTCACAATTTTATTTCTGAATTATATGCATATTTTGCTTGAAAATATGTACGGTGGTCATTTTCTGGATTTACATAATCTACAAAACATGCGTGACCTTATTTTTTTAATAAAGGAGCGAAAATTATGTGTACAATTTCAATCTTTAGTTTTAAATTTTATTTGATTTTAAAATGCTTTGCAAAAGTCAGAAAATAAATCATGTCCGACGAAATGAGAGAATGAATTTACCTTGTTATGTTTTTATCATGGATACAGCCATGCAAGTTTTACATAACATAGAAGATTTCTGCATACTTAACTTAATTCTTCTACTTTTTGTATTATGACCATATTGAAGTAAATGTGCGATAAGTTCGTACAACTTTAAATATTTTTTACAATGCCTTAATATTTATGCAAATGCTTAATACTACTGGGTATACCTTAGTTCGTTGATTGCGCGATTGTTGGTTGCAGCCACCAAAGTAGATGACATTTTCAAGCCCACACATTTGCATTAATTTTCCTAAATAAGAATGTGCGTGAGTTTGTTCGAAAGGGGGGTTTAAAGGTACAACTACGCTACTGCCAACTTTGGGTCGAATCCCGCTGTGAAATTGCACTAATTTCCAAACAGCACTCGTATTAACCCCGAAAATTTGAAAACACCAGAACAATTACAACAAGACCATGCAACCAAATGCTTCAAGAATTCAATGAATAAAACAAAGAAAAACTAAAACAGCAAATAGTCCGACCAACAGTAGGGGGTGTAACCAACGTTTGCGCGACATCGGTAAGCTATGGGCTCGTAAATGCTGCGTACATTTTTTTTAGGTCACGGCAAGACGCATATCACACGCACGCAAAAAGCGTTGGGTACAAAGTTCTAGGCTGACGTTTCTAAAAAAAAAAAAAAACTGCAGTAACTTGTGCAAACGTGGAGATGGCGGTTAGAGCATGTTACTGCGCTTAGAACAAGGATAACACAGGGATATGCAATGATTGCTCTTGTTGTCGTTATTGTTGTTGCCGATTGCGATGAGCGCCCATTGTTGTGCCAACCTCAATGCGCAACGAGAGCGAAAAGTGAAGGCGAAACCGCAGCGACAACAACTTTAGCAGCGTCACAGCGGCAGCGAAGAAACAGAAAACTACGACTTTGGTTGCGACTGTTTTTGTCGTTCCATACACCCAATTTTAGCTATGCTGCTAGCATTGAGGCATCGAGTGCCACTCACCTGTGTCTCGTTGTTGCAGCCGCTGCCGCAACATGGCATTGCCGCTGCTGTTGAGTGCATTATGACAATTGAAATTAGAAAGGAAGTGCTCGCTCGTTGCTCGCTTATGTAAATTGTGTCTTGCTTGCGCTTTGCAAAACCCAGGGCGCACTCGAGTACCAAGTAGAAGTTTCTCGTAATTCTTCCTCAAACGAACACACGCAAATGGCTTTATGAACTTGCATATTTGTCCCATGCCAGTTGCACATGTTGTTGATTTCTTCCACATTTTCCTCACACTGTCGCACTCTTTCTTTTTTCAACTTAACCCATGTGATTGCAGCATGCTGTGCTATCCACAAGCTGAAAAGCAAGTTCAAAACCAAGTTTTCTGCGGTTTCAATTTACTTCGCATACGAATGCACACACTAGTGTGCTTTCTCACTACATCTCACCTGACCTCAACGTTTTTGGTCTCAACTCATCTAAACGATGTCTTGTAAATGTCACTCTAAAACGGGTTTCGTAAACAATGTCCCCAACCTGCGCGTGAACACACAATATTTTCAGGTATTCTTGCATTCGTATGCCCAAGTGCAATATAAATATATATCGTCGTTTAAAGTACAAAACCGCGTAACTGACATTTGCTGGCAAAAATTGGATTTGCTCACACAAGCTCTTGGCTCAATCCTTATCCATTTGTCCTGATATAGACTAGCCTGAAATGCGATTGGTTTATAAAAAAGAAAACCATTTTGAA
>NW_023458555.1:41912798-41913973 GCF_013731165.1 Rhagoletis pomonella | reverse complement strand
TTGATCCGGATATCTCGAAAACTGAGAGACTAGATTGCATACAAACAGACAGACAGACGGACAGACGGACAGACGGACAGACGGACAGACGGACAGACGGACATGGATAAATCAACTCAGCTCGACGTTCTGATCATATAAGTATACATTTTAATGGGTCTATCTCTTTTTGTTCTGGTACTTACAAACATCGGACCAAAGTTATAATACCATTTCATGCTCATGAAAGGTATAATAAAGTAAACAAACTATGTCTTTATTTTCGCCAATTCTCTTCAAAATTGATAATTTTGAAATAAAATAAAATTAAAACTCTCGTGAAGAAAAAAAATGTGCATATTTAAGGGAAACGAAGTATTAACTTATTTATTCACCGCCTGTTTAGTAGACAATTATCGCAGAACTCGTAAGCTTACAAAATATGCGTTGGGTGTATTCAAGGGGCCATGATGTGAAATACTATCAGTTGCAAGATGCAATAGAATCAGTAAAATCAGAGTCAGAGGTCATGTTTTTATCACTTTTACTCACCATTTGATTTTGGCATTCCTCTTTGTTTCATCCGTCTATGTGAGAGGATCCGCTTAAATTAAAGGTAGTTGAATGGACTGCCATTTCAACATTGAGAAATGCTGCGATGAGCTCTACCTATGAAAATATATTCAGAAGGTAATGCCTAACAATGGGATTGGTTAAGATGTCGTCAGCTAGGCTAATTTAGAAGTCCTTACTCTTACAATTTCTTTCTTCATAGATCTGTAGCCGACTCTTTGGACTGATATAAGTTTTGAGATTTAAGTTAATAAAGGGGTATAATTTCAACTTAAGAAAGTTAAACGCTTATTTAAGAAGATAATAATACTTACACTTAAAGCCCAACATATTTCGCTAGATATGTGAAACTCTGAAAGAATATGTATATGCATATCTGATACGAGTCCCACCTGTTCATCCACACGTACATATACACATACAGATATTTAGAACTGCCCATACTTCTACCTGGAATTTTTTGTACTTTGCCCTTTCCTGATTAGAAGACGCGTGATTCGCATTTACATTTATTACCCTCATTTTGTCTAGGCAACTCCCTTTGTATGTTTCTGAATCTACACGTTTTTTTCACAAACCAATTGTTTCCGCTCGATTTCTTTAGTCAATAAATGGACATACGT
>NW_023458555.1:41898851-41912698 GCF_013731165.1 Rhagoletis pomonella | reverse complement strand
GGGAACAAAATATCTTTAGTTGTCGAAACTAATCCTTTTTCTCAGTGTATGGTGTAATGAATACGAAGAATTAATCATTAATGTTCTTGATGCAAACAAATTCCTAATTCAAGCGCAAATGTTTGTGCATTTTATCCTTAGCAGTACAGCAGCTCGCTATACAACAATGTATGTATGTAAGTAGTAAAAGCGTGAACGTAAAGGCAACAACCATCTAAAGTCCTTCAAGAGACTGTTCTACTAAATACATACCAACTAAATCTTTACTGATTCGTAGCAGCAGAAATAACTATTTATGTAGTCGCTTTAGTGGCATGGCAGAAGGTATTAGTGGTAGCATAACCTCAGGACATGTTGTCATATCCTTCATTGCGCTCGTACAGCACGCGCCGAATTGCCATTACTGTGATGTGAGTTTGTTTTTTTTTCAACTCCAGGCGGGAACAGCATGCGCATGCGGGGGTGTAGCGCTACGACGGCGAAAGTGTGGAAATAAATTGCGCGAATATTATCACAAAATTAACAATACGACGACATAGTGATGCGCAAAGAAGCATAATAATAATAAAAATAATGAAGCAAAGCATAAAAGAATATCACAAACAAATGCAAATGTACACAGGCGGATGCGCTGCGCATCTGGATTGACGAGGGATTCAATTAAAGTGATTGTACAGCTGGGTAAAATTGGTAGCAGGAAGTCGAACGCAAAATGAAGTGAACGAGTTTCTATAGGCATTGTTTGCTCGGGAAAATTAATAAAAGCTGCATATTATCGACATATGTACATACATAAACACGTACATATACATGTATATATCTGGAGAAACCATGAACAACATCTTCCAAATGCGCCTTTAGACGCATACGCTCTAAATTGTTTAATTTTCCAAAAAATGCTTTTCAAAGAATTTTACAGAATATTGGTTGAAAAAGCTTCCACTAAAAGCCAGCTTGATGATAGGGAAAACTTAAATAAGCCCGTCGGAAAAGCCTTTATGAAATATGGTCCGTTAAGGTATGGCAAGCTCGAACTTCGTAGAGGAATAATGAACCTACAAATCTTCGGAAATAGGTAGGGAAACCCTTGAACAATAAGTTTGAAGTATACAAAGGCCATTAAAATGCCAAGAGGTCTTCCTTCTGACAGATCACTCTCGATGTTATCAAAATCAAAACTAGCCGAAGTCGCACGCGCCGATACAGCTACGTCTTCGCTAACACATGTAAAACTCTCAAAGTGTATGCCAGATCACACGTCGGTACTTAAAGGTTAAAGCTTAGGGCGAACCAGGTAAAGCATTGCTATATTGATAATTAAGGCATTTGGATCTATAAACATAAACTCTAGCATTATGTATCAATGCTATCCCAGTTGCAGCAGAGGTTCGCAGCACTTTTTACAGGACACTGGGCCCTAGGTACTGATGCAGCAATACTAGGATTGGAAGGCAACCCTTGTTGTCATAGCTGGAACTATTGAGATGCAGAGGAAATGGCATACCATCTCCTGTGCAACTGTAAGCATTTAGTAGGAGCATAATTAGGATTCTAGGCAAACCTTTCTTTGCAACTTCTTAGATTCCCAAATTCCACGCGCTAAATTTAAGAAATATAAGCTCGATATATTGCTTTATTTCGAAATCGGCCGCTGTGGTGTAGTGGTAAGCAGTGCGCGCTTTCACTCATCAGCACCTGGGTTCAAACCCTGGTCAAAGCAAAATCGCAAAAAATATAGAAAAAAGGTTTTTTCTTAACAGCGGTCGTCCCTCGGCAGTCAATGACAAACCTCCGAGTGTATTTCTGCCATGTAAAACAGCTTCTCGTAAAAAAATATAATCGCCATTCGTAGTCGGCGTAAAACTGTGGTCCCTCCGCTTTGTGGGACAACATCAAGGCGCACGCCACAAGTCGGAGGAGAGACTCGTTCAAACACTAACATATGTGTACGCGCCCATCTATTATTATTATTATAGCAGTTTAGAAATGTAATAGGCTGATGCTTTGCAATATACCAACTTGGAACTCAGCCGCGAATTCATTTCTTCCAAAAAATGTTGCCCTTCCGCGGTGTATGTTTTTCCTTCTTGTCTTTGTCTGGCTCACGGATTTCATAATATTGTCGGTTTAAGCAACCATCTGTATTTCAGGGCAGCCATCTCCCCTAACAAAGCTTCTAAGGACAGAGAATATGCCTTTTTTGTGTGACATTTCAAGGCACGAACGAAATTTTTCGGTGGAAACGAAAACACCATAAAGTACCAATATATATTCAATCCATCGGAGAGCCGTAAAATATGCTTCCGCTCAAAAATTTTTTTAACTTGTTTTAAATCTTAAAAATCACTGGCAAGTCCAAGGAATTTTGTGCTGTATGCAAAATTGAAAAAATAATAAAATTATACTAAAACACTATTATACTATTCAAAAATCAATGAGGCATTTCTTTTACATACCTTTTACGTCTGATTTGGAGTTAGCAGCTGTCCGTTTGACTAAGTAAGCTACACAAGGCCACAACAAAAAGCAGTAGTAAACGCAAACTAGGGGTAAACACTTCTCTATGCGTGAAAGATGCGTGCCAACTCAAATCGCTGTGGGATTTCATTATTCTTCTCAGCAATCGTAGAAGCAGCCAACCCCATGGGAATTCAAGTGGCCGCGGAGTACAAGCGAGCACGAAGTCAAAATGATTGCTTGAATTTGTCAAAAACTAATGGAAAATTGTGCTAGCGCACGCTCCAAACCCAAGTGGATACCAGAAAATGTCAGCATTCTCCAAGTGTTTGGATTTAAAAACATCTCGAAACAAAAAAGGGAAACTATGGAAGTAAAAGGACGAACGCCAGCACCAAAGCGTGTGCAAGAGCTAATAGTCACCGAAAATCATTTGCACACATTTACTCGTACATATAAACCTTTAACACTGTTTGTTTAACTTTTTCACTTTTGCATTTAGTTCTTCTTCTCGACTACTACTAACATGCATGTGTACATATGTACATACATACATACTTCTATCTACTTACCATTTATAACGTTGAGCATCACAGTCACACTGGGGCTATTTGACGGGCTACATGTGTAATTGCCATTATCACGTTTTTTCGCTGATTCAATGATTAATGAGCCGGTCTGTATTTGCCAGTTGAATACCAACGAAGCAGAGTGTCAAGAGTCAGTAACGGAGATAACATCGAAGGCCAAAGCCAATGTGTCCATTCCACCATCCAGAGGCAGAGTCGGTGCCAGTGAGTCAAAGATTTGCCATGTATCCACCATGAAAGCGGCCAAATAATTTTTTGTTGTTGTAATTGTTGTTGCGTGTGGAAGAGAAATCAAGAAAAGAAAAATTAATATGAAACAAGGTTATTTAGAAACGTGCTATTTAGATGGACAGAAATTTATTATTTCGAATTATCGGTGTTTTTTTTTTTGGTTAGAATTTTTTTGAAATAGTTATTGTTGCCAATTTTTTCTAGCCTTTGCTTTCAAATATTTAATGAAATTTTGGTCAGCTAAGCTGTCTCACATGAAAAATAAATATTTGGCGCTTACAATTTTTGTTAAATGCTAGGCCGAGTTTCTCCTCCAATTTGTGTGTGGCCCTGATTTAGAACTCAAATTGAGGGATCTCCGAACGTTATGCAGCCACCGAACGGCAAATAGGTTTATCAGAAGCTTTTTCAAAAGATACAATTTTGTAACTGAGCGCATTTCTGCCAAAGGAATTATAACTACATTGCACTCCGGGTACACATTTTTGAAAAGACCTGCTTACTCAACTAAGATTGTTCATAGAACTCAAATCATGAATTTAAAGACCCTTTAACCCTTCGTTCAGCTATAAGTCACACGGGTGGTTTTCGGCGATACTTTTTCAAAACTTTCCATGTTTTAATTAATTTAGGACTATGACCCTAATTGACTTTAATACGATTTCGTTTAGGATAATTTTCAACTCTATTTTTATACCCGAGCGCACTTGTGCACAAGGGTATTATAACTTTGTTCACATAACGGTTGTTTGTAACAGGTAAAACGAATCGAGATAGATATAGACAAATGTATACATAAATGATCAGAATGAAAAGAGAAATCGATTAAGCGGTGACTGTCTGTCCGTCCGTCCGTCCGTCCGTCCGTCCGTCCGTCTGTGCACACGATAACTCGAGTAAAAATTGAGATATCTTAACGAAACTTGGTACATGCACTTCTTTTGGGCGTAGGACGGATGGTATTGAAAATGGGCGAAATCGGACAATAACCACGCCTACCTCCCATATAACGGTAATTTTCAGAAATACGAAAACTGCGATATTTTAGTAACTACTGAAGATAATTCACTCAAAATTAATATTTAGAATAACTTTTAGACGAAAAATAATAAAATTAAAATTTTTTGGAAAATGGGCGTAGCCACGCCCACTTATAGTTACATGTGTATATCTTGGTAACTGCTGCACCAATTTCTTCCAAACTTTGCACAGTTGTTGGCCTTGACATCACCTACGAAATGACCGAAAATTTTAAAAAATCGGACAATAACCACGCCCACATCCCATATAACGGTAATTTAGAGAAATACGAAATCTTCGATAAATCGGTAAATATTGAAGCTAATTTATTCAAAATTGATGCTTGCAACAATTATTTAACAAGAAGTATGTTTATGATAAAATTTTGGAAAATGGGCGTGGCACCGCCCACTTATGATCACATATATGTATCTCGCTAACCGTTCTAGCAATTTGTACCAAACTCGGTATGGTTATTGTGCTTGCCACACAAAGCCAAACTCTTGAAAATTGTTGAAATCGGACTAAAATTATGGCCGCTTTTCATATAACGTTAAATTTAAGAAATGCTTGAAATTTCATTATTTCGAAATTTAAGGACGCTAATGTACTTAAAATTTATACACCCCGGCTTAGCATGTAGCGGTAGCTTTCGAAAAGATGGAAAACATATATTTAATACTTGCGCCGGGTATTTAATGTTCGGCTCCGCCCGAACTTAGACTTTCTTACTTGTTGTATTTAGTTTCAACTAAAAAAAATAAATAAATAAAAGTTCCTGTCTTATTCGTTTTTGATGTATTAGTCACCCCGGTGACTACATGTAATTGGACGTAATAATCGTAATCCGAATCGTAATATTCTGCTGCCAATTTTTCGCCTGTTTTATTCGAAATTTTTGGACGGATATGTATGGATCATTATGGATTATATGGATATCTATGGATCATTAGACAATAGCTTTTGCGATTATATTGTATTATCTTTTGAGATGTAAGCCTCATTTGTCTACATGGTTGGGAGTTGAACTTCAAGTGAGGTGCGGAACGGCCTCTGCTCTTCCAATTCCGATTCGGTTTCACTACACCGTGCGACAAAAGCTAACAAATTTCGAAACACATGAAGCAAACAATAAACCTACGAAACTGTGGGTCTAATATAGTAAAACTGCGTTTTTAGTTATTCTTTCTGGCGTTAGGATTATTTTTAAAGGACTTTGTACTTTCAAAGATATGATTAATTCCTAAACTTATTTAAAAAATTCATTCAAACGTAGAAAAACAGTAAGGGTAGCAAATGAAAGAGAAAGTTCTGTAAAATTACAAAAGAATTGGTTCGCAAAGACGAATAGGTATTGAAAATGTCCTTGTAATAAGTTTTATTTTATTTTTTGAAGTGAATAAAGTTCGAAGGACGAAATTCGAGGATGTGGTCGAGTGCCTAATAGTCCTTAACATATAATTTTTTCGAAAATAATTATTGTAAAATTTCAAGGATATTCAATGATAAAATGTTAAAATGACATTTTCATTACGTAATCGTCCTTATGTACCAAAAAATTTAATCGGCCTTAATTCTACAGAATTTTCTCTTGAATTTGATAGTCATACCGTTTTTATACATTGCACTGAATTTCTTTTAATTTTTTTAAGTACATAATTATATTTTTCAAATTTCAACGTCCTTAAAAAAATCCTCACATCAGAGAGAAAAACTAAACATGCAGTTTTGCTATATTTGGCCCATGGTTTCGTGCATACCTATATACAGTTTTGTGTAAGTACAATTTACTGTCGCACGGTGTTACAGTTGAATTTACGATCATCTTCCACGACATTAAATTCTGCCGGAAAGTCCTTTTCGAATATTCAAATATACAACAACAACAAAACCTCGTTAAAACAGTTTATCCGTCGCCTAATACCATTTAAGTTTCGTTTTCGGAAATTCAAATATACTTTTGCTCGCGGTGTATGCATAGCGCATGCAATATGTATTCATATAGTCACCGGGGTGACTAACAGTGTAACGACCAACTCAAAATTCTTCGCTGAAGCGAGGGTTAAGCTAATTCATTCACATATCATATCGTATTCAATTCAAATATTTTTATATTTTATAATTAACTTCTTCCAGAAAAGTCCCTAACACCCCTTCCCAGCATCATTCCTAAAATTTCGAAAGACAGGTGTATTAGCAAGATAATTCATGTTTTCTTCGACACACTCTTCGACACACTCGATAGTCTTTAAATAGATATTTCTTTTATTCTTAATGTTTGTTCACTCTACTGACTACAATTTGTACTCACTTTCATTGGAAAAAGGATCTTCCGATAAAAACTTTTGGAACAAAAGTGACATATGACTAACTCAGTGAGAGGGGAGACCACTATGTTTGCATGTATACATATAAACAAATTATTATTCGAACAAAAAATTGGGTAGGTACTGGTAAAGTGGCCAGAGTCCGTAAAGGCCTGTATGCAGCTCTCAAGAAAAGCAAAAACTCTATATAAAATAACGTACAAGAAATGGCTAAGAAATTTTCTTGAGTCAAATTTCCTTAAGGCAGTACGCAGTTCTTAAGAAATTTACTACGCTTTCTACTACGGTTTTCTAAAGTTTTTTGTGAAAAAAGAGCACAAGGCAACCCAGGTTTGCAACAGAAATATATGCCCGTTCCATTAATTCTTGAGGAAAGAGTGAGGCAACAGGCTATGAAGTATCCAAAATGTCAAAATTCATTGGACACATACGCGAAATAATGGCAATTTTTTCTTGACCGTTTTCTTGAGAGCTGCATATAGGGCTTAAATGGCTCCGGAAGCATTGTTCGCAGCATGCGTCCTACTAGGCCGAGTATGGTTTGAACTGCCATCAAATTATAACTTAAAGATGCTTTATCACATATTGTTGAGAAATACATATGCAAAAATTTCATAAATTTAATGAAGGAAAGTTTTGCTCATGCAGCAGTACATATCATGCATTTAGGCGCTTGGTGGTAGTAGTCGTGCCTAAACAACATAGACACCTTTATTCCCAGAATCCTAATCCCTGGTAAAGACATGTACATATATCCCATGCCGATAATACCACCAAAAGATGGACCATCCCTGATTTGGTAGGTCATAATTTTACACATTTCAATAAAAATATTTTTATTATTATTTAAAACATCGTCATTATTAAACATCATCGTTGAAATGCAAAAAGTCATATCTAATAAAAAATTCGAAATTCACTTTTTGATTTATATGATGGATTTCATCGAATTACAACTCCCGACATCATTTCATAAAAAAAATATTAGTCACGACTTTTGTCATTTCATTTACGATGTTGTTACGTCTTTTTGCAGTTCAGGTGACGATATGTACTTAAAATAATAAAAATAATAATTTTCCTAAGTACCGTGAGAAATTTTGTCTGGATCTGCCCCAGGCCGTAAAAAAACTTGTCCATCTTGTTGCTCGCGGGCGAAGTAAAAAAATCACAAATCAAAGAAGTGTTAAATCGGAGAATATTTTGTCGACAGTCGACAATGGAATTCGCTGTTAGCAAATTGAAGGTTGCGTGCCTCGAAGTGGACGAACGCAGAGGTGGATGAAGCAGCGTTGCCCACTATAAATACGAAATTGTCGATAGTGTCGCCATCGATGGTTCTTCATAACTTGACATACATTCAAATGTAAACCTATGCCCAAAATATTAAAAACACGACATTTTAACCAGTTTTGTTAAACTTTTCTTTTTTTCTTTAAAGTTTATTAACTTTTTTTAAGAGTACTGAATCTTTTTTTATTTAATGTTTTGCAGCATGGTGTATTATCTAAATTTAATAAACATATGTCGACGCCGCCAAGTTGCAAAGCTTATCAGTCAAAGCCACTAGCGCCTTTGCACGTGCATATAATATCCACTGTCTCTGCCATTTTGATGCTCCATAGCAAAGTTGTAGCGAATTGCTATTAGTTCGCTGCGGCTACGCTGTCATTGTGTTTTCACAAAATACTTTGCACTGTCTAGTTGCTTTCGAAATTTCACACCAAAACGGCAACCAAAGCATTTAGTTTTTTTTTTTGATTTGCTGTTGTTTTGTTTTCGATGCCATGACATGCAGGAATCAAAGCACAGCAAAAGCAAATTAAATAACAAAATTGAAGCTTTTCCAAATCCTGCAACAAACACGTTCGCCTCACATACATATGCATTTATAATGGTATTATGGTGATACTGCAATCCAAATTGCTCAAAATTAATATCAGTTATTCAAATGTATATATAATATAAAATATAAAACTGAAAATGGGCATTACACCGACCACTTGTTATAAAATATGTAAATATTTTTTGATAATTCTGAAATCTGTATCAAGTTTGTTACATATATGTGGTGTTCATATCACTTTAGGCCGAAAGCTTCTGAAACTCAGTAAAAATCACGCACATCTTTTGTATAACCATAAATTCTAGGAAAGCGAAAAGTCATGTATTTTTGTAGGTAGCGGTTTCACCTGAACCTTATACTTGTTTAACTTTCGTTTACCATCCTTAAAATATACTAAGTCAATAATGCAAAAATTTTAATTATTTTTGTGAGAGTTTTGGCAACTCTGACTGCGCACATTCATGGAGTGGTGTCAAATCAAAAGCCTTGCTCATGTTTAACGGTTGTTTATCCTGTGTCGCATGTGTATCACAATCGGTATCCAGCCATATTTGCAAAGTCTGCAACTGCAATGTTTAACAAACAAAAACACGAATAAAGAATACAGAGTATTTATGTATGTAAGTATTTGTGTTTGCGCTTGTATTTAGCTTAAGTTTATTGAATTTTCTCCCTTTGCAGTTATTCAATATTCCCTAATTGGCTGTCAATGTTGGCGGTGTTACTCTTGTTAATAATAAATACAGATTAAATGCTGTTGATGCGAGCTAAAGGAACAGGTGACTTGCATTTTCATAAAGCCAAAGTTCAAACAAACCAATGTGGCTATAAACGACAGTAATTTATTGAAGTAGGTGCTTGTATGTATGTACATAAATATGTACAAATTCATACATAAATGATGAGCAATAAATTTATATGTGGATTTGTGGGAAATAGATTTTAACGAGATTAGGAGATTATTCAAGTTTCTTGTGCTTCTCATTTCGAAAATTGGACGATCTGTTGGACTTTCCAGACACATTTGTCATAAATATAATAACATTTGACGATTTCGCCATTTGCGTGAAGATAAATGACAAGGTGCCCCCAACTCCAAATCTTACTATTGTGGTGCGAGTGGAGTGAGTACTACTTTTTCTACTCTGCTCTTCAACGCAGTCCTGTCAACTTTTGATTTTGACGTTGAGACATCATTGCTCTACCGACTTTAACACTTTCAAAATATAAGAGCGATCAATTGAACATTATTCACTTCAAAGCTTCTGGCTCTGCTGAACAAATTCGAGTAATTTTGATTTGCATTTCCTGTTGGGGCTCAACGAAAATTTTACTATCACAGGGAAAAAGGAAGTGCATACATGGAAGCTATCTTCAAAATAAGTTTAGATAAATAATGGTAGGTTCTTTTAAGCTCTTATATCCTTGTTTGGCGTTGTATCCGACTAAGAGATTTCGACGTAATTTAATAAGTAATGCGCGCAAATCGTTTCTCTTCTATGCCAACTGTTAGCCAGTTCGAAATGCTAAGAGGTGCCAAGTTCTTCTCCACTTGGCCTTGCCATTGCAGAGAAGGTCGTCCTGTTCCTCTGCTACCATCAGCGAATTGAGAAGCACTTGAATCCATTCGAATGACATGGCCAAGCTGGAGGTGCAGTTCCATTTTGAATTCACTGCACTATGACATGTTGTAAAGCTCATGCATGTCCGTGAATCTTTTCCAAGATCTTTCTCCAGGGCCGCCTTATCGGATGCTGTCGAGAGAGAACCTTACTGCTCAATTGTCTACTCAGTCCAAAGTAGCACTTGTTAGCAAGCATATTCTCCGTTCAATTTGAAGGCTGGCATTACGCAAACAATTGTACGCTCTTGTAATAAATTATACCTGAGCGCCTCAGTTCTTATTATCTCCTCCAACATCAGATTAAAGAAATCACGCAACCAAGAGGCGACGTTTCTGAAATCCTGTTTGGCATCAAATTGCTCGGAGAAATAGGCTACTCCTTTTCGTGATACCGAAACGGCATTTATGTCGAAAAATAGCTCCTTATGTGTCCAGTGATTTAAAAGATTTATCGTAAGGTGAATACCTGGTCAATGGCGGATTTTCCAGGCCTAAAGCCACACTTATAGGGCCCAATCAATTCTCTGATGGTGGATTTCAATCTTTCACATTCTCACAACGTTGGGTTTTCGCGACTGCCTACCCTAGGAAGCTCATTGGGATAAAAATATTTTTAATCACTTCTGCATCGTTTTTAGGCCTTAAATAGCTCATGTAATTCGTTTTATTAAAAGGTTCCAAAATTGTTTGCCTCTGGGATGAAATGGGTTAAAGGTGTCAAAAAGCTAACTACTACAGTGAAACCCACTTAAGCACTTAATCCGCTTTAGTAACCAACATTTTTAGGCACCGGGAATACTTTAATGTAATCTGAAGAAAATCGCTCTCTCTATTTACCTACATTTTTGTACCCCATTTACCATTTTACTTACAATCTTCCCCTTTTAAGTGCTCCCGCAACACGTTCGGCAAAAAAAGTTCTAAAAAATCAACGGTAATTCTTAGCCACTTGAAATTTGCACATTATATTACACTAAAATTGAATGGGCTGTAAACACTTCTGAGAAAAAAGCTTGATATTTTGAATGCATTTTTTTTCAGTGCTCTAAAAAATTTTAAGCTTAGATTTATATGGGCACGAATTGTGTTTTAATTGAAAAATCTTATAAATTAATAAATAAGCATAAGTGGCAAACAAGATCTTGTAAAAATTATATAATACTACCTTATCGATTTTTTTTTTATAAAGTTCTTGTTTATGTATTTATGTGTTTAAATAATGCTACTATCTTGGTTTTAAATTGCGTACACTTCATTAAAGTTCATGTTTTATTTAAGAACTTCTTTATATAAGTTCAAAGGAAGATTAACTACATCTGTAATTATGTTCGCTTAAGCACCCGCATCGAGGTACTTAACTGGGTTTTTTTAAGTACCTCAAAAAGCTGACATTTTTCGTAAGGTACTTAAGCGGGTTTTACTGTAGCATGTTATAAAATATAAAAACAGTACATGATAGAATATATTTTAATAAGATGCAAAGAAGGCCTAACCCCTGTTATTTTATCCCGAAAGATAAAAAGACTTTGGGTGGTATTTATTTTTGAAAAGTTTTTAAAATTCACAGGTAAACAAAAAGTCGAACATTTCGGCATATTTCTAATTCACAAGTAATTTTTAAGCAAAAAAACCAAAACCGACTTCAATTCTCATATAAAAATCAAAGAGTACTGTTAATTTCATCATTATCCATTAAGAAGCGGTAACATACATAAAAGAAAACAAGCAAAAACATATTCCAATCAATTGATAACCTACTCGCTGTGTACACATATTTTTTGAACTTGTTTTAGTAGCCCATAATTATAAAAGTCAGATTTTAAACTTTTGTGCTAAAAAATCAATTGGGGTATTCACAACGGTGTCGTAAGTGTTTTATTGTTGTATGTCGTAAACTTAAACACCTAAAAAATGTCTTAAGGGGGTTCGCACAGTACCATCAAAGTTATATTATCCATTTTCGCAGTGTTAAAAATAGGTTGTTCGGGTTTCAAGTGCTCTAAACATTTATTTTAGCTTTTAAAGTTTACGACATACAACAATACGACACTTACGACACCGCTGTGAATCTCTCAAATGTTTAGCTTTTTACATCTTATTCAAAATATTCTACCGGATCCCGTTATTCCATTATATATGTCTAAAAAATTAAAAAAACTGAGAATTTTACCACTTTTAAGTCAAAATATCTCAAAAACTAAAGCCAATTTAAGATTTCTAATTTCAGATAATGTTTCTACGGAAAAAATTTTATAAGAATCAGGGTTCACTTTCCGTGTCGCAAATATATACATTTTTTTATTTTATTGGCCTGTGTTATTATAAACTTTTACTTCTACGTCAACTTTGTTCTTTTGTTCAACTCAGAATTTATGACTCCAAAAGAGTCCGAAATGAGTCAGTCTGGTTGACTGGTCTCAGAATTAGCATCCAGAAATTGTTGTAAGGGTGAATACAGGTCATATTATTTTAAAATTTGTCTCAAAAGTGTGTGTTTTAAAATTACAACAAGGGAATCCAATGTGGCATAATAATCGCAATCCCACAAGTTTGCGTGATCGAGATCATCAATTCCGCGGATTCGAGGGATTTGCGGGACTGAAAAAATCATATTATTTCCTCCAAACAGTTATATTCAAAACTGATATGTAAACGAGACGATATGATTTAGAAAATCTACGTTTTGCTTTGAATTAGGTTGACTTTTTTGATAATATTTCCGAATGAACAACTAAGTCTTAAAAGTTCATCTTTTTAATTCGACCTTATTTTATTGCACAATCAGGAACTTTTTTTTTGAGATTATGCATAGTTTCGTAGGTATATGGTCAAAATCGCTATATCTGTTGGGTATTTTTCAGAAAAAAATATATCATAATAAGAGTGTTTTATCCATGCTAAACAATACCCGCTGGCTCTAATCCCAAAACTAGCTTAAACGTCAGTGATTTGGGATTACTCAAATTTAACTAAGTTTCCTGTTTTTCAGCCAGCCGAGTCTGGTACACCAACCGTTCCATACGACAGAAAATACCAGCACGTTAATATGTACGTATTTTAAAAATATTCGCTTCACTTACCGTACTGTGTGCATCACCTTCGATCTCGGGCAGACTCCGGTCGACTTGTGTGCGATAGCGACGTGAATCGCCGTTTATTTGCTCCGTACTATGGAACCACATTATGAAAGTGGGCGGCTCCAGTGCGCCACGAACAATGCAACGCAGAACTACAGTGCTGCCAGCTTTGACCAAGCGATCTGGACCACCAACGATTTCGGTGCGGGGCACTAAAAGTATAAAAAATTTAGATGAAAAGATTAAATAAATAAACGTATCTACATTTGTATGCAAATGTAAGCATATAGTATACTTATGTATGCATGTATGTATCTATATTTGTGTATTATTGTTGTAAGCAGCCAGTTACGAATTCCAAGCAAAAATAATAATTTCGAGGAAGTACAGGTGTAACAACGGCTTGTCACTCTAATGACAATTGAATGCAAAGCAATAAACTAAATTAACAGCTGCCTGGCACGTACGACACGTAGAAACACCTACAGCCACGCATATGAACACACACGGTCACATTCGCTCGATGAGTTGTTGTTACATGTGAATTTTTAGATTTCTATCCATATTGAATACGTATGTATGTATGTAGCTATGTGCGAGTAACTCAATTGCGAAAAATAAAAATAGATGGAGATTTCAAAGATTTCACATTTACACTAAGCACGGAAACGTAGA
>NW_023458555.1:41893389-41898751 GCF_013731165.1 Rhagoletis pomonella | reverse complement strand
ACGTATGTCCATTTATTGACTAAAGAAATCGAGCGGAAACAATTGGTGTAGATTCAGAAACATACAAAGGGAGTTGCCTAGACAAAATGAGGGTAATAAATGTAAATGCGAATCACGCGTCTTCTAATCAGGAAAGGGCAAAGTACAAAAAATTCCAGGTAGAAGTATGTGCAGGTCTAAGTATCAGTATGTGTATATGTACGTGTTGATGAACAGGTGGGACCCGAATCACATATGCATATACATATTCTTTCAGAGTTTCACATATCTAGCGAAATATGTTGGGCTTTAAGTGTATCTTCTTAAATAAGCATTTAGCTTTCCTAAGTTGAAATTTAAAAATTATCTATACCCCTTTACTAACTTAAAAATCAAAACTTATATCAGTCCTACGAGTCTGCTACAGATTTATGAAGAGAGAAATTGTAAGAGCAAATAAACCTAGCTGACGACATCTTAACCAGTCCCATTGTTAAGCATTACCCTCTGAAGATATTTTCATAGCTATAGATAGAGCTCATCGCAACATTTCTCAATGTTGAAATGGCAATCCATTCAACTACCTTTAACTTAAGCGGATCCTCTCACATAGGTCTTTGGATGTCCTATGGATCTTTTCCGACCTGCAACTGATAGTATTTCACATCATGTCCCCTTGAATACACCCAACGCATATTTTGTAAGCTTACGAGTTCTGCGATAATTGTCTACTAATCATGCACATTTATTTTATTTTATTTAAAAATGATCAATTTTGAAGAGAATTGTTTACTTAATTTTTTATATGGCTTTTTGATAAAGAGAAACATTCTTCTTACATTTTGATTCACTTTATTGGGCATAATAAGGTTAACATGCTTATGTTTTAAGAATCTATACATATAATAAAGTTGTAACAGGCCGATGTCTGTACATTATAGGTATTAAAGAAAAATTAATATGAGGTGTCTTAATTATAGCAACAGAAGCCAAATCAACAATTTTTAGAATCACTCGAAAACCAATGCATGGCATAGAATGCAGTTTTCACCGATGTATTGCTTAAGGTCAAACTTAAAATATAAAAAAATAAGAGTTGCCATTTGTTTTAAAATCGCAGTCTAGGTAAGTTCATAAACAAACTAAATATTGCAATATGGCTGTCAAACGAAAAACGTTTAAAAAGGCTTGCAGCCGAAAAAATGTTTGTGGAAGGTTGCCACCTGTTTAAAGATTTTGATTAAATCACATTAATAAGATAAATTGTATTGTAATATGGATATCGAACGAAAAAGATTTAGAAAACTTTACTGCCGCAAATAATTTTGAGGGGGTTGTCATCTGTTTGAAAAATGTTATTCATTTAAATTGATAGAATAAATGTAATATTACAATACTGGTGTTAAACTAAAGAGCCTTAAGAGAGTTTACTGTCGAAAATGTATTTGGACACCTCATCAAACGCAGCCCTTTTTCACCGCGACACTAACCGTCTTTGCTTATTTTTCTAAACTTTTTTTTTCATCTATACGTCATCATACGTTGGAGTCTTTGAGTTTCAGGCCGACGATGGCAATATCAACTGCATGCGCCAGCAGCATCATCTCAGGTTATTACTACAATGATAAAAGTTGCAAAGCAATTATAAAAAAACTGTAAAATGGAGTTCCGGATCGTTTTTTTTTTTCAATTTATCCAAATTAAGGAGATAATAAATAGTACCAAATTTTTATGATTTTGCTTTTTGAAATTTAAAGGAATGAAATTCTTTTAGTTTATTTATTATTTTATTTGGCGACTTTTTAGTAAAAAAAAAAATTAATTTTTTTTATTTTTAATATTTTTATTGAGCTTTGTACCACGATTGTTTATTAGGAAAAATTGAAAAAGCAACAAAGTCTAAGCGGTAGAAGTTATAGCACTATTTCGGAGATCACCACATCTCCTCATCAGACTTCTTTTTCTAGACTTCAGCAGGGATCGAACCTGCGAATTCGATGTTCAAAGTCAGAAGCGTTAACCACTGAGCTATGTACATCCCGTAAACTCTTGTTGCAGGTTCGATCCCTGCTGAAGTCTAGAAAAAGAAGTCTGATGAGGAGATGTGGTCATCTCCGAAATAGTGCTATAACTTCTACCGCTTAGACTTTGTTGCTTTTTCAATTTTTCCTAATAAACAATCGTGGTACAAAGCTCAATAAAAATATTAAAAATAAAAAAAAATGTTAACAAGCCACAATAACATTGAGAAATAAAAATTAATTTTTTTGTCTGGTTGACAAAAAGCCACATTACAAATCAACTACACAAAGTGTCAATCTCTCTTTAAAGAATTTTCTTTAGAATTGTTTATTCTTATAAAAGTACATACAAAGCAATCAAACAAGTCCAGTATGTATTGGCAAGTATGCCAATGTAATGTATGTATGTAATAGCATTGGCAAGTACTATGCTGCGGCTAATCACCTAATCACCTTCGCGTTATCGAATGTTGTCGTTTTCTTGTTTGATCTGTTGTATGGATACATGGCGTATGAGTACCATTATTTTTCCTTCTCATATTTCATACAAAACAAATCAATCAATTAACAATCGATTACGGGAAAGTGATAAGCAGCTTACTACTAACCACTGCAATTATGTAGATAATTCCTTTCTCTACAAAATAATATTTCTTCCAACTTGATACGATGACCAAGAAATAAACCGTCATTGATATAAGCAGCGATGCGCTAGTCGCCCATAGTTTTAAATTAATTTAAAATATTTCCTGTTAAATTGAGTGGACAAATCAATATTTTAATCGGTATAACTTTCTAAGCCTGGCGGAATTTTTGAAACGTAAGGGCGTTGTTACGCGGACGACCATATCGTCATAATCCGAAAAATCAAAATCTCGAGAAAAACAGCTTTGAAGTTTAGAATTTACACACAATTCACATAGTGAAAATGAATACATATTTTGTTCTAGTGAGCTACTGGTAATAAATAATCGGTTGCAGATAATGTGCTATATCTCTTTGTTCAACAGGATATTATGTAGATGGTCAAATGACCAGCGTAATTAGCAAAAAGTATGTGTACTTATTTTACTACTTTGTACCATTATGCTACTAAAAGGAGAAAATAGTTCCAAAAATACTCCATTTCGCTACTAAGAGGAACAAATAGAAAATTATACTCAAAGCCCATCCTTTTATGATCAGTGATTCGGTCTCAGCGGGCTGGTCAAACTTTAACCGGTTGGCCATGCGGTTCAGTTCTCTGGTTCACTCTCCCTTTTTCCCCTTTGCAGTCAACGCAACAACAATTGGTGATCAGGGATCATATGACCGTCTGCGTAACAGCACCTAAGAGATTTATTTCGACCTCTAGTAGCAGATTAAGTGGTCTACACAAATTTATTAAATAATTCATAAATTAAATAACATATTTAAATTTAAACCTAAAACTTTAAAGTAAATTTAAGTTTTGAGCAAATTTTTGCATTTCCAAAAATTACTTTAATGTAGAAGATAAGACTAATAATTATAGTGCAATTCAACCCATTTTCAATACTAACCCACCTCTTGCAAAGGTACGTACATACATGACGACACGGCGGTCCAGATTAGCAGCGCTTAATGCCAAATCTTGTTTCGGAAAAAGTACAAACCGAAATGTCGATACTTCATAAATTTAGGCAAGTTTCGTGATTTTGGTTGAAACTTTACATTTTTTAATTCACACGAAATCATTTATCTGAGCATACAAATTATGTGTACTTCTGGGAATAATGCGAGAGGGATTTAATTTTAACTTTATACAAAATAATACACATATGAATTTACTCGGATGTATATGTATGTATATGCGTTCATTGCATAGTTGAAAAAGAAATTGTAAACGCCCGGTATGCCAAAGTTATTGCCAGCATGTCAACAAAAAGGCGCATTGGGTGTTAAAGTGTTTTTTTTTTGCAAATACAAAAAATATTCAAATATATACGGTAATGACGGCAGGCTGTGCAATACTGAATAACAATGCTGTCCAAGTAGTGAAAAAGACAATACGGAAATTCAATTTGTTGGCAGTGATGCCAGATTGTGGGTAATATCCCTATTTAAGAGATATTTTGCATCAAAAATTATTGAAAGGGAAAGAAAGGGATTTTCAATTAACACAATTATCGATGCATAGTTAATCAAAATTAAAGAATATTCGACACTCTTACGTAAGTAACCGTTCTGAAGATGTGATGTGATGCAAAATTATGTATAGGTATTAAAGTTTATAAAGACAATTTTGAAATTTTTCTCCCTTTAAAATATTCAAGCGCCGATTAAGAAAGAAAATTTAACTGTTAAATATTAAATATGTAGTACATGTACATATTATGTATATAATATAACGGTTGCTTTTGAATCAAAGAAAAGTCAAGTTCTTCAAAGTTAAATTCGTTTACGCAATGCAAATAATTTGTAACTGTGATAGTTTTAATAACTGCCAGTAGGTAAAGTATTTTTAAAATCTTGAGTTTTAATAAGCACTGAAGCTTATTTATGAATGCAGTAGATATTTCTAAATTCTTTTAGAGCTAGTGAATAATCTACCGACCATTGAATTTCGAAAGAATATTATATATATATCTATGTATGTATATTAAGATAACATTAATGTTACTTTTTTAATACTGAAATATATGTTTTCAATTCTTTGAGAATTTTGTGAGATAATTTTTTAAACTGTGGGTAATTTAGGGATTTTTTCCCGATTTTCGTGGGTAATTTGACAGAGAATGTCTGGCATCACTGTTTGTTGGTCGGAAATGAGAAGTGATTATACGTATTTTTCTGAACATCAGCACTTTTACAAAAGCACTGCCCTCAGCTGAGCAAAAATTAATCGAAGAAATACAAAAAAAGCACATAATAAATATTCAAAATTTTATTCAAGTTTAAACAAAAATTTGCATGCATATTTTCAATTGTATTATGAGAGCTTGTAAGAGTTATCGAGTGCCAGAGATATTTGTTAAATGTGCCCACTTCGGTAGAATTTGCTACGGTTTTTGGTTTTTTACAGCGTAATATTTGACAAAAAATTTCACCGAACACAAAACGCAAGTGCTTGCTTGTTCTTACTGAACGCAAAAAATGCGAACCAAGGAAACGCAAACTGTAGATTCACATGAATTACTACATATGTACATAGAAGACAATCACATGCACCAAATGTTTACAATGGTGCACGTCGCCACAACAAATCCACATTTACACTTCCGTCACTGGTTGCTACGTGCTAATGCCACATCTGCTATTTCCGAAAGAGATTCCGCTTCCCGTGCCAGCAGCTGCTCTACGTTTCCGTGCTTAGTGTAAATGTGAAATCTTTGAAATCTCCA
>NW_023458555.1:41888249-41893289 GCF_013731165.1 Rhagoletis pomonella | reverse complement strand
TGGAGATTTCAAAGATTTCACATTTACACTAAGCACGGAAACGTAGAACAGCTGCTGGCACGGGAAGCGGAATCTCTTTCGGAAACAGCAGATGTGGCATTAGCACGTAGCAACCAGTGACGGAAGTGTAAATGTGGATTTGTTGTGGCGACGTGCACCATTGTAAACATTTGGTGCATGTGATTGTCTTGTATGTACATATGTAGTAATTCATGTGAATCTACAGTTTGCGTTTCCTTGGTTCGCATTTTTTGCGTTCAGTAAGAACAAGCAAGCACTTGCGTTTTGTGTTCGGTGAAATTTTTTGTCAAATATTACGCTGTAAAAAACCAAAAACCGTAGCAACTTCTACCGAAGTGGTCACATTTAACAAATATCTCTGGCACTCGATAACTCTTACAAGCTCTCATAATACAATTGAAAATATGCGTGAAAATTTTTGTTTTAACTTGAATAAAATTTTGAATATTTATTATGTGCTTTTTTTGTATTTCTTCGTTTAATTTTTGCTCAGCTAAGGGCAGTGCTTTTGTAAAAGTGATGATGTTCAGAAAAATACGTATAACACCAACAAATTAAATTTCCGTATTGTCTTTTTCACTACTTGGACAGCATTGTTATTCAGTATTGCACAGCCTGCCGTCATTACCGTATATATTTGAATATTTTTTGTATTTGCAAAAAAAATCACTTTAACACCCATTGCGCCTTTTTGTTGACATGCTGGCAATAACTTTGGCATACCGGGCGTTTACAATTTCTTTTTCAACTATGCAATGAACGCATATACATACATATACATACGAATAAATTCATATGTCTATTTTTTGGTATGAAGTTAAAATTTCATCCGTCTCCCATTATTCCCAGAAGTACACATAATTTGTATGCTCAGATAAATGATTTCGTGTGAATGCAAAAATGTAAAGTTTCAACCAAAATCACTAAACTTGCCTAAATTTATGAAGTATCGACATTTCGGTTTGTACTTTTTCCGAAACAAGATTTGGCATTAAGCGCTGCTAATCTGAACCGCCGTGTCGTCATGTATGTACGTACCTTTGCAAGAGGTAGGTTAGTATTGAAAATGGGTTGAATTGCACTACAATTATTAGTCTTATCTTCTATTTTAAAAAAGTTTTACGAAATGCAAAAATTAGCTCAAAACTTAAATTTACAGTAAAGTTTTAGGTTTAAATTTAGTTATGTTATTTAATTTATGAATTAATTAATATATTTGTGTAGACCACTTAATCTGCTACTTGAGGTCGAAGTAATAGCTGAAATACAATGCCGGCGTACGGCGAACTCACCACAGCGAAATTCGCGCTGTCAAAATTAGAACACCCGCAAGCATATGAAATTGAACACAGCCAATGCGAAATGCGAAGTTCGCTTGGCGGGGTTTCATGGCGATAGATTTATTTCTATCGCCCTGCTGGGCGATGACAGCTGTGCGTGCCAAAGGTGGCCGTATTTGTTTTTTGTGTTCAAAGTTTTAAAAGAAAACAACCTAAACACGATTTATTTTTGTTGTTTGAAAAATATAGTTGTGGATTCGTTAAATCTGGCTTGAAACAAATTATTTATAATAATCTTTCTTTGTTTTACATTTATATTTGTTATCATTTCCTCATTTCTAAATATGGTTTAGTTTTTTCTAAATATGGTCACCCAAATTATAAAGGCGACCAAATGGGATCAGCTGTTTTCGCTACCGCTCTAATTCTGCATAAGTAGGCGAAATAGCTGGGCGAACGGTGAACGACAGCATCGCCCAATTCGGCGAAGTTTGCCGTTCGCCGGTATTGTATTTCAAGCATAAATCTCTTAGGTGCTGTTACGCAGGCGGTCATATGATCCCTGGCCACCAATTGTTGTTGCGTTGACTGCAAAATGAAAAAGGGAGAGTGAACCAGAGAACTGAACCGCATGGCCAACCGGTTAAAGTTTGACCAGCCCGCTGAGACCGAATCACTGGCCACAAAGGGTTGGCTTTGAGTATCATTTTCTATTTGTTCCTTTTAGTAGCGAAATGGAGTATTTTTGGAGCTATTTTCTCCTTTTAGTAGCATAATGGTACAAAGTAGTAAAATAAGTACACATACTTTTTGCTAATTACGCTGGTCATTTGACCATCTACATAACATCCTGTTGATCAAAGAGATATTGCACTTTATCTGCAACCGATTATTACCAGTATCCCACTAGAAAAAAATATGTATTCATTATCACTATGTAAATTGTGTGTAAATTCTAAACTTCAAAGCTGTTTTTCTCGAGTTTTTGATTTTTCGGATTATGACCGCGTAACAGCGCCCTTACGGTTTAAAAACATCGAATGGCTTAGAAAGTTATACCGATTAAAATATTTATATGTCCACTCAATTTAACAGGAAATATTTTAAATTAATTTAAAACTATGGGCGACTAGCGCATCGCTGCTTATATCAATGACGGTTTATTTCTTGGTCATCGTATCAAGTTGGAAGAAATATCATTTTGTAGAGAAAAGACTTATCTACATAATTGCAGTGGTTAGTAGTAAGCTGCTTATCACTTTCCCGTAATCAATTGTTAAATGATTGATTTATTTTGTATGAAATATGAGAAGGAAAAATAATGTTACTCATACGCCATGTACCCATGCAACTGATCAAACGTAACAAGAAAACGACAACATTCGATAACGCGAGGGTGATTAGGTGATTAGTCGCAGCATAGTACTTGCCAATGCTATTATTTAGATAATACATACTGGACTTGTTTGATTGCTTTGTTTGTACTTTTATAAGAATGAACAATTCTAAAGAAAATTCTTTAAAGAGAAGATGACACTTTGTGTAGTTGGTTTGTTATGTGGCTTTTTGTCAACCAGACAAAAAAATTAATTTTTTTTTACTAAAAAGTCACCAAATAAAATAATAAATAAACTAAAAGAATTTCATTCCTTTAAATTTCAAAAAGCAAAATCATAAAAATTTGGTACTATTTATTATCTCCTTAATTTGGATAAACTGAAAAAAAAAACGTTCCGGAAGACCATTTTACAGTTTTTTTATAATTGCTTTGCAACTTTTATCATTGTAGTAATAACCTGAGATGTTGCTGCTGGCGCATGCAGTTCATATTGCCATCGACGGCCTGAAACTCAAAGACTCCAACGTATGTAGATGAAAAAAAAAGTTTAGAAAAATAAGCAAAGAAGGTTAGTGTCGCGGTGAACAAGGGCTGCGTTTGATGAGGTGGGCAAAAACATTTTCCACAGTAAACTCTCTTAAGGCTCTTTAGTTTAACACCAGTATTGTAATATTACATTTATTCTATCAATTTAAATGAATAACATTTTTCAAACAGATGGCAACCCCCCTCAAAATTATTTGCGGCAGTAAAGTTTTCTAAATTTTTTTCGTTCGATATCCATATTACAATACAATTTATCTTATTAATGTGATTTAATCAAAATTTTTAAACAGGTGGCAACCTTCCACAAAAATTTTTTCGGCAGTAAACATTCTTAAACTATTTTCGTTTGACAGCCATATTGCAATATTTAGTTTGTTTATGAACTTACCTAGGCTGCGATTTTAAAACAAATGGCAACTCTTATTTTTTTTTATTTTAAGTTTGACCTTAAGCAATACATCGGTGAAAACTGCATTCTATGCCATGCACTGGTTTTCGAGTGATTCTAAAAATTGTTGATTTGGCTTATTTTGCTATAATTAAGACACCCCATATTAATTTTTCATTAATACCTATAATGTACAGACAACAGATGTTACAACATTATTATATGTATAGATTCTCAAAACACAAAGATGTTACCCTTATTATGCCCAATAAAGTGAATCAAAAATGTAAGAAGATTTTTTATGTTTCTCTTTATCAAAAAGCCATATAAAAAACAAGTAAGAGCAGCGCTGTCATCGGCTATGCCGAAGGCTTCATACCTTTCATGAACATCTGCAAATTTTAGTTTGACAGATTACTGATTTTGAATACATCTGCATACATCGATAGAGGAGTTACATACTTATATAAAAAATCGCCTCTAAACAATCAGAGGTATGGAGGATATACTTTATATGGCACCAATCTAAGTGATTTTCACTACTATGTGATCGGTATGTAAACCGGTAACACAATTTATTGGGTTTAGTTTCCTACATAGAGGAGATATATCGCAAAAACTGGTATCTGAACAATCAGTGCTATAGGAGATAAAGCTTATACAGCATAGATTTTGACGATTTTCTCAGTAGACTTTGTATTATTATTTATAAAATATCTTACGAAATTTATCGGTTTTAGCTGTTCAAATAAAGGAGTTTTACAGTAAAATCCCATATCTGAACAATCAGATGTATGGAAGATATATGTTGTAGTCACCCGATCCTTGTTATTTTCACTGTAAGTATTCTGTTAATAATGAGTGAAAATGGTGCGAAATTTCATGTTCCTAGCTGCATAAATGGAGGAGATATGATAAAAGACCTCATATCTGAACAATCAGTTGTATGGGGGCTGCAGGTTATAGTGACCCGATCTTCGTTATTTTCACTGTAAGTCTTCTGCTGATAATGAGTGACAGCAGCGCGAAATTTCATGGTCCTAGCTACATAAATGGATGAATTATAACGAAAAATCTCATATCTGAACAATCAGTTGTATGGGAGCTATAGGTTACAGTTATCCGATCTTTTTAATTTTCACTGTAAGTTTTGTGTTGATAATTATTGAAAACAGTGCGGAATTTCCTGTTCCCAGCTTTATAAATGGAGGAGTTATAACGAAAAATTTGATATCTGAACAATCAGTTGTATGGGAGCTATAGGTTATACTGACCCGATCTTTGTAATTTTCACTGTAAGCATTCTGTTGATAATGTGTGCAAGTTCTGCGAAATTTCATGTTCGTAGCTGCATAAATGGAGAAGTTATAACGAAAAATCTCATATCTGAACAATCAGTTGTATGGGAGCTATATGTTGTAGTGGTCCGATTCTTCCGGTTCCGACAAATGATTAATACATTATAA
>NW_023458555.1:41880182-41888149 GCF_013731165.1 Rhagoletis pomonella | reverse complement strand
ACCAATTGTTTCCGCTCGATTTCTTTAGTCAATAAATGGACATACGTTTGTTAATTTTTGTGATTTGATTTTTTAACACTATTAATCATGCATCATTTACTATTCAACGGCTTGGAGCAATAAAACTGATTCTGCTAGTTGAGTTTTCGGTTTGTCTTGATTCGTAGAGCTTAACTAAACACTTGCGTTCATGCGAGAATCATTTACAGCATATTTCTCTCGGTTCATTAATTTCTTTTGCAAACATTTCTATGTGTGTGCATACATGTTTCTTTTTTTCCTCTATTTCCTTTCAATAGGGGGCAAATTAACATCATATGGAGATACATACAATGTCTGCAAGTAAAGCTTAATCTAGGGAAAATAATGTATACATATGTTACTAAGTAAACTGAGAACTAATTATAGACTATGTATTAATACTTAACATATTTACGTACTTAATATTTGATATCGACTTATCAAGACTAAGTAAAAGACTTAGGGCTTTTGCTTCTGTCTCACTAATAGGCAAGTCAAAATCCGTCATTCTGTTTTTTTTTATTATCCGTTGAATTTTGCCTGTTTTTCAAGGTCAAGTTTCCCAGAAGATAATTTAGGTAGGCCATCTTAAGTAAAGCCATTCTAAGAGGCCTATCCAAGAAGGACTGAAAAAAGTGCTTCCTTGCATGCCTTCGAGAAGGGCTTATCCATTCATAATTTACGCGAATGCATTAATTTATATTATTTATCATTACAAATTAATTTCAATAAACATTGACTGAAATCTGAGGTCCAGTTGGGAAATTTTCACCCAGCAATAAATACAATTATTAAAATATGTGTATATGGGTAACCGTTTTATTAATTTCTACCAAACTAGGTATATTTATTGCCCTTGGTATAAAAAATGCGTAACTACTAGGTACTCATGAAATTTGATGTGTAAATTCACGCATACGACAAAGCATAAACATACGTTTACATATAAGTATAATATCTCATTCTTACTCTCACAACTCAGGGAAAAGTTAAGTTTCTTCTCTGTGCCACCGTGATCACTTTTTTCTGCTTTACTTATTAAGCAATTTAAATATATTTTTACGTAATTTTTTTTTATTGAAAATATCTTTACAAACCCGTTTTCCTTGCTAGCGTCCATTTTTGTTTACTTTTGCATTTAATATTTCTCCTCTTCTTCGTAAATATAATCGATTAACTTTATAATTATAATTTTGTATAGCTAATCTCTTTTTGTATTTATTTAAGATGTGAGGGTGTACACAAGGGATGTTAATTTTTTCGCTTTTTACGATCCCGGGATTTTCGGGATGTCGTTATTACAATTCCGGGATAAAATAAATAATAACTGTATGGGATTGAAACCTAATTTTAATTTAAAGTGGCGTTTTTATTTTTTCTCTCTGACTTCAGGATTTATTTTAAAGGACTTTGCAATTTCAAAGGTGTGATTAATAATTTTTTTTTTTTTTAATTCAATGCAATGTAGAATAAAATTATGGTTACCAAGTTAAAGAGAACATTTTTAGAGTAAAAAAAAAAATTAAAATTTTTTGGACTCACAAGGACGAATAGGTAATTTTTTAAGCTGACAAAGTTAGAAGGACGAAATTCGAGGATGTTATCAAGTTTATATAAGTCCTTAACATATAATTTTTACAAAGACAAGTATTGCGAAATTTAAAGGATAAAATTTTAAAATTACATTTTCAATACTACTCCGGTCCTTATGCACCGAAATATTCAATCTGTTTAAATTTTACCGACTTTCCTCTTTAATTTTATACCCATACTTCTTCTCTAAGCACATTTCACTTAATTTTTTAAATCATTTTTGAATTACTGACGTCAGAGTGAAAAACTGTACTATATTTGGCCCATGGTTTTGCGAATATATTGATTTTTGTGTGCAAAAATTTACTATTGCACAATGTTATCTATATATATATATATATATATATAATGAGCAAAGCATTTATAAAAAAAATATTAACTATTAAATAAAAAGGGAAATACAGCCAAAGCTGGTCATGAAAAGCAATTACTATTATTGCCATCATCGAAAATTACAAATCTCGAAAATCCCGGTATTATTCGCCAAGAATCCCGGGATTTTCAGGACTAATCCTTAACCTAACTTCGACAATTTTTATGCGATTGCAATAACTTAGCTATAAATTTATTCAAAAATAGATTTAATTTAAATAGTGCTACATATTTTGAAATTGTTGAAATTATCGATGGTAAAAATTTAAAAAAATTAAGAGAAATATGTTTTTTTTTTATATTTTGTCCGATACAAAATCCCACAAGCCAAGTCAGGCAATAGATTATTATATACCTTTTTAAAGGCCTGTATAACCTCTTCTCAGGTCATATTCGATCTTTGAAATGGAATCAAAAGTAGTCATTCAAAAACTCATAAATCTACAAAATTCTATTTTCTAACTTACATACATCGACAGGTCGCGACCTCTAGATGACCTTTAAAAAATCTATAAAAATAGGGTAGGGTCTGGAAATTTCAAACAAACAAAAAATTTTCGATGTGCACCTTAATGTACATATACGCCCAATGCCAGCAGCAGTTTTTCTCATTTTGAAAGCAGCATTTACTGCTGTTCAAAAAGTTTTTGGCATTTAACTCTGTATCGAAATTTATTGATTTAGCTTTGAAGTAGTGAAGGACTTTGATCCGACATTAAAACCACCAATATTGTCAGCAAGGAGATCAAGCGAACATTAACTATTGCCGGCAGATGCTACTTTGGGCTGGGTAAATCAGCACCTAGAATAAATATGAGAAGCAGAGATCTTTATCATAGATGAGGTGACTAGTCGCACCGCTAAGCCATTACAACGCCATTCTACGATGGATTCTAAAACATGTCAATAACAAAAGTAGATAGTGATATAATTGTTTGCATTCCTAGAAAGGGAATGCAACCGCCTTTTTACTAGCACTGCTATGACTATGAGGCCTCTCTATCGCAGTTAGACTGTTCATGACAATTTTAAAAACTGCAGTTAAAAAATTCTGCGAAAAGCTATCAGAAATGATGAAAGTACAGCTTTTTCTGTAAAAACTAGTTTACACTTGTGGATAAAATCGGCTAGAGAAATGTGCTTCTCTCGGTACTCAATACATGTATGTCGTACACTAAAGTCACTTATCCCTTCTTTCCATTCCCGTACTGGCAAACCAACTCAACTACAAATTTGCCGGTAAATTTATGATTAGTAGTAGTCACACTATTGTCTAAATAAGTTAACTCTAAACAGGATTGAACGCCAAATGTTATTCAAATGAATACTAAATAACTTGGAAAACCACTAAAATTCAACTTTCTGAGCAAATACGGGCAGCGGGGCAACTTCGAAACATTGCTGAAGAAATTTGTAAGCAAACTTTTGAAGCATTCAACAATTACACTTTTCATACATGACCGAATTTTAGTTGGAAGCAGAAATTGCTAAAATTTTTTACGTTCTTGGTCACTTTTGGTATGTTGTTATTGGCTTTTCATGCAAAATTGAGTTTAGTGCTTAAACCAAGAATCACTAATGGATGTATGTGCCACATGCATACGTATGCTGTCGCATGCTTTACTTGGCAGTGTTACCAGAAAAAAATTTCGCTTCGAGCTAAATCGATCGAAAAAAGAGCTAAATAATACTAATAGTAGCTAAAATGAAGAGCTAAATTTTTTCTTGAAGTTGAGCATTTATTAAATTAAAGTTGCTTTTATATTTTCCGCAATTTTAGTAAAAATAACGAATTTTATAAATTTAAGTGTTGAAGAAAACTTTTACAACCAAAATAAGGTGCATAAATTTGGAATTCATTGCCACGGCACTTATAACACTTATATGTATGCGTATACTTATATAAAATAGACGATGAACTAAAAACACTTTACAAACTGTTAAAGTCTGCTAGTCAAGTCTAGATATTTTTGAAAAGAGAGTTGGAGCTAAGTCCCAATTTTCGGAGCTAGATAGGAAAATAAAGAGCTAAATCTAGCTCCAAAACTACGGAAAATGGCAACACTGTTACATGGTCAGTGAATATATACGTATATGGAGGTACATGAGTGTATTTACATACATGCATACATACATACATACAAATATGCCCGTATAAATGTACCCATATGTATAGTATATATTAATGAATAAATCGCTCAATGCTGTGCAGAAGCGGAACTAAATAAGACATTTACGAATTTTCCATTAAATTCTATTCGTAACCGTTGGGTGGCTAAAAGTTTTCTTGTTAAAAGCTTTTGGCCATACAAAAGTTCCTTTGTCATAGCCGTAAGGAAGTTGGACTTTGACTTTTTCAATGCATTTTAGCCGCAATTTAAATGCAATTTTCCAAGTAAATTTAAATACAAAGAACCACAGTTCGCATGTGTGCGTATGTATGTGTGAGTCTAGTATGTAAATAAACCCTGCAGAAAAATTTAGAGACAGTGTGGCAAAGCGCTAGTTCCAACCTACAAATTTCAGAACTGTCTCTGAACTACTCCAAAAGGGATGCAGAGCTGGACGGTTGAAACTCATGTGGTGCTAGTTGTGCTATCATCAATGTTACTCCTCTTGGTCATGTGAAATCTGACAAAAGATGCACAAATATACATACCATACTATATTTTTTCGATATTTTAGGCCCTAAAACTAATAGCAAACTTTTTTCGTTTATTTAGTATGTAATTCCCTAGTTTATGGGGCAACGGCTAAAATATTTCCAAAAAAGTCGTTATTGGTAACATTAATGTCATTTCTATACATATAGGTATAAATTTTAATGCAGAATATAACCACTTCACAGCAAAAGTCTCCGTACACTATTTCCTTTTTAAGTATTCACAGTATATTGAGAGCTAGCATTTGTTTGTTAATATTTTATAAAAAAATATTTACTTTCATGCTTAAGACAAAATCATATAAACCCAGTTTTCAAGCTTTATTCAAAACAAAGGAAAAATCAATGATTTTTCATCAAAATTTTCGACCTGTTCATCAGATAAAAAACTTATCACCGAGTGCAGTGTTTTTTTTTTAATTTTCAATACTTTTTTTTTAATTTTAAATATTTATCGTTAAGTTTTTGTTTAAGCATGGCTCTTATTTCAGAAACCATTTAAATTTTTTGCAAACTTAATAGAACTCTAAAGACAGCCCTCAAATTTCAAACTTTTTAATCAGAGTTTTTTTATGAATATTTCGTGTATTCAGTTTTGAAGCCTATAACATTTTAGTGTAGTAAAGTGTAAACTTGCATCTGAGACGAAAATAATTAAATAGGAGAATACCTTCAAGAACGTGCGTAAAAAGAGTTATAAAAAATCAAGGCGATCAATTATACAAAAATTTAATGGGCTATAAAACTGCAAACTTATGAACTCTGATTTAAAAAATTTAAATTTTTATAACAATTTCTAGAATTCTAACAAATTTCCAACACAGTTAGAAACGTGAATTTAAATCAAAAAAAAAAAAAAATAAGAGAAATATTTAACATGAAAACCATCGTGAATATCCAAATTATATATGTATATTCTTAATTCGATGCAGGAGAGTCTACGTATTACATTTATTACAATTTAACGATGAGTTATCATTAATAAGCATTCAATATGTCGCCGTTTTTCTCATTTTGTCACATGACTTATATATTTAAATATAAGTAACACAGAAATGCCCATTATAGGTAACATATATAAATTGTTTTCAAGAATAACGGGTTTAAAAAGTGAAGGAATAACCGACACTCTATATTCCTAATTTTAAAGCACAGTTTACCTAAAATAGTAAATTAGTGCAAAACAAATTGCTATTATTTAAAAAATAAAATGAAGTATTTTTTATTTACAAATTGTATGCGTGCTTTTTTAATTACAGTATTTAAAGAAAAGGAACCAGCTCAAAACTAACCACATTTGTTCTAGCTCGGAGGTGACTCTTTTTGATCTATCTAGGCCAGTCAGCTAAGAACAAGTTCGAAAGTTCTGCAGAGGGCGACAATTATCGCTTCGTAGAACATCGCCATGTTAAAAAAGACAGTTGAAATCATTGAATTGGGATAAATGAAGAACCAGTACTGTCCCTTTTCAGGCTAGGTCAGCGCGAGTTCTGAACCAGTTTGGTTTGCTGCAGGGAATGAAAGTACAAACACATGTACATATGAACATTAGCGTGGTCCAAAAAAGTAAAGCCGGAATTTTAATAATCTCATCCCCTACGATGGTTCTATATCGAAAAAAGTAGATCTCTATTAATTTATTTTGAAATCAAAAAATATCTAGAGGTCGCGGGAAAAACAAGTTTTCGTAGAAATGGCATAGAATACTTGAAAACCAATATTTTTCAATCGGAAAACTCTGGTCTTTTCAGGAGACTTTCAATAATAATTGTTTATTTAGCCATTTTTTTTGCATTTTTCGGGGTTTCTCGGAGTTTTTGACGGACCTATAAACTATAGTTACTCTGAAAAAATTATTATTATTATTTGGAATCTTTTGTAGATAAACAAAGTTTTCTGATCGAAAAATATTGATTTTTAGGAATTCTAAACCATTTCAAGAAAAAATATATATTTTTTTCAATATAAAATACATGGGCACTTTGCGCGACCTCTAAATATTTTAAAATAAAAGTAGGGCTATGTTTTTTCGGTTTAGAACAATTCTAGGGGGTGCGAGCATAAAAGTGTACTTTTTCACGTGCATTTTCGGACCTCCCTAATGCACATACAAGAGTTTTGGCTTGTGGGTAACACATACGTGAAACCAGGACTATGGAGAGGCGGGTATTAAAAGTTGGAATTTTGGTGCAAAGAGTCAAACCAAGTAGTAAAACTGACTAGTCCAGCGTGAAGTGATCTTATCACTAATAGTATAAATTGGCGCTTAACCTGCCGCTAAAGCTTTCAACGCAAAATGTAAAGAAAAAATTTACAAAATCACTTTGGGGCAGTTAGTGTGCCAATCAATAAGAAGAAAAATACGCTTTTTTACACTTCGGAATAGTTGAAAGTCGGTTTTGGACTAATTACATGCTTCGAAAACAAACTTATAAAGAATCTTTCGTCTGCAACTGCAACGGCGAGGAACTAGTCGAGGGCTATTCAAGTTCTACCTTAAAGGATTAGTTGGCGACTAATTAGCGCCTAAATTGTAACCCATGAATACTAATCCTGGTCTACTTTCTTTTGCAAGTTTGAGTAAGTTGCTACACCAAGTTATGCATTCTACTATTTAGTAGAAATATTCCACTAACGCAATAATAAATCGCTTGTGGCAAATATAAATAGAAGCAACAGCACGGCTAGCCACACAGCAAAGCTTTTGTAGATGTGTGTGTGTGTGTGTGTGTGTGTGTGTGGGCGTGTGAGTTCGTGTGCATGCCCGTAGCATTCGTGACCTTTTTTCAAGGCAACTCGCTTGCTGGGAATTGACTTAGACTTAACGGTACAATCTCAAACTCAAACTGCCTTTTCAGTTTCCCTTCTTTAATTGCACAAGTTTTTACTGCTGCTGCAACTGAAGCGAAATGAAAGTTCTTCGCAACTTACCAACCACTTGCAAGTGCACTCGGGCGCTAACTTTTGGCTCTGTTGACACTTGACATTCGTAGGCGCCCGCATCTCTTGCTTGTACGTATTTTATTTGCAGCGTCCAAAATTTATCTGGCTGTTTCAGCGCTAGAAATCGTTGGTCTGCAATGAAAACGGCTCTGCAAATACAAAAGAAAAATATGCATGAGAATTTGTTTATTTTTATTTATTAGTATAGTTTTGTTAGAATTTTCTGTTTTTTTTTTTACTGTTGCTATTATGTATTTTTTATTTTCTTATGTAGTAGAGCTCTTATATGTAGATGAGTAAATGCTGTTATCAATTAAGAGTTACGAATTTCTGAAATTCCTAATTAAAAAACTTTCGGTTCGATAAATCTATCTAC
>NW_023458555.1:41878950-41880172 GCF_013731165.1 Rhagoletis pomonella | reverse complement strand
CTACGGATAACTTTTCGGGATATTTACAATTTTGAAGTTTTAGTTAATATCTTGAATTATATATATATATATATATATATAGATTGGCGCTTACACATATGTTAGTGTTTGGCCGAGCTTCTCCTCCGCTTTGTGGCGTGCGCCTTGATGTTTTCACACAAAGCGGAGGGACCTACAGTTTTACGCCGACTCCGAACGGCGATTGTATTTTTATGAGAAGCTCTTTTTCATGGCAGAAATACATTCGGAGGTTTGCCATTGCCTGCCGAGGGACGACGCTGTTAAGAAAAAACCTTTTTTCTATATTCTTTTGCGATGTTGCTTTGACCAGGGCTTGAACCCAGGCCCAAGGCTACCAAATCATTTATGGAAACTTTGGAAATGCGAAAGATCGATCTGTTTCCCATATTTGAACGCATTTCCAGTAAATCTGCATCTCTAAATTTTTAATAGGACGGCAGAATTTATCCCAAGGATATCGAAACAATTATTTGTGGGAAAAAGTACAGTGGCTTTTTATATATGTATTACAAGTCGAATAATTTGTTCATGTCCTGAAAATTTGCAATTGTCGAACACTTGTAAATGGTCTGACAGGGCGTATGATGAACATTAAAATATTAAATTCAGCTTTTATAACAAACAAGCAAATACCCGGCGTGTTTCATTATGCCTTAGAAGTGTTTTTCGGTTCTTACTCCCTCTCAAAACTGTTATGGCGTAATTCATAAAATATAAAATAGATTGAGTGTTTTAAGTGATGAAGTGTTTTTAAAAAAGATTCGATTTTTGAATCATTATTATTTTTTTATGAAGGTATTTAGAAAATCGAGGTAAAATATATCCTATATTTTAGGTTGGTATCATTTAGTGCGTAAAATTTCATGATGATCTCACTTTGGCATTTACATTATTAGTAGAGTAAAAAATGCCTTTATAAATTAAAAAAAAAATAAATAAAGTAGTTTAGTGTTTGGCATGTCCTATCGGGTTGATTAAGAAACAAATGTGGACGTATTAATTAAAAAGTTTTAAAAATATCCTTTTAAATTAATATCCCTCATATCCTTACACCTATTCATAAGTTTCTTCAAAATGCATTTAAAATTAAAAATCTTGAAGCATAGTACTTTTAAAGGAAATTTTTTTGGAGCAGTGTAATACATATCCCACACGATCTTCAAAAGTGACACAATACAAATTTTGGCATTTTTTAAGTTAT
>NW_023458555.1:41862689-41878850 GCF_013731165.1 Rhagoletis pomonella | reverse complement strand
TTTTTTAACAGGCGGCAACCCTATTACAAAATACTTCCGAAATATATAGTTTCTGAACCGCTTTCGCTTGCTAATATTTTGTTAAACTTGTTAATTAATCGGCTTTTTTAAAGAGGTGGCAACTCCAAAAAATATTTTATATGTTAGTATATTATATCTATATTCCAAATTTAATTGAAATATATCCAGACGTTTTAGCGTGAACAAGCAACAAACATACTCACTCACAAACTTTCACATTTATTATATTAGTAAATAGGATTAGTGGAATTTAACTTAAATAAATCAACCTGTTGAAATAATGTAATGAATGATGTGTAAAATTCGCGCGAATTTTCGATATTTTTTTTTTCGACATTTTTATTTTCGACATTTTTCCTTTCGACAATTTTTTTCTCGACATTCTTGATTTTCTAACAATTTTTTTTCGACATTTTTTTTCGGTGTTTTTAGTTTCGACAATTTAAATTTCGACGTATCGTACCAGACCCTTATAAAAATTTGAAACTGTAACACTAAAAAAGTAGCTGATCTCTTGACTTGATTTTGAAACCGCACTATTTTTAATCCACAAGGTGAGGAAATCGTTATTTCGTTAATATTTAAAGATGCTTAATATCGGGATTGCTTTTGTGGATACATTGAAATTTCCTAGTGATACTACACATATAACCCAATTTCTTAGATTAACATTATTCCAAAGTAACTAATGGCATTTTCGTTTATACCAAAAAAGGTTACCTTCTCTTTGCCCTCTAGGCACAAATGCTAAGAAGAGGGCAATGAGAAGGCAACATTTTTTGTAGAAACCGAAACAGCTATATTTTATCTCTTTGTGCGTATATTTTATCGACGAATTGGGTTACTTTGAAAATTTGAATAGTTTCTGGTACATATGTATTTACAATTTAGATCGGCATATTCCTGCCCAAAGGGTTGCGGAAAGGTTCATTGCATATTAAAACCATATACCTGAAATTAGCGAATACTTCTTAGCCAACCAATTAAATAAATCGGAGACTTGAACCAATCATTGCTTGACTGGTACGCCAATACGATTTTAAAGAGCTTCTGGTCAGAAATTTCACTCACTCGAACCTTTGGGCAGGAATATTTTGAGTAAAACTTTGTTGATCACGAGTTCCCAGCTTCTCTTTTAGCCTTCCTCGACTCCGTCGCTGAACCCTACTTAGCTATCACTCGGACACTGAGTTCAAAAGGTTGGCAATTCGATGATATATGCCAGGACTAATTGACACTGAGTTCAGAAGCTCCAATAATTCCTCGTTTGAGTAGTTCTCGAAAGATCCGGATTTTCCTATTTTAAACTTAATTTAAATTTTCTGCTCTTTGTCTACTACTCATTTATGATTTGTTGAAACAAATGATTTATTGCCGACAAACATTACCTTGGCTTCTCTATCACAAGATCTACCTACTATAATAATAAATGTGACTAAATAAAACTTTTGCCCGCTTTGGAAATATTCCAGTATATTCTTGAAATAATTGTCATTCAACTTGGGAAGGTGCAGTCTAGGTCAGCACAGAGTGGTAAAAGATTGTCCATTAAGTGCATCCAATTTTCCATTAAGTGTATATTTTAGGAGTATTTACAATTCATTTATCAAAAGGCACTTGTCAACCCACGTCTGCAGTATCGACCTAACTAACAGTTGTACAATCTCTTTACTCTATGTACGCACCTGGCACACCTACGTATGTATGTGTTATAGATTACCTATGTATATATTTATGTATGTATGTATAGATGATTGTATGCCTTCCCTGCAGCAAATCAAACTGGTTCAGAACTTGCGCTGAGCTAGCCTGAAAAGGGACGGTACTGGTTCTTCATCTATCCCAACTCAATGCTTGCAACTGTCTTTTTTAACATGGCGATGTCCTACGAAGTGACAATTGTCGCCCTCTGCAGAACTTTTGAACTTGTTCTGAGCTGACTCTGGCTTAGATGGTTCTGATACAGTTCATATAACAACAGTTCTTAGATAGTTCAAAAAGGGTCACCTCCGGGCTAGAAAAAATGTGGTTAGTTTTGAGCTGGTTCTAATAAGTATAGTATGGAGCCTTTTCTTTAAATAAGCACGCATACAATTTTGTAAATAAAAATACTTCATTATATGTTTCAAGAGCTATTTGTTTTGAACTAATTTACTTTTTGACGCAAACTGTGCTTTAAATTTAGGAACATAAAGTGTCAATTGTTCCTTTATTTTCTAAAACCGTTATTCTTAAAAATAATTTATATTTTTTACGTATAATGGGTATTTCTGGGATACCTATAATTAAAAATCTGAACTAAGTCGTGTCAAAAAATGAGAAAAACGGTGATATATTGAATGATTATTCGTGATAACTCAGCGTTAAATTGCATTAAATTTATTGAAATGTAATACATAGACTTTCCGGCATCTCATAAGAAATATAGAATTTTGAAGATTCACAATAGTTTTCATGCTAAATATTTTTCGTAAATTTTTTATTTAAGGATGGCTCATAAGTATTATAACATAAACAAATAAATTCACGTTTCTAACTGTGTTGGAAATTTAGTAGAATTCTAGAAACTGTTATAAAAACTTCAATATTTTAAATCAGAGTTTATAAGTATGCAGTTCTATAGCCCATTAAATTTTAGTATAATTAATCGCGCTGATTTTTTATAACTCTTTTTACGAATGCTCTTGAAGGCATTCTCCTATTTAAATATTTTCGTTTAATATGCAAGATTACACTTTACTACACTAAAATTTTATGGGCTACAAAACAGAATACTCGAAATATTTATAAAAAATATCTGATTAAAAATTTGAAATTTTGAAGACAGTTTTTAGAGTTCTATAAGTTTGCAGCACAGTTAGGAATTTGAATTTAAATGGTTTATGGAGTATGAGACATAGTACTTAAATAAAAACTAAACGAAAAATATTGAAAGTGAAGAACATTGGAAATTAAAACAAAATCAATGCATAACTACACATTTCGGGGGCTTAGTGATACATTTACGTATGTACATTATCGTTCATATGAATAGCACTCCCATTTCAAAGTGAGATTGTTTACCACTTTTGCAAATTTTTTTTACATCTGATTAAAAGGTCAAACATTTTGACGAAAAATCGTTAAATTTAACTTTGTTTTGTATAAAGTTTTAAAACACGGTTTATATGATTTTATTCGTATTTTATACATACGTACGTAGATATGTATAAAAATGACATTAATGTACCAATAACGACTTTTTTGGAAATATTTGAGCAGTTGCGCCATAAACTATGTAGAGAATTACATATTAAATAAACGAAAACAGTTTGTTATTACTTTTAGGGTCTAAGAAAATCGAAAAAATATAGTATATTACATTTGTGCATCTTTTGCCAGCTTTCACATGACCAGGATGAGTAACATTGATGACAGCGCAACTAGCAACATATGAGTTTCAACCGTCCAACTCTGCATCCCTTTTTCAGTAGTTCAGAGACAGTTCTGAAATTTGTAGGGCGGAACTAGCGCTTTGCCAGACTGTCCCTAAATTTTGCTGCAGGGTTGTTGAGATATTATTTAGTATTCGTAATGATAGTGTTTACTACTGATATGTACATACATATTTATATGTAATTAATTGTAAGGAGCTGTCATTTCCGATATTACTAAACACACTACAATTTTCATAATAATACTTCTGGTGTTGGCACAACCGCATATTTGTGGGCAGGGTGCGTCTATTGTTCGAGTAAATAACTGAAATTGAAACTGCATTTGTATAAGACGACTCAACTATTCATAAATATCTAGGCCTGGGTGTAAATAAATATTTATGTATGATTATCTCGAACTTGCTTTTAACTAATTTCATTATTATATTTAGCGGAATTTCACATACATTATTATTATTATTTTTTTTGATAAATAGGTGTTTACATTCTCAAATTTAGGGTATGTGGATGCCAGCCCTTCTCCAAAACATTCATCTAATATTATCGATTGAATGAAATGGTTTTAAATCAAGTATTCAGATCGCCTCTAACCATAGTTTTTGTGGCTGATGTTAGTTAACTTATTTTTAAAATGCTTTCCTAATACTAAATTGTTTCATTATATCATAGTTTTTTTTAATTTTTTACCAATCGTTTAGCCAGAATGGGCACGAACTCTCGAGAAGTCTTTTAGGGAACTAAAGTTACACCCAGTAAAGGTTGATCGCCTTAATAACGGAATCCAGATAGATGCAGACATCTTGCTAGTTTAGTAAAATATTATACGATTTTTATACAATTTTGGCTAATATATCTAGTATAAGTACGGTGACCATCCGTCCTTTATTTTAAAGGACAGTCCTTTATTTTAACCCCCTGTCCTTTATAAATTTTTTCAAAATAAAGGACACCTTTTGTCCTTTATTTCTTAAACTGTCCCTTCAATCGGCTCTGCATTTTTCAGAGGTAATTTTTAAACGCAGAATATGAAAAATAAAAATTTCCCTTATAAAATATAATGAAAACCTTCGCCAGTTTGTTCCACACCCCACTTAAGGGTTTCTATTTAATCGGTTATTTTTGTATAATCTAGAAAGCACAGGGAAAGTTGTACCCAGGATCGTCTTGTACGCTGAGTTTCCAGTTCCACTGAAAGAGAACAGTAAACCCGCTGTTGCACAGTGGTTCAAAACTGGAATTTAGTGTTCGTAGTTCACTGGAGCCTTAATTTTTCACTTCATTTGATTAATTTTAATTTTTTATGAAAGCCTACAATATTTGCAATGGACCAGTTGAGCCTGATTTCTGAATTTTTATTTGATTATATTAAATTGTTTAGTGCAAAATGCAGAAAAAGTAGCAATTTTGAATAAAATGTATGCTCCTGTTCCAGTTAACAAATGTTACATAACAGAAACTAGTTGAAAACCATTGTATGGTTCACCCAAAACAAAAAAAAAATACACAAAAAAAATTTAAAATGTTATAAAAAATGTTCACTAAAATAATTTATTTTTTGCTTTTTAGTAAAAAGTGGCTGAAAAATTAAGGCTCCGGTAGATTATGAAGATTAAGTTCCAATTTTGAACCACTGTGTGCTGGCTTCGTCTCGTAGTATAAAAAAAAGTGTCCTTTATTTTACGTTGGTTAATATGGTCACCGTAAGTATAAGCGTACATCGTCCACTTATCATTGAGTATACATATTAAGACATTGAGTGTCAAGTGAATTTGACGAACCCACACCAAAGTTCCGCTTGGAAAATCGTACCTGAGATTATTGTATAACTACTTAATATTAAATATGGAAAGTCAATAAATAATTATGGCTAATTATTAACTTATTATGAAAAAGTAAGAAAGTCTAAGTTCGGGTGGAGCCGAACATTAAATACCCGGCGCAAGTATTAAATATATGTTTTTTCACCTTTCCGAAACCTACCGCTAGATGGTAAGCCGGGGTGTATCAATTTTGAGTAAATTAGCGCCCTTAAATTTCGAAATATTGCAGAGTCAAGCATTTATGAAATTTACCGTTATATGAAAAGTGGCCGTAATTTTGGTCCGATTTCAATAAATAAAGTTTTTCTTCTATGTGGCAAGTACAATAACCATACCGAGTTTGGTACAAATTGGTGGAACGGTTACCGAGATACATATATGTGATCATAAGTGGGCGGTGCCACGCCCATTTTCCAAAATTTTACCATAAGCGTATTTCTTGGTAAATAATTGTTGCGAGCATCAATTTTGAATAAATTTGCTTTAATGTATCGATGATTTTGTATTTCTCTTAATTACCGTTATATGGGACGTGGGCGTGGTTACTGTCCGAGTTTTTAAATTTTCGGCCATTTAGTATGCTGCACCAAGGCCAACAACTGTGCCAAGTTTGGAAGAAATTGGTGCAGCGGTTACCAAGATATACACATGTAACCATAAGTGGGCGTGGCTACGCCCATTTTCCAAAAATTTATAATACAGTATGTTTTGCTTAGCTGCCCATCCTTCTTTGCACGAAAAACTTGTGCACTTAGCCGAAAAAAGTACTTAACCGAATTTTCTTTACTACTTCAATGAGGAAGGTATCCGAATCCCTATGAAACCTAATAAAGGAGGAGCGCTTTCCACGTAGAAATTACTGCAAGCAAAGTTTTTCCGATTGGTATGCAATTATCTATATAACTACATAAAATGATAGCCTTTTTCTTTGTTCTGCGAGATGAGCAAAATAAATAAAAGCTTGTAAAATTACGGTAAGTGTAGAGCCAGTGCAGGTAAACGTAATACTTTCTTTGATATTTGATAATAGTTGCAAATGTTTAAGGCAGGTATCGCTAATGTGCAGTTATGTTGAATGCATCTATCGGCGCAGTTTCCTTATAAATGTTAAATATAATGGCGCTGACGCGGATTTTGGGGTAGGTATCTTAAATGTGCACTTAAGCATAAAGGCAGCAAAGCAAATTATACTGTATTCTTATTTGTCGTCTAAAAATTATTGCAAATATAAATTTTGAGTGAATTATCTTCCGTAGTTACTAAAATATCGCAGTTTTCGTATTTCTGGAAATTACGGTTATATGGGAAGTGGGCGTGGTTACAGTCCGATTTCGCCCATTTTCAATACCAACCTACCTTGGATTAACAGAAACCTACATACCAAATTTTGTTGAGATATCTCAATTTTTGCTCGAGTTATAGTGTACTTGGACGGACGGACAGACGGACGGACAGACAGACATGGCTTAATCGATTTCTCTATTCATGCTGAGCATTTATGTATACATTTGTCTATATCTATCTCGATTTGTTTTGGCTGTTACAAACAACCGTTATGTGAACAAAATTAATATACCCTTGTTCACAAGTGCGCTCGGATATAAAAACGACTGACTAGTAATGACTAATAGCTGCTGAGTATCAAAATATCATTAATGACTAATATGCAATAACTTATGATCAATGGCATATGACTAACGATTACTAAATAATTACCTACGACTAAGTACCATGTACTAATGTCTATTGGCTGCTGACTAACGATTTGGGTCTACAACTAATGAATTATGAGTTTTTAAAGGAGGAACACACAATGACCAGAACTGACGATTGTGAGTAATCTTTCTGTTAGTCGAATAATTGTTAAAACTGCTCTTCTTCTTGACGGGCTCTACAATTGTTCATTGATTTTGGCCGTGATGGAAAAAACTTCACCAGTTGCCTCTCTACTTTGCGAGGTTGCACCAGTTGTACATAACGAGTGCAGCTAGTCCTTCTGAACTTAGTCCTTCCATTGTGCTCGTGGTTGATCTTTCTTTCGTTGTCCACCCTTGAGTGCCAAGTCGAAGGATATTTTCACCGCAGCCTCACTATCCATGCATACAACATGCCCAAGCCGGCGACATTTTTTTATTTGTATGCACTTAACTATGTCATTAAATCCATCTTTTCGGTACCGGTCACCCACGCAAACAGGGCCGCAAATTTTGCGTGGAATAGTCCTCTCGAAAGTGTGTAAAGTCTTCTCATCTGTGATCGACGTCGTTCATGTTTCTGTGTCATATAAAAGGACGAGCATAATGAGAGATCGATAGAGCGTAAGTTTTTTTGTCGAGAAAGGGCTCGGTTTCCTCATTGTTGGCAAGAATTATTTTTCGCTTGATCTACAGGCTAAAAATATAGGTGGCTGCGCTGGCATCCCTGGGCTTCGAGCCAACGATGTCAATGTCATCAGCATAGGCTAGCAGCACAGTTATTTTAATGCATATGGTGCCGCAGTTATTTAAAATTTTACGCTTTCCGGCATCAGATAAAGAAAGTCGCACGATGAACCACCTTGTCTTAACCCCCATTTGGTCTTAACCGGCGCCGAGAGGTGTTTCCCAATTCAAACGGGGCTGAATGTTGTACTCAACAAACTACCGGCTAAGATTGCATTTTCCCAATCCAACTTCTTTAAAGCTCTGCTGTGTAGCTTTTAGGTGAACCACATAAAGACTTTTAACCGTCTAGTCTCCTTTGGGTTCAGTGTTTAGAGTAAAAAAATATCAGCAATTTCCTACGACTAGGTAGCCTGGTTACGCCATCCTTATTTGCAAAGAGGGCTTTACACCATCACTATACCAAACTCATGGAATAGATGCCACTAACATCTAATAATAAGAATGCAATTAATAATATAAAATATAAATCCAAAATAATGACGCTAGTGTGAAACGAATTTCACACAGAGCAATGGGTGCTTCAGGATAAGAAGACCACACTCCAATAAAATGCGGGTCTCTAAAAAAAATAAAATTGCAAAAGTTAGAGGAGGAAAAAATTACAAATAAATATAGTACATACACAAGTATAAAGCTGGCAACGAATTTCAAGCAATAAGAAGGACAAGGACGTGCACACGCACTCATCTTTATTTACTCACACAGAGATGTGGAGAAGAATTCTCAAGCTGACAGGCGGAATGGACATGCAGCTGAGTAGTACAAACAGACAGCTCAGCAGACAAGTAAACAAACGGATGAACAATATAAATACATATATCGAAGAAAGGACAGATGTTGCAGCAGACAATGCGAGCTAAACTTGAGACAATCAACTGACAGCGGAAGTAAATTGCAGCCTTGAAGTAGCAACATGCACCAACAAGAACACATGTGAGACATGTAAGAAAAAAATGGGTGCGATCAAGGCAAAGATATTGAGAAGACAGCAAAAGGCCTGTCCGAACTACACCATTTATTGCATTTATAAATACATACATACATATGTGACAAGGGTATGTCGGTCGAAAACTGTGCTTGCTCGCCTATCTTTTTCAACTGTTTGCACTTTTCGTTGTTGGCAATTGTTTGCTATGCCATTGAATATCCGCGCATGTGTTTGTATGTACATTGCAGATGCAAGCATGCAGTCATGCAAACATGCAAACATACTACGTCGCACAAATGCATACACACATGATCGCCTGCTGTGCGCTTTGCTCAGTTATCTGGTCATAATGTGACGGGTTCATTGGTTCTCGCTGCACTTCGCCACACTGGCGGCCACCAGCGGCGACTCGCTCACTCCCACTACAATGTATGTACACATATTATTATGTAATATGAGTACATAGTTGCAAAATAAAATATTGAAAACATGAGCGCACTGTAGAATTGGCAAGATGCACTGAAATGTATACCGGCACTCATAAGGCAGATTATTTCACTTGCAGGCACTCACTCATCGACGACTTCCGGCAGTGGCTGCCAACGCCAAGCTCTGGCATTGGTGCACTTGTGTGTACGTGTGTGGGTGTGAGTGTTTAAGCGAAGCTTTCTTTCGACTATCCAAGGAAGTCGACTATCGATGACACATCGACTGCCAATTGAATATGAGTTACCAGGCAGAATAAAAGGAAAAGACAAGCAGTTGATTCAGCTATTGCAATTGTCTTTTGTTTTGTTGCTGCGACATAAGAGGACAATGGATTGTTGCACACTGTCATTTTTGGTGAAATGGAAATCATGATTGGCATATTCGAAAATCCGAATGGTCAAATGTTTTGTTACTTGAAAATTGTAAAAGTGCATAGTAAAGAATATCAATACTTATCTATTACTCGTATTCACTTTCACATTAAAATCGTACGTGGAAGCATTATTTTATTTTGAGTGGCCGCAAGGACATTTGACTGGTTCACATTATCTAAACAGCAATTTCGGTTCCATAATAATAAAAAGGCATACTAGCGAAAAATGCATAAGGACTGGAGTAAATGTGACCAGTTGATATCTACACTGTAGAGACGCTATAATGACACAAAAAACGCCTAGACACGTAAGCATAATTTTGAGTGGTAGCTTACGGATATACATATATACCGTTTTTCCAGATCAGGTCATTTTCCTAAGATACTTTCATTTTAAATTTGCATTGCGAATGAACAAAACTTCAAATTTTAATAAGGAAAATGTAACTCATACGCCATGTACGATTAAGTAGGAATACGGCCATGTACGTTATGGCGTATGAATAGCATTATTTCCTGCTTATATTTATTTCATACTAAAAACTATTACACGCTTTCATTTGACCATTTAAAAGTGGTTTATTTATCCACCGATTTTCATCGTTAGTAGCTTAATTTTTTGGCAATAGGCTTTAAAAATAATAAGAAAAAAATATATAAAAAAAGTGTTAGTTTTTTAAGGTCTGCACGTTCCCTCTTGCGATAATCTTTTGGATACATCGGAAGTTTCTTAAAATTTCAAATTTTACTTGCACTTCTTGCACACTTTGTAAAACATATGGAGATGGCTCCTTTATTTCATCGGTTTCAAAGAAAACTTATCATCCATTCGATTCTTGTTTATTCAGCCATTCCAAATCAAATGTGAGCTTAAGAGCTATGTCCTTTTATTTGGCTCCATTTCCGCATAAAGACATAAATAATAAAGGAAATTTTTATTTTTTTTAATGGGTTGGTGTAAAAAATGGTAAGAATTTGTAAACTTCAAAACAACGAAATTTCAAAAACTAAATACTTTGTCTGAAAAATCATTTAAATTGTAATAGATATGTATACAGACTGATTTATTACTTAGAAACAGTAGCGTGGCTAGAATTTTGGGAAGGGGGAATGAAAATAAAGTTCAGCGATGACTCACAATGAGTAGAGGTGACGCCGTGCGTATTCCTTCATACATATAAGAGTCATTTAGGTTATATAAGGACCTACACGTACATAGATATATTTTTGTAAACCTTGGGTCCTTTAAAGATCCCTTACTAAAACACGAATGTACAAACTAAATAAATGATTTGGTTTATTTACCACACCCTTGTTTACATTAACCAAACTTCTCGCTGTTGCACTTCACATATTCTTTTTCATAATTCGGAGATACAAAACAACAACTTTTGTCATCATTTTAACAAGTCGCCTCTGACGACATTTGAAATCGCATCTTCTGAATGTTAGCAAATAAAAGAAAGCATCTCTGCACACAAAAAACAGAAAGCATCACTGCACACTCAGCTACTGCCGCTTTATAAATGTGTCTGCAAATGTTCAACTTAAATCAATTTTCTTCTTCCTTTTATTTGCTTCTGCACTTCACAGAGGCTTTTTCGTAATTAAGAAAAAACCAAAAACAGAAAAAAATAAACATTATGTATCGCGCTGACGGCATTCGTACTGCTGGAAGCCAACAAATAACAACAAGCACATCTGCACGTTCAGCGACTGCCATACATACGAATTTGTACTCAAATGTTCAACTTTTATTACATTTCTTACAATCGGCTTATTAACCATGAAAAAACCAAACCATGACTTGGTCGAAAAAAACATTGTGCTTTTGGCTCAGTGTAACGATTTTTTACGAATCTTCAAAGAAAATTATGAATTATGTGAAGTGGTTGACACGAAGTCGTAAAGAAATTTGTGTACGAAAAATAAAGAAAATTCTGAAAAATTCTGCAAGTAATTCTTTACATAGCAGCATTACTTTCATTGCGTTAGCGATTTTCTTCGGAAATTTCGTAAAGGAATCGGTGTGTCCACAATTTATTGTAGTTTAGAAAATTCGGCGAAAAATCGGATGAGATCTTTACGAATTCTTTAAAATTGCTCTGCGATTCAGAATAATCTGAAAGAATGATTTGCAAGGTAACTACATTTATCGTTGATTAATTAAAGCAAAAACCATTTGCCCACATGTGCACAATTTTGATTTTCGAAGGACAAAACACGATGGTAAAACTGTAATTTAGGTTTTTATTCGCAGAAATGTTCAATGCTAATGGGCTGTAATTTTGATCTTTATTTTACTAAAAAATTACGTTACGATCGCAAACTAATTGTTAAAGATGTATTGAAAGAACTCGATCTATCCCTCGAAGGACTATGAAACCTTTTGTCCTTAGAAAACTCTTTTTTGTATTTATTTAACTGAAATGGAAAAAGCATCAAAACTTTAGCAATGAAAATTTTTGCACAATATATACATATACATATGTACAATGTATGTCATTTTTCGTCACATTAAACCTATGTAAATAACTAGCCGTCGAGGTAATGAAAATCCGTTGGTGCGAAAACTTTGCCATTGGCCAACATTTTATTAGAGTTTTCAGCTTACGGCTCCAAACATTCTCAGACCATAACATACAATAACTACAAAGTAAAAGTCAAGTGCATAGTGGGTATTTATGTGTTCGCTCGGTGACTCTGAAGGTGCTGCATAAACATGCAAGCTTACATGCGTATATGTATGTACATTAGTGCATATAAATACATATCAACAAGCAAACAAACATAACAATATAATAATTTATTTACCCGCCTTGGTGCTGTTTGCAACATTCGCCTGCGGTGGCTTGCGGCTTTATAAAGGTAAATAATACAATTTCGAAATCTGACTGGAAACTGAAAACCTTAGCTACTTTTCAAGTTGTCCAAACTGTATGCAATAGCAATCTCGGCCAACCAAACAGTCTCTGTGCAAATACGAAGTGGAGGGAGGATTTTGGATTGCATAAGTCGAGAATTTGAGTTTTGTAAAGCTCTGGGCCAAAATCTGCATACATACATACACAGATACGTACACCGTACAATGGCAAACTTGAATGCAACAAACGAAGTTGAGATGTCCTTGTTCTCTGGTGTTTCATTATGTTTTGTTGCACACGACAACTACAATACAAATAACAACAACTCGGCATAGTCGGGCATGTAGAACAACGCCAACAAGCCGGAACGGAATCAACTTTTGCCCAGTGGCTATTCTACATTCACCAGATTCACCAGAATCGTTGTTCGCATTGCATATCAAAATACTTTGCGTGTAAATGGTTTTATTTTGGCTTACATCTACAACGACGCACTTACATCCATATGCACATATGTACATAGATACATACGAACATATGCATTTGCACGTTTATATAAATACAGGTGAATTTCACATTGCATACCTACACATGTACACAGGTTCACTTTGTATTTTGTCAGTTTACGGTTAAATTTTTTTAAGGTTATGTGAAATTTAGTAATCTTCTGACTTTGTTTGTTATATTTATTCATTCGGTAGTTTACACGTGTAATTAGAAAAGTCGTAAATACATACGTAAGTCGAACTAATTCTTTCAATAATTACAATGTGGCTTTTAAGTAAATAATTCAAAATAAGTAGAATGCAGATTTTTTTAGTTTAAGAACAAATGATAAGGCGATTTCATCGGAACAAATCCGTGCCGCCTTCGATAATTCAGAGTTTACTACTTCGCTGCAGAAAAATCGCTTAAATGTGTGCTTGCTCATTTAAAACGATGGTCGGCATCAGTGCTGCCGTTTTCTAATTTTCGAGCGAAGTGAAAACACACTAAAAGTGAAGTGTTTCGGAGTGACTTAGAGGAAAAGTGAAGTGATTATCGAAGTAACGACTTTCAAGCACAATTAGGGATGCAGGGTTTTTCGATTAAGTTATTTATCACCTGACTGGTTAATCGATAGTTTTGTTATCACAATTAAAATAATCTTTAACGTTTATTAAGTGGTGGAATATCTTTAAAATGACAATGTCTCAAATGTTGAGGAAAGCAAATAAAAAGCTACAAAATTATTAACGCTAAGATATTATTAATCGATTATGGATTCACAGCACCACAGTTATACAGAAACAACTTCATCACTAGATTCACTAAAATGTTTCCCTTTTGATGCAAAATTGAAGATGCATTAAAATATAATTGTTATTTTCGTCAAAGATTTACTAAATAATTATCCGCCCATTCATTTCTGTACGCTTTACAACTATACATTTGAAAATACAAATCGAAATAACTTCATCCGAATAACCGATGGCAGGTCGGATATTTAATTTATAAGGCGTATTTTCAGTAGCCTTTTGCGAAAAGTTGCCTTTTCATACTTACTACTTAAAAAGAATTTTACCAAAAGATTGTTGATTTTCGTTAAATAAATCATTTATTTCAAAGAAATTTTTATTTATTTTGAAGATAAATCTACATAATTTGTGGAGAGTGAAGTAAAACGAAGTAAAATGAAGTGACGAAATGAAGACTCCCAAAGTGAAGGCTTTCAAACTGAAGTGAAAAACTTCAATTGAAGTGACAGCGGCAGCACTGGTCGCCATTGAGGTAATTTTTGTCGGTACAGATTCGCGCAAGCAGAATAGCACAAGTGTATTGATGCCTTAATGCTCATCAAGCTCGTTAGCATACAAATTTCAATTTTAAAAGTGAACTAAATGATTCAAGCAATGATGGGCAAACCTAAATAACTTAATATTTACCCCCTAGAATAATTAGGTTCAACAATAAGGCGCAATGACTTTTGCTTTTTTTGCGATATTTCGCAAACGCTTTTAAGGATGAAAGCAAACTTTCGTTCCAGCTCAGATAAGCGCTATATGAGTTCCAAGAAAGACACAAATCGCTTAGAGCCTTACCGCGGCTGAGTTACAGGAGTTCTTGAGAAAAAAAAATGTGTTTCTATTTGCATCTAAAAATCACTGTGGTAGGGCAACTGATTTTAATTGATTTTATAATTATCTCTTTGAAACACGATGAAAAATGCTATGTTCCCTTTCAATATGAAGTTTGTTTTGTTAATGTTAGGTTTGTTCCACAAGCTACTTGTAGGAAAACTCGAGCAAAGTTCAAACTGTCAGCGTATATCAATTAAATTCTAAGGTCCGAATTCACAGCGCGTAGTTAACACAGAATCGAGCCCGGAGGGCTGGCTGTTGAACAGCGGTCCTGATCATCCTTTCTAGTTATTAAATACGTCGCTAAAAACCGATTACTCAACTTACTTCAGATGGCTTGAAATTTTTATGGAATTTTATTTACAGTATATAAAAAATGAATCCTGCTCCTTCTGATGGTCTTAAAGTACTGTCAGCCTAGTTGAAAATGCATTATTGCAAGTTTAGGTCAACATACTTCAGATGGGCTGTCCTTTTAAGGCACATTACCAATATTATAAATAGATGAAATATCTATGGCCAGCCCATTCTGTTGGTCACATCATTTCAAAAATATCACAAAACAAGTAAGAGCAGCGCTGTCTTCGGCTATGCCGAAGGCTCCATACCTTTCATGAGCATCTGACAATTTTACGTTAACAGATTACTGCATTTGAAAAAATTTATATATTCACGGCAGGCATAGATAGAGGAGATACATATATAAAAAATCATATCTAAACAATCAGAGGTATGGAAGATATACCTTATATAGCACCAATCTAAGTGATTTTCACTACTGTATGATCGGTATGTAAACCGGTAACACAATTTAATGGGTTTAGCTTCCTACCTAAAGGAGATACATATATCTATACTCGTATCTGAACAATCAGTGGTATAAGAGATTAAGATTATACAGCATAGATTTTGACGATTTTCTCAGTAGACTTTGTATTATTATTTAAAAAATAGCTTACGAAATTTATCGGTTTTAGCTGTCCAAATAAAGGAGTTTTACAGTAAAACCCCATATCTGAACAATCAGTTGTATGGGGGCAATAAACAGATTATAGTGACCCGATCTTTGTTAATTTTACTGTAGACTTTCTGTTGATAATGAGTGAAAATAGTGCGAAATTTCATGTTTCTAGCTGCATAGATGGAGTAGTTATAACAAAAAATCGCATATCTGAACAATCAGTTGTATGGGACCTACATGTAAAAGTGACCCGATCTTTGTTATTTTCACTATAAGTATTCTGTTAATAATGAGTGGAAACGGTGCGAATTTTGATGTTCCTAGCTGCATAAATGAAGAAGTTATGGCGAAAAATCTCATATCTGAACAATCAGTTGTATGGTGGATATAGGTTGTAGTGACTCGATCTTCGCCATTTTCACTGAAAGTATTCTTTTGATAATAAGTGACAACAGTGCAAAATTTAATGTGTTTAGCTACTTAAATGGAGGAGTTATAACGAAAGATCTCATATCTGAACAATCAGTTGTATGGGAGCTATATGTTATAGTGACCCGATCTTTGTAATTTTCACTCTAAGTTTTCTGTTGATAATGGGTGGAAGTATTGCAAAATTTCATGTTCCTAGCTGCATAAATGTAGAAGTTATAACGAAAAATCTCATATCTGAACAATCAGTTGTATGGGAGCTATATGTTATAGTG
>NW_023458555.1:41862499-41862679 GCF_013731165.1 Rhagoletis pomonella | reverse complement strand
ATCTCATATCTGAACAATCAGTTGTATGGGAGCTATATGTTATAGTGGTCCGATTCTTCCGGTTCCGACAAATGATTAATAGATTATAAGAATACACCCACCTACCAAATTTGATCCGGATATCTCGAAAACTGAGAGACTAGATTGCATACAAACAGACGGACAGACAGACAGACAGAC
>NW_023458555.1:41860254-41862489 GCF_013731165.1 Rhagoletis pomonella | reverse complement strand
TCGCCGTTCTGATCATTTAAGTATACATTTTAATGGGTCTATCTCTTTTTATTCTGGTACTTACAAACATCGGACCAAAGTTATAATACCATTTCATGCTCATGAAAGGTATAAAAACTCATTTCCGTGAGTGCGGGCGCGCGTATATCGATCGTATCCAATCTTACGATAGTGTTGCTGAAAAGAAGATAATAAAATGAGGCTTCTTTATAAGAAGACTGAAGCTACAGTGTTTTCCTTTGATTTGATTAGGGTCGCGAAAATAAGTTTGCAATTATCCCACCCTAATTTGAAAGTTTACTTTGACAGGATTTTAAGGGCATAAAAACTTGGCGAGTCCCAAAAACAGCCAACATTTCTTCTTCATAACTATTTTATTTATTCTGCCAAATTAAACACAAATTCAAAAATTATAACAGACTGGCGCTAACACAATATTTTTGTGTTTGGCAGACTACGGCGTAAGCAAGACCGCTGTTCAGCAGCCTGCCCCGGATTTCGATTTATATATTAACAAGATAAGCTCACAAAAAGTGTCCGTCGATTTGAAGTATGATCGAGTTTTTTGGTCATGAATTCTTGGTATATAAGGAACTAGATTTTTTATTATAACTCAGGAATTGCGATCTAGTGTTACCCTCTGTACTCTAAAAAAATATTTGTAGGCCCTTCTAAAACCTTTTTGTATCGATAAATAAACCTGCTAATATTTAAAGAAACTATTACCGAGTCAAACAAAGTGGCATACCGTTTCAAAAACGCTTACTTATGGTATATTAACGGATATAAACTTTATTTGCATGCAAGTATGTAGTTACATATCCAACACCTTTCCAATCTAATACCTGATTAAGAATTCGCACCTCATCTCTTCTAACTCAATCAAGTACTTCCGATCGCTTCCAGTCATAAAATATTTAGCTTTCTACACAACACTTTTACATCAAAGCTCAAGGAGTGATTACATTTTCACGATACTCTTTTCCAATGTATTTCGTGCTTGGAATCAAAAATATTTGCAGACGATAGCTTAGATAAACAAACTTATGTAGATCTAAAATCAGAATTACAAGTGAATACATAAAAAACATTTAATATGCCGCGAGATACAACACAAACACACCGACCTGGGCAAACAAGTGTGCAATTTGGCGGAAATGCTCGAATGAGGAGAACACGCGGCTTAAGCAAATTATACTCAAACACATACCTGTTTTCGTTTTTTGTACACTAAAGCGCAAACAGTAAAAAATGCATAAATTCACAACAACAATTGAAGCTATAAAAAATTGCAATAATTTGCTTTCAAATCGTGTGTGCAAAATAAAAAGACTTAGTCGGCATCAATTGGTGGCGTTTTCGAACATGACAGGATTACCGCTTGTTTTGCTTATGTTGAGTTGCACACTCTTTCGGGCATAGCGTTATGGCCTCCCCCACAGTTTCCCTTTGGCCGGAAATCAACATGGACGTTGAGTACTGCGGAACCCAGTCGTCGGCAATGGGACGGCTACAGTGGCATTAGCTGCATTTAATGTCGAAAGTTAAGGTGTCGTTCACACGAAACTGCTTACAAATGCCAGAAAACAGCAACCCGAAAAACAGCAAAAACAGCAATAGCGCGCACAGTACTTACGTGATTCCTCATATGTGCATATCGTTACCTTAATATGTACATAGAGAAATGCCCTATATAACATTTTTATTTCTTCGCATAGTAATTACTTAATTTAATAAAAAGTAAAGTTCTTTAGTTACGAATACTAATAAAATACTGTGTTTTAGGCAAGATCAAGTTTAATACTGTGAAACTTATTTTTAAACTCTAGTGGATTGGTAGTCAATAACCTGCCGACTTTCTACAAAGCTGAATTGCAAAAGAAAATGAGTTAGGGCCTTTTTATATTAGGGCAACCACATGTAAGTAATCATACATTTATATCTTCACCAGGAGGTCACCACGAAAATATTGTGGGGAAGGGGTTTTACACTTATTTAGATATATCGCACACCGTCTTCAAAAGAGACACATTTCAAAATTACACGTTCATCTGAAAATGCGAAAAACTATTTCTTAGCACATGCTAATAATATGGGTAAGGAGGACTTAACTTCCACAAATTATAACAAAAATTTGCTCCAACTTTTGCTGAAAGGTAAATAAAAGCTCTGTGTACATTTTTAGTGAATAACTTAAAAAATGCCAAAATTTGTATTGTGTCACTTTTGAAGATC
>NW_023458555.1:41847797-41860154 GCF_013731165.1 Rhagoletis pomonella | reverse complement strand
GATCTTCAAAAGTGACACAATACAAATTTTGGCATTTTTTAAGTTATGCACTAAAAATGTACACAGAGCTTTTATTTACTTTTCAGCAAAAGTTGGAGCAAATTTTTGTTATAATTTGTGGAAGTTAAGTCCTCCTCGTCCATATTATTAGCATGTGCTAAGAAATAGTTTTTCGCATTTTCAGATGAACGCGTTATTTTGAAATGTGTCTCTTTTGAAGACGGTGTGCGATATATCTAAATAAGTGTAAAACCCCTTCCCCACAATATTTTCGTGGTGACCTCTTGGTGAACATATAAATGTACGAATACTTACATGTGGTTGCCCTAATATAAAAAGGCCCTAACTCATTTTCTTTTCCAATTCAGCTTTGTAGAAAGTCGGCAGGTTATTGACGACCAATCCACTAGAATTTAAAAATAAGTATCACAGCATTATACTAGACCTAGCCTTCAATAAAAAACAGTAATTTATTAGTATTCGTAACTAAAGAACTTTACTTTTTATTAAATTAAAAAATTGCTATGCGAAGAAATTAAAATGTTATATAGGGCCTTTCTCTATGTACATATTAGGGTAACGATATGCACATATGAGGCATCACGTAAGTACTATGCGCGCTATTGCTATTTTCTGCCATTTGTTTTCAGTTTCGTGTGAACGACACCTCAACTTTCGACATTAAATGCAGCTAATGCCACTGTAGCCGTTCAATTGCCGACGACTGGGTTCCGCAGTACTCAACGTCCATGTTGATTTCCGGCCAAAGGGAAACTGTGGGGGAGGCCATAACGCTATGCCCGAAAGAGTATGCAACTCAACATATGCAAAACAACCGGTAATCCTGTCATGTTCGAAAACGCCACCAATTGATGTCGACTAAGTCCTTTTATTTTGCACACACGATTTGAAAGCAAATTATTGCAATTTTTTATAGCTTCAATTGTTGTTGTGAATTTATGCATTTTTTACTGTTTGCGCTTTAGTGTATGTACAAAAAAACGAAAACAAGCATGTGTTTGAGTATAATTTGCTTAAGCCGCGTGTTCTCCTCATTCGAGCATTTCCGCCAAATTGCACACTTGTTTGCTCAGGTCGGTGTGTTTGTGTTGTATCTCGCGGCATATTAAATGTTTTTTATGTATTCACTTGTAATTCTGATTTTAGATCTACTACATAAGTTTGTTTATCTAAGCTATCGTCTGCAAATATTTTTGATTCCAAGCACGAAATACATTGGAAAAGAGTATCGTGAAAATGTAATCACTCCTTGAGCTTTGATGTAAAAATGTTGTGTACAAAGCTAAATATTTTATGACTGGAAGCGATCGGAAGTACTTGATTGAGTTAGAAGAGATGAGGTGCGAATTCTTAATCAGGTATTAGATTGAAAAGGTGTTGGATATGTAACTACATACTTGCATGCAAATAAGGTTTATATCCGTTAATACACCATAAGTAAGCGTTTTTGAAACGGTATGCCACTTTGTTTGACTCTGTAATAGTTTCTTTAAATATTAGCAGATTTATTTATCGATACAAAAAGGTTTTAGAAGGGCCTACAAATATTTTTCCGCACTTAAGAGTTCAAAGGGTAACACTAGATCGAAATTCGTGAGTTATAATAAAAAATCTAGTTCCTTATATACCAAGAGCTCATGACTAAAAAACTCGATCATACTTCAAATCGACGGACACTTTTTGTGAGCTTATCTTGTTAATATATAAATCGAAATCCGGGCAGGCTGCTGAACAGCGGTCTTGCTTACGCCGTAGTCTGCCAAACACAAAAATATTGTGTTAGCGCCAATCTATTATTATTTTTGAATTTGTGTTTAATTTGGCAGAATAAATAAAAGAGTTATGAAGAAGAAATGTTGGCTGTTTTTGGGACTCGCCAAGTTTTTATGCCTTTAAAATCCTATCAAATTAAGCTTTCAAATTAGGAAAGGATAATTGCAAACTTATTTTCGCGACCCTAATCAAATCAAAGGAAAACACTGTATCTTCAGTCTTCTTATAAAGAAGCCTCATTTTATTATCTTCTTTTCAGCAACACTATCGTAAGATTGCATACGAATGACATACGCGTGCCCGCGGAATGACTTTTTTGATATTTTTCAAACGATGTGACCAACAGAATGGGCTGGCTATAAATATTTCATCTTTTTATAATATTGCTAATGTGTCGTCAAAAGGACAGCCCATCTAAAGTATGTTGACTTAAAATTGCAATAATGCACTTTCACCTTGGGCTGGCAGTACTTTAAGACCATCAGAAGGAGCAGGCAACGTGGGATTCATTTTTTATATACTGTAAATAAAATTCTATAAAAATTTCAAGCCATCTGAAGCGTGTTGAGTAATCGGTTTTTAACGACATCTTTAATAGCTAAAAAGGCATGATCAGGACCGCTGTTTAACAGCCAGCCCTCCGGAGCTCGATTTATCTGGAAAATATTTAAATATGTACATTCATATGTACGTATATATCTATGTAAAGTGCAAAAAAATGCTATTCATAAATTTAATAGGTTTGTTCCACAAGCTATTCGAAGTCACTTCGAGTTACACATTCGCGTTCAGTACAAATCTCTGAGCTAACTGCCGATTCTGAGTTAACTACGCACTGTAAATTTGGACCTAAGAATTTATTTGATATACGCTGACAGTTTGAACTTTGCTCGAGTTTTTCTACAAGTAGCTTATGGAACAAACCTACCATTAACAAAACAAACTTCATATTGAAAGCGAACATAGAATCTTTCATCGTGTTTCAAAGAGATAATCTAAAAAGCAATTAAAAGCAGTTGCCCTACCACAGTGGTTTTTAGATGCAAATAGAAACATATTTTTTTGTCAATAGCACCTGTAACTCAGTCGCGGAAAGGCTCTAAGCGATTTATGTCTTGCTTCGAGCTCATATAGCGCTTATCTAAGCAGGAACGGAAGTTTACTTTCATCCTTAAATGTGTTTGCGAAATATCGCAAAAAAAGCTAAAGTTATTGCGGCTTACTGGTGAACCTAAGTATTCTAGGGGGTAAATATTAAGTTCTTTAGGTTTGCCCATCATTGCTTGAATCATTTAGTTGACTTTTAAAATTGAAATTTGTATGCTAACGAACTTGATGAGCATTAAGGCATCAATACCCTTATGCTATTCTGCTTGCGCGAATCTGTACCGACAAAAATTACCTAAATGCCGACCAGTGCTGCCGCTGTCACTTTAATTGAATTTTGCAGTAAAAAGGAAACATTTTAGTGAATCTTGTGATGAATTTGTTGCTGTGTATCTAGTGATAACTGTGGTGCTGTGAATCCATAATCGATTAATAATATCTTAGTGTTAATAATTTTGTAATTTTTTATTTGCTTTCCTCAACGTTTGAGACATTGTGGTTTAAAAGATATTCCACCACTAAATTTGCACAGGAACACAATAAACTATAAATTAATAAACGTTAAATATTATTTTTATTGTGATAAAAAAAACTATCGATTAACCAGTCAGGTGATAAATAACTTAATCGAAAAACCCTGCACCCCTAATTGTGCTTGAAAGTCGTTACTTCGCTAATCACTTCACTTTTCCTCCCGAGTCACTCTGAAACACTTCAGATTTAGTGTATTTTCACTTCGCTCGAAAATTAGCAAACGGCATAACTGATGCCGACCATAGTTTTAAATGAGCGATTTTTCTGCAGCGAAGTAGTAAACTCTGAATCATCGGCACGGATTTGTTCCGACGAAATCGTCTTATCATTTTTTCTTAAACTAAAAAATTTGCATTCTAAGCACAACAGAAGCTGGCATAATTCAACTCTTGAAATTTAAGAGTAGATTACTTATTTGAAATTATTTACTTAAAAGCCACATTGTAATTATTGAAAGAATTAGTTCGACTTACGTATGTATTTACGACTTTTCTAATTACACGTGCAAACTACCGAATGTATAAATATAACAAACAAAGTCAGAAGATTACTAAATTTCACATAACCTTAAACAAATTTTACCGTAAACTGACAAAATACAAAGTGAACCTGTGTACATGTGTAGGTATGCAATGTGAAATTCACCTGTATTTATATAAACGTGCAAATGCATATGTTCGTATGTATGTACATATGTGCATATGGATGTAAGTGCGTCGTTGTAGATGTAAGCCAAAATAAAACCATTTACACGCAAAGTATTTTGATATGCAATGCGAACAACGATTCTGGTGAATCTGGTGAATGTAGAATAGCCACTGGGAAAAAGTTGATTCCGTTTCGGCTTGTTGGCGTTGTTCTACATGCCCGACTATGCCGAGTTGTTGTTATTTGTATTGTAGTTGTCGTGTGCAACAAAACATAATGAAACAGCAGAGAACAAGGACATCTCAACTTCGTTTGTTGCATTCAAGTTTGCCATTGTACGGTGTACGTATCTGTGTATGTATGTATGCAGATTTTGGCCCAGAGCTTTACAAAACTCAAATTCTCGACTTATGCAACCCAAAATCCTCCCGCCACTTCGTATTTGCACAGAGACTGTTTGGTTGGCCGAGATTGCTATTGCATACAATTTGGACAACTTGGAAAGTAGCTAAGGTTTTCAGTTTCCAGTCAGATTTCGAAATTGTATTATAAAGCCGCAAGCCACCGCAGGCGAATGTTGCAAACAGCACCAAGGCGGGTAAATAAATTATTATATTGTTATGTTTGTTTGCTTGTTGATATGTATTTATATGCACTAATGTACATACATATATGCATGTAAGTTTGCATGTTTATGCAGCACGTTCAGAGTCACCGAGCGAACACATAAATACCTACGATGCACTTGACTTTTACTTTGTAGTTATTGTATGTTATGGTCTGAGAATGTTTGGAGCCGTAAGCTGAAAACTCTAATAAAATGTTGGCCAATGGCAAAGTTTTCGCACCAACGGATTTTCATTACCTCGACGGCTAGTTATTTACATAGGTTTAATGTGACGAAAAATGACATACATTGTACATATGTATGTATATGTATATGTACAATGTATGTTTTTGATGCTATTTCCATTTCAGTTAAATAAATACAAAAAAGAATGTTCTAAGCACAAAAGGTTTTATAGTCTTTCAAAGGATTCCTAAAGGATTTTAAAATTAAAGGGTATGCAACTCAGCAAATCTTGGTACCCAATTCCGATTAAATCTGTTGACACTCTAATGTACTTTTCGGCAATCGTTTTCTTACATTTTTAAGTTATTTTTAAAGATGAAGACAAAAATGGGAAAAACTAGCTATGGACCGAGTTCTTGAAATTCATCTTTAACAAATAGTTTTCGATCGTAACGTAATTTTTAGTAAAATAAAGATCAAAATTACAGCCCATTAGCATTGAACATTTCTGCGAATAAAAACCAAAACTACCATTTTACCACTCATCGTGTTTTGTCCTTGGAAAATCAAAATTGGGCACATGTGGGCAAATTGTTTTTGCTTTGGTTTATCAACGATAAATGTAGTTACCCTCCAAATCATTCTTTCAGATTAGTCTGAATTGCAGAGCAATTTTAAAGAATTCATAAAGATTTCATCCGATATTTCGCCGAATTTCCTAAACTAAAATAAACTGTGGACTCTTCGATTCTTTTACGAAATTTCGGAACACAATCGGCAACACAATGAAAGTAATGCTGCTATGTAAAGAATTACTTGCAGAATTTTTCAGAATTTTCTTAATTTTTTGTACAGAAATTTCTTTACGAGTTCGTGTCAACCACTTCATATAATCTTCTTTAAAGATTCGTAAAAAAATCGTTACACTGAGCCAAAAGCACAACGGTTTTTTCAACCATAATATGGTTTGGTTCTTTCACGGTTAATAAGCCGATTGTAAGAAATGTAATTAAAGTTGAACATTTGAGTACAAATTCGTATTAATTTTTATTTTTGTCTGTTTTTGGTTTTTCTTAATTACGAAAAAGCCTCTGTGAAATGCAGAACCAGATAAAACGACGAAGAAAATTGATTCAAGTTGAACATTTGCAGACACATTTATAAAGCGGCGGTAGCTGAGTGTGCAGAGATGCTTTCTTTTATTTGCTAACATTCAGAAGATGCGATTTCAAATGTCGTCAGAGGCGACTTGTTAAAATGATGACAAAAGTTTTTGTTTTGTATCTCCGAATTATGAAAAAGAACATGTGAAGTGCAACAGCAAAAAGTTTGGTTAATGTAAACAAGGGTGTGGTAAATAAACCAAATCATTTATTTAGTTTGTACATTCGTGTTTTAGTAAGGGATCTTTAAAGGACCCAAGGTTTACAAAAATATATCTATGTACGTGTAGGTCCTTATATAACCTAAATGACTCTTATATGTATGAAGGAATACGCACGGCGTCACCTCTACTCATTGTGAGTCATCGCTAAACTTTATTTTCATTCTCCCTTCCCAAAATTCTGGCTACGCTACTGTTTCTAAGTAATAAATCAGTCTGTATACATATCCATTACAATTTAAATGATTTTTCAGACAAAGTATCTAGTTTTTGAAATTTCCTTCTTTTGAAGTTTACAAATTCCCACCATAGACCAACCCATTAAAAAAATAAAAATCTTCTTTATTATTTATGTCTTTGTGCGAAAATGGAGCCAAATAAAAGCACATAGCTCTTAAGCTTACATTTGATTTGGAATGGCTGAATAAACAAGAATCGAATGGATGATAAATTTTCTTTAATATCGATGAAATAAAGGAGCAATCTCCATATGTTTTACAAAGTGTGCAAGAAGTGCAAGTAAATTTTGAAATTGTAAGAAACTTCCGATGTATCCAAAAGAATATTGCAAGAGGGAACGTGCAAACCTTAAAAAACTAACACTTTTTTATTGTATTTTTTTCGTATTTATTATTATTAAAAATTAAGCTACTAACGATGAAAATCGGTGGATAAATAAACCACTTTTAAATGGTCAAATGAAAGCGTGTAATAATGTTTAGTATGAAATACATATAAGCAGGAAATAATGCTATTCATACGCCATATCGTACAAGGCCATATTCGTACTTCATCGTACATGGCGTATGAGTTACATTTTCCTTATTAAAATTTAAAGTTTTGTTCATTCACAACGCAAATTAAAAATGAAAGTGTCTTGAGAAAATTACCTGATCTGGAAAAACGGTATATATGTAGATCCGTAAGCTACCACTTAAAGTTATGCTTACATGTCTCGGCGTTTTTTGTGCCATTATAGCGTCTCTACAGTGTAGATATCAACTGGTTCACATTTACTCCAGTCCTTATGCATTTTTCGCAAGTACGCTTTTTTATTATTATGGAACCGAAATTGGCGTTTAGATAATGTGAACCAGTCAAATGTCCTTGCGGCCATTCAAAATAAAATAATGCTTACACGTACGATTTTAATGTGAAAGTGAATACGAGTAATAGATAAGTATTGATATTCTTTACTATGCACTTTTACAATTTTCAAGTAACAAAACATTTGACCATTCGAATTTTCGAATTTGCCAATCATGATTTCCATTTCACGACCACTGACAGTGTGCAACAATCCATTGTCCTCTTATGTCGCACCAACAAAAAAAAAGACAATTGCCATAGCAGAATCAACTGCTTGTCTTTTCCTTTTATTCTGCCTGGTAACTCATATTCAATTGGCAGTCGATGTGTCATCGATAGTCGACATCCTTGGATAGTGGAAAGAAAGCTTCGCTTAAACACTCACACCCACACACGTACACACAAGTGCACCAATGCCAGAGCTTGGCGTTGGCAGCCACTGCCGGAAGTCGTCGATGAGTGAGTGCCTGCAAGTGAAATAATCTGCCTTATGAGTGCCGGTATACATTTCAATGCATCTTGCCAATTCTACAGTGCGCTCATGTTTTCAATATTTTATTTTTCAACTATCTACTCATATTACATGATAATATGTGTACATACATTGTAGTGGGAGTGAGCGAGTCTCCGCTGGTGGCCGCCAGTGTGGCGAAGTGCAGCGAGAACCAATGAACCCGTCACATTATGACCAGATAACTGAGCAAAGCGCACACCAGGCGATCATGTGTGTATGCATTTGTGCGACGTAGTATATTTGCATGACTGCATGCTTGCATCTGCAATGTACATACAAACACATGCGCGGATATTCAATGGCATAGCAAACAATTGCCAACAACGAAAAGTGCAAACAGTTGAAAAAGATAGGCGAGCAAGCACAGTTTTCGACCGACATACCCTTGTCACATATGTATGTATGTATTTATAAATGCAATAAATGGTGTAGTTCGGACAGGCCTTTTGCTGTCTTCTCAATATCTTTGCCTTGATCGCACCCATTTTTTTCTTACATGTCTCACATGTGTTCATGTTGGTGCATGTTGCTACTTCAAGGCTGCAATTTACTTCCGCTGTCAGTTGATTGTCTCAAGTTTAGCTCGCATTGTCTGCTGCAACATCTGTCCTTTCTTCGATATATGTATTTATATTGTTCATCCGTTTGTTTACTTGTCTGGTGAGCTGTCTGTTTGTACTACTCAGCTGCATGTCCATTCCGCCTGTCAGCTTGAGAATTCTTCTTCACATCTTTGTGTGAGTAAATAAAGATGAGTGCGTGTGCACGTCCTTGTCCTTCTTATTGCTTGAAATTCGTTGCCAGCTTTATACGTGTGTATGTACTGTATTTATTTGTAATTTTTGCCTCTTCTAACTTTTGCAATTTTATTTTCTTTTAGAGAACCCACGTTTTATTGGAGTGTGGTCTTCTTATCCTGAAGCATCCATTGCTCTGTGGAAAATTCATTTCATACTAATGTGTGTATTCCATTATTTTGGATTTATATTTTAGATTCTTAATTGTATTCTTATTATTATTATGGCTTCTATCGCTACCATGAATTTGGAAAAATTTAGATTGTAACTAAGCTATGTTGGGAGAAGCAAAGGAAAGAAGCTTCTAATACGCTGGTTAGCAAGAATGCGACCTACAAATTCAATCACAAAATAAAGCAGTAATCAAATGGTTTCAAGGCCAGAGCTGGGTTCTGCTTGACGACACAAATTTGGGAACTGATATTAGATAACACTTCAAGTACAAAGGAAAAACTTCGTCCCGTATGTCTTTTGAGTAACAACAGGTGACACATTTGAGAAAGCGAACACAGAATAATGTTTAGGCGCGAAGCTCAAATCCCTCCACGGCCTTGAAGCAATACACACGATGTAGGGAGACAGAGGTGGCGCAATCAGCAGTACCGCTACTTTGTTCTTGGCGAATTTGACAGAATCAGCTGTTCGTGTGACGTCATTTTAGCCCACTGTTTGTATGTATGCAGAGATGTTTATATGTATGTAAATATGGCGACCGCCATGGTTTGACAGTTAACACTCTTTCTCTCCTCCATCTCCAATTATTCTTTCCTTTATCTACACTATTCGTTGCTATCTTGACGTCATCACCCGCAGGAATGCGCAATCTTGTATTCTATCATTCTTGGCAATACAGCTCTCATGGTCGACGAGCGCATTATATTTATGACTGCTTATCTAATATTTTAATTTCATAAAAGTTAAAGAAAGATTCAACATGATAGATACGTCTCGTCAAAGCTATGATAAAGGTTGTACTTCTTGAAAGGGACTCTCACAAAGCGAAAATCATCACGAACATAGAACCACTTATCTCAAGTTTGGTATAGTGATGGTATAAAGCTTGCTTGGCAAATAAGGATGGCATAACCAGGTTACCTAGTCGTAGGTTTCATTCAAGTGGTGGATTTTAAGACAAGGAAATTGCTGATATTTTTTTTACTCTAAACACTGAACCCAAAAGAGACTAGATGGTTAAAAGTCTTTATGTGGTTCACCTAAAAGCTACACAGCAGAGCTTTAAAGAAGTTGGATTGGGAAAATGCAATCTTAGCCGGTAGTTTGTTGAGTACAACATTCAGCCCCGTTTGAATTGGGAATTGAGGCTGCGGTGAAAATATCCTTCGACTTGGCACTCAAGGGTGGACAACGAAAGAAAGATCAACCACGAGCACAATGGAAGGACTAAGTTCAGAAGGACTAGCTGCACTCGTTATGTACAACTGGTGCAACCTCGCAAAGTAGAGAGGCAACTTGTGAAGTTTTTTGCATCACGCCCCAAACCAATGTAAGATTGTAGAGCCTGACAAGAAGAAAAGCAGTTTTAACAATTATTCGACTAACAGAAAGATTACTCACAATCGTCGGTTCTGGTCATTGTGTGTTCCTCCTTTAAAAACTCATAATTCATTAGTTGTAGACCCAAAGCGTTAGTCAGCAGCCAATAGACATTAGTACATGGTACTTAGTCATAGGTAATTATTTAGTAATCGTTAGTCATATGCCATTGATCATAAGTTATTGTATATTAATCAGTAATGATATTTTGATACTCAGCAGGTATTAGCTATTAGTCATTGGTTGTTACTCATAAGAAATTTTCCTTAGTCTTACTCCCTAGACAATTGTCACAAAGTGTCGGCAGTTTGTCATTACTAGTCAGTCGTTCTTCATAATTAGTTAATAATTAGCCATAATTTTTTCTTGACTTTCCATATTTAATATTAAGTATACTTATATATATATATTATATTGTATATTAAGTAACTATAGTTATACAATAATATGAGGTACGATTTTCCACGCGGAACTTTGGTGTGGGTTCGTCAAATTCACTTGGCACTCAATGTCTTAATATGTATACTCAATGATAAGTGGGCGATGTAAGCTTATACTTACGGTGACCATATTAACCAACGTAAAATAAAGGACATTTTTTTCAAAACAATTTGGGAATACTTACATACATACACCTTGTATGATAAAAGTACCTTACCCATATCGTAATTTAAATCAAATTTTTATCAGTTAATTATATTATTTAATTGTACAAGTTCCCCTTCTGTAGCGAAAAATGCAGCCAAATCCTTTATAAGGACTTCGCAATCCCTTGCTACGAAAGTGCGTTTATCATAATTTATACTACGAGACGAAGCCAGCCACACAGTGGTTCAAAATTGGAATTTAATGTTCATAATCCACCGGAGCCTTAATTTTTCAACCACTTTTTACTAAAAAGCAAAAAAAAAACTATTTTGGTGAACATTTTTTATAACATTTCAAATTTTTTTTTGTGTATTTTTTTGTTTTGTTTTGGGTGAACCATACAATGGTTTTCAACTAGTTTCTGTTATGTAACATTTATTAACTGGAACAGGAGAATACATTTTCTTCAAAATTGCTACTTTTTCTGCATTTTGCACTAAACAATTTAATATAATAATTCAGAAATCAGGCTCAACTGGTCCATTGCAAATATTGTAAGCTTTCATAAAAAATTAAATTTAAACAAATGAAGTGAAAAATGAAGGCACCAGTGAATTACGAACACTAAATTCCAGTTTTGAGCCACTGTGCAGCAGGGGGTTTACTGTTCTCTTTAAGTGGAACTGGAAACTCAGCGTACAAGACGATCCTGGGAACAACTTTCCCTGTGCTTTGTAGATTGCACAAAGATAACCGATTAAATATAAACCCTTTAGTAGGGTGCGAAACAAACTGGTGAAGGTTTTCATTATACTAGTGTTCGCCCAGCGGTTGAAATTCAACCGATAAAATTAAGGATAGTTTATGTATGTTGAATGAGCTAAAATAACATTAGTTGGAATGGGTTAAGTGGAGGGGAGTTTAGCTTAGTACTTGGTATAACATAACATAACCATAACATAAGAATAAATAACATAACATATGAAGCATAACACACCACAATATAACATCGCACACTCTTCAGTTATATTTCCTTTTTATCCCTTTTTTCACCTCTATCTAAATCTTATTTATTTTGGTTCATTTTATGCCAAATGATGTTGTCTTTGATGCCACATCAAGTGATATCATGTCATGTGGTGAAATTGGGTGTGGTGAGCTGCGGTGTGGTGGAATTGGGTGTAGGAGTTACAGTGTGGTGAATTTAGGTGTGGTGGATTCAGGTGTGGTGAGTTAAGTTATGGTGAGAAAGTTGAGGTGTGGTGAATTAAGGTGTGGTGAATTTTGGTGTGGTGAGTTGAGGTGAGAAAGTTGAGGTGTGGTGAATTAAGGGTGGTGGATTTAGGTGTGGTGGATTTAGGTGCGGGGGTTAAGGTGTGGCGAGTTGAGGTGTGGTGAATTTAGGTGTGGGGAGTTAAAGTGTGGTGAATTAATGTGTGGTGAGCTCAGGTGGAGTAAGTTTTTAAGTTAAGATGAGTTAAAGTTAAGGGGTTATGATTTTTATCCTTATCTTCATCTTCATCTTCATCTTCATCTTCATCTTCATCTTCATCTT
>NW_023458555.1:41829394-41847631 GCF_013731165.1 Rhagoletis pomonella | reverse complement strand
TTCGTCTTCATCTTCATCTTCATCTTCATCTTCATCTTCATCTTCATATCCACCTTCGTTTGTATTTAGGTTTCTTTACTTTTATTCTAATCTTTGCCTTTATCCCTTTCTTCTTCTACATATTCAACTTTACCTTCTTCCTTGCATGAATCTTAATCTTCGTAAATCTGATTTCTAAACTGCTGCTTAACAGATTTCTTTAATTCAGTATCAATATTAAAGCAATGTCATTGATGCCACATAAAGTGATATCATGTCGTGTGGGGAAATTGGGTGTGGTGGTTTGCGATGTGGTGGAATTGTGTGTGGGAGTTACGGCGCGGTGAATTCAGGTGTGGTGGGCTTAAGAGGTGCGGTGAGTTTAGGTGTGGTGAATTTATCTGTGGTGAGTTTAGGTGTGGTGAATTTAGGTGTGGGGAGTTAAGATGTGGTGAGTTGAGGTGTGGTGAGTTAAGGTGTGGTGAGAAAGTTAAGGTGTGGTGAATTACGGTGTGGTGGATTTAGGTGTGGGGGGTTAACGTGTGGTGAGTTGAGGTGTGGTGAATTAAGGTGTGGTGAGTTAAGGTGTGGTGAGAGAGTTGAAGTGTGGTGAATTACGGTGTGGGGGTTAAGTTGTGGTGTGTTTCATCTTCATCTTCGTCTTCATCTTCATCTTCATCTTCATCTTCATCTTCATCTTCATCTTCATCTTCATCTTCATCTTCATCTTCATCTTCATCTTCGTCGTCTTGGTCTTCATCTTTATCTTTTCCTTTAGCCTGATCTAAATATGTCCATTCTTTTCTTCATTTACATATTCACCCCCACCATTGTTATTTGGTTAGGTATTTAAATTTTCCTTCCTCTTTGTCTTTATATCTAGGTTTCTTTACTTTTATTTTAATTTCTGTATTTATCACTTTCTTCTTCCCCATACTCAACTTTACCTTCTTCCTTGTTTGAGTCTAATCTATTCATGTACATACATACATACATCTTATTCCTAAACTGCTGCTTAGCACGTTTCTTTAATTCACTATCAATATTAAAGCATACATTTAGGAGGCATTTCCGCCCCAACCATGTACATGTATGGCATTGGTATTGGTGTGACTTTTGAATTGATTTTATCGCTCCATTTTAAACTAATTTGAAATTTTAAAAATTGCCTGCACATCAGCATCAAAATACCTTTCTAATGATATATAATTGTCTATACCTTAAAATTATAGTTTAGCCGTAAAAGGGGTGTAAAGGAAACATGATTGCCTATTTATATAATGATTTTATAAGGGACATTTTTATTTTTCATATTCTGCGTTTAAAAATTACCTCTGAAAAATGCAGTGCCGATTGAAAGGACAGTTTAAGAAATAAAGGACAAAAGGTGTCCTTTATTTTGAAAAAATGTATAAAGGACAGGGGGTTAAAATAAAGGACGGATGGTCACCGTACTTATACTAGATAAATTAGCCAAAATTGTATAAAAATCGTATACTATTTTACTAAATTAGCAAGATGTCTGCATCTATCTGGATTCCGTTAATAAGGCGATCAACCTTTACTGGGTGTAACTTTAGTTCCGTAAAAGACATCTCGAGAGTTCGTGCCCATTCTGGCTAAACGATTGGTAAAAAATTTAAAAAAGAAAAACTATGATATAATGTAACAGTTTAGTATTAGGAAAGCATTCTAAAAATAAGTTGACTGACATCAGCCACAAAAACTATGTTTAGAGGCGATCTGAATACTTGATTTAAAACCATTTCAATCGATGATATTAGATGAATGCTTTAGAGAAGGGCTGGCATCCACATACCCTCAATATGAGAATGTAAACATGTATTTATCAAAAATAATAATAATGTATGTGAAATTCCGCTGAGTATAATAATGAAATTAGTTAAAAGCAAATTCCAGCTAGTAATACATAAATATTTACACCCAGGCCTAGATGTCTATGAATAGTTGAGTCATCTTATACAAATGCAGCTTAAATTTGAGTTATTTACTCGAACAATAGACGCACCCTGCCCACAAATATGCGGTTGTGCCAACACCAGAAGTCTTATTATGAAAATTGTAGTGTGTTTAATAATATCCGAAATGACAGCTCCTTACAATTAATTACATACATATGTATATGTATGTACTTATCAGTATACATATCAGTAGTAAACACTATCATTACGAATACTAAATAATAACTCAACAAGGCATACAATCATCTATACACGCATACATAAATATATACATAGGTAATCTATAACACATATGTACATACGTAGGTGTGCCAGGTGCGTACATACACTGAGAAAAAGGATTAGTTTCGACAACTAAAGATATTTAGTTCCCGAATTTTGACAATATTTGGGAACTGTTACCAAGGATTGGGAACTATTACCATCGATTGGTAATTATAACTAAATATATTAAAGCTTCTAATATTCATCTAGGTTGTAACAAATCGTTAATTTAGTTGAAGGGTTTGGTTAATACTAATAAATATTTCTTTGAAGCATATTTCTACAAATTCCATTCAACTTAACGTATGGTTCATAAAAGGATGTTATTAAGCTCTGCTAATGCAGATAAGCTTTCTTTCAACACGTGGTTTAGTCATAGTTACCAAATCTTAGTTGAGGCAACCACGATTTGGTTTGAGAGTGGAACATATTCATGCTTATGAGCCACCCCTAAAGAATGCTGAGCGCTCTCTGAGCACATACGAAGAGCGCCAGCTGAGCAATACATACAGTCCCACTTATTGAATCGTTTGAATGCGCTAGTATGCCGACCATTGCATTGTGCGTGGAAATCATTGCTCCGCCACCGCTGTTCGTATATGGGTGAAACACGCATGTGGTCCCAGAGCGCTCAGTAAGCTATGGCATGTCGATCGCTGCGCCATGTGTGCTATGACATGCCCATACTTGTTTGTCACAGTTTCAGTTTTGCTATCATCGCGGGTTGTTTCAGTGCGCGCATAGTTTAAAGTTTAATTAAAAATATAAAGTTTGATGCCAACCGGGGGTTTTCAGTGGATATATAATTCATGTGAATTATAATTTGAAAGTGTCTATTTAGCTAAGGAAAAAGCAAGGCAGTATACTTCCAGCAGATATTGACCTGGGTTTTCGCACGACTGTTCCTGTTTCATCGTTCTTTTTTAGGAAATTCTTACCACCATACACATATGTATTATTTACTTTAGTAACTAACTTATGTAAATATGTACGTATTTTTATGCTTAATATATGCAAATAAAAGAAGAAAGTAAACACAACAAACATCGAGTAAATTTTTATTTGTGTCAAACTGAAACTTTTTGCCCAATAATAAACGGTTAGCTAATTCAAGTCTACGGCAAGTTCACAAAATTAATTAAAAACTTGTATCAACCAAAGCATTGTTTATATTTGCTCAACAATGATTTTATTCAACTAACAATATTGTCCAATCAAGGTAGTCGTTTTGTAATTATTAACAAATATACATTTGTCCCAACTAGAAGTTTTAAGTAAATTGCAGACTTTCGTGAACTATATATTTATTTCGCCATATCCAACTATGCCACTTGATCACTATAACCAAATCTTGGTTATTATAACTAAACCTTTTTCTGGGTGTAGAGTAAAGAGATTGTACAACTGTTAGTTAGGTCGATACTGCAGACGTGGGTTGACAAGTGCCTTTTGATAAATGAATTGTAAATACTCCTAAAATATATCTACGTTTAATGGAAAATTGCATGTATTTAATGGACAATCTTTTACCACTCTTGCACCTTCTCAAGTTGAATGACAATTATTTCAAGAATATACTGGAATATTTCCAAAGCGGACAAAAGTTTTACTTAGTCACATTTATTATTATAGTAGGTAGATCTTGTGATAGAGAAGCCAAGGTAATGTTTGTCGGCAATAAATCATTTGTTTTAACAAATCATAAATGAGTAGTAGACAAAGAGCAGAAAATTTAAATTAAGTTTAAAATAGGAAAATCCGAATCTTTCGATAACTTCTCAAACGAGGAATTATTGGGGCTTCTGAACTCAGTCTCAATTAGTCCTGGCATATATCATCGAATTTCCAATCTTTTGAACTCAGTGTCCGAGTGATAGCTAAGTAGGTTTCAGCGACGGAGTCGAGGAAGGCTAAAAGAGAGGGTGGGAACTCGTGATTTGCATATTGCGGTAGGTACCCACAATAAACCTAAACTATACACACTCATACTTTACCCCTCAAAGAGACAGGTACTCTTCCATATAGTCATGTATATTTTCTATTTTGCAGTATGTATGTATGTGAAATTGTTAGTTATACCAGAACTATTAAGAACAGGGGTTCAGAACGGAGCGGAGCTAAAACGCAAATAAGTTTGGCTCGAGCGGAGCTGGAGCAAAGAGCTAAAACATTAATTTGCTGCTTAGTAAATTATTTTTTTTTTTTATTCATTCTAAGCATATATACATATGTATGTATATCAACCCATAAAAGTACAACATATGTGAATCAGTTAATTACCGAAGGGAACCATTTCAACGGAGCTCCTTTAAATGAACCGAGCTGCATCAAACTTTTCATTTCAAGAAAACGCTGACTTGAATGCCGTTTGTTACCTAGCCGATTTACTTAAAACCTGCAATTTTACAAATTTAAGATTGTGATCAATAGCTTGTAATCAGGAAAAATACTAGTTTACAACTAGAATTTCCTGACTGAAACCGAATTAGTTCGAAAATTACCAGACTTGTACCAAGTAGAAAGCGATTTATTCTTTATTTTGGGTATATTGTATACCATTAAAGCGAGTACATATTCAATTTTACCAGACTTGTCAAATAATGATTAATAATCTTAATGATTATTAATTAAAGCATGATTTTTGGGATAACCGTTTAATGATTAAATACCAATACGAGCACCTTTTTAATGAGTAATAATTAATTAAAAATTGTTTATTTATTAATTTATTTTAATTACATTATTATTTTGTTATTTTTGATCATTTTGATTAATGTCAATTAACCACCGAAAAGCCAAACTATAGACAAAAATTAAGAATATTTAATAGCTCATGAATTAAAATTTTAAAAAGAAAGGGCTGAAATATGTAAAGTTAATCAATTTAATTTAATTTAATGAAAACTTTTATTTTTATTTAAGTTCAGTCGAAAATTAACTAAAGTATTTATTTTATTTTGAACTCAAATGTTTTCTATTGCATATTTAATATTATTAAGAAAAGATAAAAATATAACATTTACTGAAAAGTGCATTAAAGACGTATCTATTTTCCTTTAATTTATACTCAAAAAGTTCAAAATTAATTATTGACAAATCTAAAGCTGCTAAATAAAAATGTGTAATATATTAAAGTGTAATTAATCAAAAGTCTTTTATTGTATATTCATGAATTAATTTTACTTTTTAACTCCCAAAGTAGTGGTATTGGTCCATAATTGGACTAGTATTTTTCTGTCTATTTTGAACTAGTATGAGCCTGGTCTATTTCTGACCGAAATCTGACAATTTCCAGCTCGTAGGACATCCCCATGTTAAAAATACCAGTTGATTGCATGGAAAAAAGATAGTTGGCTGACTAGTTGGGCATGCGGTTCATACTAGTTGTGAAGTAGTTTACAACTACTACATTTCACTACAGGGAGATATAGTCGAATTACGGATTTTCGAGATCTGATTGCTATTTTCTTTGGATGTAAGTGGCCAGTCTTAAATTTCTGTTTTAGTAGAGGCTATTAAATTTGCTATCATCTGCGTCAAAGAGATTTTCAACCGGATAAGCAATTTAAGAGTTATACAATGATTTATCGACAAGTTTGCATAATAATAAAAAAAAATCCTAAAATGTTTACTTTCGCTACATCAACATGAAGAAAACTGCTGTTTATCTAAATTGAACTATAAGTGTAGAAGCACCTAAACAAAAATACAACCAAATGAATATAAAACGTGTAAACGTTATATGAGTTTAATTACCTGTCAACGGTGAGTATATGACCATCACGAACTCGCACCCAGGACACTGATTTGTTGCCGAGCTGCTTCACCTGGAAATAAAATATACAAAATTGAGAAAAATCATTAAATTTATATATATTTATGTACTTATATCCATGTTCAAATGTATGTATGCATATTTTGGTATCAATTTCAATTGTTCCATAATTCAATATAAAACCGTATGTATGTATGTATGTACATTATAATGGGTCACGTAAATACACTTAATAATTAACCAACTCTCGAGTCACAAGGTAGAAGCAGTCAAATCGGGTTTGCTTTGTAGCACCTTTATTATGGCCCGATTCTAAATTCTGGAAAATCGCTGGAAAGATATCCTTCAAGTTGGAGTTGAAACAACTCCGCCTACCTTACTAAATACATAAATAATATTCGTGTACATGTGTACAATGTACACTGTACATATCGTTAGCTTGGAAAGACCCTAACTAATATTTTTGTTTCTTTGAAGCGTAATTATACAACTATATAAAAACTAAATTTCTTATTTCCTCAAAGCAAAGTTTTTTAATAAACACTGAAACTAGTCAATGTTTTTATTCTGTTATGCAGGGACCGTAATCATTATGAGTTTTATCAAAAAAATTAACTTTTAATCATTATGTTGAGATTTTAATACTTGCGATCAATCATAATAATCACATTTTGAGTTTTATTGTATTGCTCAGAAAATACAATCATTTATTGAGTTATATTTTTTTTGATCAAAAATAAAACTCATTTTTCGAGCGTTACTTTTTTGCTCTGAAATAATAATTATCTTGTGAGTTGTTTTCTTTTTGATCAAAAAGTAATCATTTTATTATGAGTTTTATATTTTTCATCAGAAATAATCATTATTTTTCGAGTTTTATTTTTTTCATCAAAGATAATGATTATTCTTTGAGTTTTATTATTTAGATCGAAAATAAAACTCATTTCTTGAGAGTTATTTTTTCTCTCAGAAATAAGAATTACCTTTTAATGTTTTTTTTTGACAGATCGAAAAACTCAAAACGCCTTACTTCACCTAAACTCAACTCACCACATCTCAACTCACCACACCTCAACTCAGCCCACCTCAAGTCATCTCAACTCACCCTAACTAAAATTAATTTTATTTTTGATCAAGACGATATAACTCGATATATGATGTTTTTTTTTTGAGCGATTAATATAAAAAATGTTATTCTTAGTTATAATTTTTATAGAAATCGCTTAAACAATTTGAAGTCGTAAGAGATTCATACGGAGCATGAAAAAACTTGCACATTTATATACTTGAAATTGTTCTACGATATTTTGAACCTTTTGATTTTATTTATTGAAATTTTTGAAATAATCATTATTTTCGGTCCCTGCTGTTATGTCCTTAATGAGCAGTCTAACGAATTTTGTTTTCGAAATTTGTATTTCGAAAGAAAATAAGTTAACGCTAATGTAACGATATGTTCGTGTGTGTATGTAAGTTTGAATGAGCATATATGAGAGATTTAATTTTTACTTGCACTCAAGAGTACGAAAATTCTCCGGGCACTTAATTAAACGGCTGAAGTGTGCGGTACACCAATGCAATTACGTACAGATGTATGTATGTATGTACCAGTCATGGGCAACATTGTATTTACCATATACTGAGTACTAATTACAAATGTATTTAGGTATTATTTCACCGTGCGACAAAAACTAAAAGAAAAATCAAAACACAAGAAAGAATCGATACACTCACGAAGCTATCGGACAACATAGTAAAGCTGCGTTTTTAGTTTTTCACTCTGACGTCAGGATCTTTTTTCAAAGGACTTTGAAATTTAAAGATATAATTAATTCAAAAAAATATTTAAAAAAAATCAGTGTAGAATAACAATATGGGTACCAAATGAGAGATAAAATTCTGGGGGATTTTAAAACAATAAAGTCTTTTGGTTTACAAGGATGAATAGATATTCAAATCCGGTTTTAATAATTTTTTTTTTAAGTTAATAAAGTTTGCAGGACGAAATTCGGTGATGAGGTTGTGCGTATATTAGTCCTCAAACAATAATTAAATAAAAATATATATAGCAAATTTTCAAGGATATGTAAGGGCAAAATTTGTAAAGGACATTTTTTATACTGATTCCTCCTTATGGACCAAAAAATGTATTCTATTATAATTCTACAGAATTTTTTCTTTGATATGATACCCATATATTGCACTGAATTGTTTAAATAATTTCTTTAAATTATGTTTTAATTTTAAAGTCCTTTTAGAAAAAATTCTGACTCAGAAAGAAAAACTAATTCCGCAGTTTTACTATTATATGGCCATATTTTTACGAATATATTATTTTTTTTTGTGTAAAATTTACTGTCGCACGGTGTTTTCAAAGCACAAAATACTATTTAAGTAAAAAGTATGTAGTTAGTTCCACCAGACGAAGCACCACGTACAAAGAGAGTTTGAAGTCGATTACCACCGCATACTGAAGTAATTAGAAACTTAAACAACACTAAATACTGGATACAATAAGACTAAGTACTTATGACTTATGATAAGACCCATAATCAACTATGCATCTGTCGTGTTGTAGATCAGACTCTCAATCAGGGTTGCGTGATTTTGAAAAAGTTAAATCATAAATAATTTTTTTTTGTGATTTGATTTGACAACCAAATAAATAATAATTTTCTTTTATTTGTGATTTGCTCCATTAACCAAATAAGAAATCAAATTTATGTGTGGTTTAATTCGTCTACCAAATAAAGAATACAATTTATTTGTGATTTGAATTGTAGAGCGAATCAACTTGGTTCTTGATTTTTCAAGTAAATAATACTTTTTTATGCGACGCAAATACGCTTTCAATTATTTTCCAACTTCCAGGTGGCAGGTGGGCAGGTGGGCAAAACCCACGTTGCCCGCTCCAATCATTGAGCAGATGGGACTGCAGACAACTTATGGGATTGTTGACATGGCATAAACATCTGACTGTGATATGCATTAGGGCGGGTCGAAAAACATAAAATGTTTGATATGAAAATTGCATCTTAAAAGGTGATATTTTAATAACTTATTCTATAAAAGAAATCCTGGTTCTATACGACAATATCTTCAGTTTGCGGAATGAGAGTGGGAGTGCCAATGCTTTACATTTTTACAACGACTTATGTAGATCAAATCCAGTACTTATTTATATAAAACTATGCCTTTATAATCTTCTTTTGATAATTTTCAACCCAATAACACTTCTAAAAGCTTACGCACACTCCACCTAATATTTCAGTAAAAATATTTAATTTTAGCGTTACAATATACTCAACAAATATATATAAATACGCCAGAAAAATTGGCTCAGTGAAATGTCTAGCTTTGAAGAGCTTCAAACTACGCTTTTTTGACACAAGCACAATGTTTTTTTTTACATATACTTGAGCCATATATATGTAATAATTGAAATACTATTATCAGTTGTCGATGTTTAAGACAAAGATATCGCTATGTGAAGAGGTGTCCTCGTATGGACAGTGTGCGGCAATGGGTTAATTGCGTTGAGTTTGCATTAAGCATTAGAGAAGGGGGCGTGACACCTCCCATACAAACTGAACTTCTCATATCGCTTAGCCCTGGAACCGCTTAAATTAGCATCCTGAAATTTTACACAGCTACATGTTATTAATACCGTGCTCATGACGAAAAGCGGCAGGTATTGGAAAAGGGAGCATGGCACCTCCCATACAAACTGAATTTCTCATATCGCTTATTTTGCAGAAAATTTACCCAATGGATGGCGCTGCAGCTGAAATATATAGAAACCCTATGTGCTTGGTCTGCTTAAGTCCAATGTTTATTTTATACAAATTTACTTTTCAGATGGCTAATACGAAGGCTTACATTTTCACCCTTAATGCGATCTTGCGATCGATAACTGGAGGGTCGATGTTGCTCGGGGCGGCCGTTATTGGACCAGTAAAGTGCTTATAAGGAAACCTAAGTGCACAGGTGAGCGTTTTCCGTTAAAGGAAGGCCAAGAATGATCGCTTTCCCACAGGATGAAAAGTTTTCCCGTACATTGGCTAAATGAGGCGTGTGATCTCTTGAATATCGTTGAAATGAAGGATGTGGTCGAATCTTTCCTTTTCAATTCGCACTTTTCCAATTAGACTTAATATTTATGAACTGGTTTCTTTCAGTCTTAAAAGGTGTTTACATGGGGCGATTTTACAGGAAACTTTAGAGGCGATTAGTTGAATCAAAAGTTGGGTACCTCCCAACTTCAGTGGAAGCAATTAGTTGAACGGCGACGATTGCTGCTTTAAACTAAAAGTTTCCTGTAAAATCGCCCCATGTAAACACCTTTTAAGACTGAAAGAAACCAGTTCATAAATATTAAGTCTAATTGGAAAAGTGCGAATTGAAAGGAAAGATTCGACAACATCCTTCATTTCAACGATATTCAAGAGATCACACGCCTCATTTAGCCAATGTACGGGAAAACTTTCATCCTGTGGGAAAGTGATCATTCTTGGCCCTCCTTTAACGGAAAACGCTCATCTGTGCACTTTTGCATTTGTGTGATAGATAATTTCAAGGCGCATACCACAGATCGGAGGAGAATTTCGGTTAAAAAATTGCCAAAATATGTGGGCGCTAAATATTTATTATTCTACTTTTCTATCTTACAAGTACCTATTAGTGAAATAGGGACAAAAGTCGGCAGTATTAGCTTCTTAGGATGCGAAGGCCAACATAACTACGTTGCTTAGGTAAGAATTTTTGGCAAAAGAACAACTAAAACAAAACATACTTAAATCAAAAACCCTCTTTATTTGCTTAAAGAGTATTTCATTGTGTTCTCGTGTTATTTGTAAATTATTGCAGGTGCTGGCGCATACACCATAATTAAAACAGCGACTACAACAACAGAAACAACTTTAATATAACAGGAATTAACTTCATTTCCCTCCCGCTGCCTTTGTATCGGTTTATTATTTGCTGACAGCGAACCCGTAATTATCAGCAGAAGTCCTCCTCTATGTAATTCTTGCTGAACCACCAACATATTCAGGTTAATCTCTTGGACTTAATTGAACTTTGACCTAACCATTGCACTCCTGCCAGGCAAGTAAGTTATTGGCTTCGAGATTTGCATAATTTGTCAGCGACAATAACAATTATGTATTTGCTCAGAACTAAGAAAATCAAAGGCAGTAATGAATAGACAATGACTATGGCAATACTAATCACCTCTCACTTGAATGACTTAACGAGGCTTGCAGATACATAGTACATAAGTAGCTTAAAGGTTCTGTTATGCATACTTGGCAGTGCATGCACTGCTATACCATTTTAAGGTAGAAATCAAAAACCAACAGACTTCTACTTATGTAATGCTGTGCGTTGGGTAGCCGCTTACACGCGACGCTCATTTAATAGTGGCTCGAACTGAGCAAAATTTCGTAGGTCAACTCAAAACTCTGTAATACATATCGACTGCTGAGTGGAAGATCGACCTATCTCGGCAGCCAGTTCGAAAACGCCCTATCTCAAACAATTTTTTAAAAACGTCTTATTTCAGAATTTGGTTGAAGAACGCCCTATTTCGGAATTCGTTTCAAAAAATCTCACTTAAAAATTTTTATTTATTTATTTATTTTCTTTACTTTACAACAAGAATATAAAACTACTATTAATTGATTTTTTGAAAAAAAAGTAAAAATCTTTAATTATTTTATTAAGCAATTTAGCAACCGACCCTAATTCCCTTTAAATTCTCGGAACCGCACAACACCAATACAAGCACTACTGTGCGCCCTTCAACAAGTACCTATTTATCACGCAAATTCCACAAAGCTTCATCAAAATATCACACTCTTTAATCAGAATTTTTAGAACAAATTATCTTATTGAATTTTACAGCGCATTAAATTTTGGTATAATGAAGTCAGATCCGCTCTATCCTATTAATGTTGTACATCAGAACATCCTCCAACCGCATTTTTGCACACAAATTTATTTTTTACCTATTTCCAGTCCTTATTTTTTCACTAAAAATTCTCAGTTTCAATAAAATTTTACTCTTAGACTGCAAAGCGATTTGGTTTCTCTGCTGGTCGCAAAGAAAGCAGTGCATGCATCCACCCACAAATTAAAGTTACCACCAAAAACATTTCTCATTTTCCCACCTACAATGTAATTAAACAGAATCCGTAACTGTATATCGATGAGTAGAGTTTAACCCATAATCCTGGCCTTATGCACACACACATACTCCTCGAATAAAATTCATTGAACGCCCGTATTCGTGGTAAGCCTTAAATTAAATACATTTAGTGCATACATATTTGTTGCTGCAGCTCACAATCACACTATATTAGTGATGACCCAGCAGGGAAACCGCGAACTAGTAAATTAAATTTCTAGCTCCGTACTAGATCTTGATTGCCAAAAACGAACCAGTCCGATAGTAACTAGATCCGCACCAGTCAAAAATCAGCGAAATGGATTACTTTTAAAAAACAATTTTATTTACTTTTTCCATTAGAAATCTATATCTAAAGTGACGAATTTAGAACTGGTTCGGAAATATGCAAAACGTGATGCAGAACGAACTAGATCGTATCTGTCGAATTTAGAACTAGTTCGGAACTATCGAAAAAGGTATGCAGCGGGGGATGGTTTACTTTACCTAGATATGTATGCACTTCTCAAATGCTTTTCCATAGCTAAAATTTGTGTTAACATTTTCACATCTTGGGACCTTCGGAAATCTAACCAATAAAAGGAAAAAACTCTGCAAAATTCAGCTACAGCCAAAGGTATGTAAACGTACATTTCTTACAATCATTCAAACAAATTTAATTTCAAATTTAAAAACACATTTCTTTGAAAATAGTTTAAAATCGAAGACACGAAAGAACCGAAAAGATTGAAAAATCATGATAATTTTTTCTTTCGTCTATAGATTTTAGAACTGGTTCCGAACTATAAACTTTAGGAATAGTTCGGCATTATCGAAAAAGGGACGCAGCGGGGGGCAACTCACACTTCCTAGGACATCGCCATGTTAAATTCGCCAGTTGTTTGCATGCAAAAGCGATTTATCGCAAACCAGTACTGGGTCTAAGCGCGTAGAAGCGCGCCAATTCAGAACTAGAGATTCTCCGCACAGGGGATGGCTTCATTCCAGTTGTGTTTGTGCGTAACTATGGTGGAATCACTTGCCATTGTAATTACTTTGTCTAATTAGCGGCAGCAAAATTGGCTGAAATTGTTAATTTGGATAATACTAATCGACATTAGGGTATCGAATGAATGAGAATATTCGATGTCGGCTGGATGAGAAGGCCAATGCAGCGACCGACTGCGATATACGTAAATACAACAAAATAATTTAAAAAAGCGGTGGTAAAAACCATTGCGTGTACGTATCCATTGTGTGTACATCCAAAATTTACAAGTATACATACATACATATATATATGTATGTACAAATAAGCACATTTCGCACAGACTAATATAATAGTACGTTTGTTAAGTGGCGTAATTGATATGGACTTATACGCATAGAAATGGCCTAATTTCGACTGTTTCATTTCGAATTAAATAAATGTTGGATTTTTAGCTGGAAATATACATTTGACGCACATATGTATATATGTATAAACGCATCTGGTACTTAGATCGCTAAATTCGAATTTATATTTGGAAATCAAAATAAGTTTCATTTTACGCTAATTTGTATTCAACGCTTTTGTCCGCTACCAAAATCTGTTGTATTTAAAACACTATCACTTTTGAGGAAAAATTTCAAATAATATGGTCTGTATTCACCATTGCAACAATTTCTGGGAGCTAAAAATTTATGAGAGAAAAATGAGTCTTTCGTTCGTTATAATTATGATTCTGAGACCAGTCAACCAGACTGACTCATTTTGGACTCTTTTGGGGTCATAAATTCTGATTTGGACAAAAGTAACAAAGTTGACGTAGAAGTAAAATTTCATAATAACACAGGCCAACAAAATATAAAAAGTCTTTGCGGCACAGAATCATAATCTGAAATTAGAATTATTAGATTGGCTTCAGTTTTTGAGATATTTTGAATCAAAAGTGGCAAAATGCTCATTTCTGCAATTTTTAGACATAATGGAATAACGGGGTCTAGTACAATCTTTTAAATAAGACGTAAAAAAAAGCTACACGTTGCTCGTTTAGCACAAAAAGTTCAAATTTGACTTTTGTAATTACAAGCTACAGAAACAAGTTTAAACAAGTAAGAAAGTCTAAGATCGGGCGGAGCCGAACATTAAATACCCGGCGCAATTATTAAATATATGTTTTTCACCTTTTCGAAAGCTACCGCTACATGGTAAGCAGGGGTGTATCAATTTTGAGTAAATTAGCGTCCTTCAATTTCGAAATATTGAAGTTTCAAGCATTTCTGGAATTTACCGTTATATGGAAAACGGCCGTAATTTTAGTACGTCTTCAGTAATTTTTAATGTTTTGCTTATATGTGGCAAGTACAATAACCGTACCGAGTTTGGTACAAATTGGCAGAACGGTTACCGATATACATATATGTGATCATAAGTGGGTGGTGCCACGCCCATTTTACAAAATTTTATCTCAAACATATTTCTTGGTAAAGAATTGTTGCAAGCATCAATTTTGAATAAATTAGCTTTAATATTTTCTAATTTATCGATGATTTTGTATTTCTCTAAAGGACCGTTATATGGGACGTGGGCGTGGTTATTGTCCGATTTTAAAATTTTTTGGCCATTTGGTATGCTGTGCGAAGGCCAACAACTGTGCCAAGTTTGGAAGAAATTGGTGCAGCGGTTAACAAGATATACATATATGTAACCATAAGTGGGCGTGGCTTCGCCCATTTTCCAAACATTTATAATATTCCTATTTTTCGTCTAAAATTTATTGCAAATATCAATTTTGAGTGAATAATCTTCAGTAGTTACAAAAATATCGCAGTTTTCGTTTTTCTGAAAATTACCGTGGGAAGTGGGCGTGGTTACAGTCCGATTTCGCCCATTTTCAGTACCAACCTAAAATTTCGTTGAGATTGCTCGAGTTATCGTATACACGGACGGACGGACAGACGGACGGACGGACAGACGGACAGACGGACGGACAGACAGACATGGCTTAATCGATTTCTCTATTCATTCTGAGCATTTATGTATACATTTGTCTATATCTATCTCGATTTGTTTTGGCTATTACAAATAACCGTTATATGAACAAAGTTAATATACCCTTGTGCACAAGTGCGCTCGGGTGTATAAAAATATACACAGCGAGTAGCTATAAGATGAAATTTTCTCACACACAATTTTAGAGCCAATGAGAAAAGCAGCACAAACTTTAGTGAGAATAGCAAGTTCAAACTGCTCTAGTGAAGAAGATACAAAAAAGGGTGCCTTATACTTTTCATCAACTACGCAATGGATCTCCCTCTTGATAAATTAACATGTTTTTCAACAGGCCGACAACTTTGGTTTTTGGAATATTGGCCATCCTTTTTTCATTTCTCCCACTGTGCACCAGCCAGAAAATAGCTGATTTTTTTTGTAAACGAGCGACAAAAGACCGCTCATTTAGCTACTTAAGCAACCTTGTTTTTATCTGGCAAGAAACATTAATTATTTTAACGGGATTTAGACTCAAAAACCAATAGAAATAAATAATTATGCGAGGTATTTGCGTAATATATATACTTATTTAAAATATCAATCATGTATATACGAAAACAAAAATTTCCCTCTCCACTTTCGCATTAACAACTCACAATAATGTGTATACATCTTTGGTTTCGGTTGGGGTAAAATATGCGAAGCTGTAACGATAGCCCAGCAGAAAATTTCGAAGGGCTGAGCATGTGTAATGCAGCAAAAAAATTTTAATTTCATTAGAAGCACCCCGTTTGGGCTTGCTATTGCAAATGATTGCATACATTTAGGCACATGCAGAGTAAGAGGAAACGCGGTACATATGATTATTAGTTCCGATTATGCGTGTCTATTATTTTACATATTTGGTAAATAAAGAGGTTAGCAGTCTCAATGAAAAATTACATGAATTAGGTTACAAATTGCTCCCTCATCTAATAAATTCACTGCAATGCAGATCCTTCCGACTATTTCCGTTGGTGAGGGACTTGGGTCAAATTAAGAGGTTATTACTGAGTGAAAACTTGCTATATACTTAGGATAAAGCTATTATTTACAAGGGATGAAAAAATGAAAAAAGCATGCGCGCACTAAATTCATCAATTTGTTGCCGAGAAAAAAAAAAATTGTTAAATATTTATGTCACTGACTTATCAAAGTGCCTTGTATCAATGATGCCGCTTACCACTGGTATTTGGTCACAATTACTTATTCCAAAAAAAATCATTAAATAAATAGGTCTTAAACTATAATTAAAAGCACATAAATGCGCACAAAATAAAGCAGTTGAACTCCAACATTAATCTCCTTCTCGGAGTATTATATACTTTTCTTCTTCAACCACCAAAATTCGTTATCCTTTTGTACAATCTTGTATCTCAACACCATTTCATCATCCCTCGCCAAACGTACTCCTTCCCTTATGAAATCTATACAAATTCTGACAAATTGAAACGCATGTTTTTAATTAAGAACCTTGAAAATCGAATCTATTTCATTACTCTCGAAATGAAAGGAATGTCCCCTTCTAAACAAATCTCCATTTCATATGCACCTGCTACAGAATGGCACTCCAATTAAGCCAACAAAAGGATATGCAAATCACCTGCTAGTCTGAACTTTGCACGGTTTTCGGTAGTGAACGGTATATTGTTAGAAACTTGAGGTAGCAACCGTTAGCTGCGACAAATTTCATTAATTAAGTCGGTGTCTCCGTGCGACAGACAAAACATACAATAACCATTCACCGAAAATTAACATCAATGTGGGTCTGAGCGCCAGATGGAATTTTTTGCTTTTGGCGTTAAATGCAAATGAGTTTTTCGATACAAAGGATATGCTTTTCTGGTGAAAATATGTATTTTGAAAGCTGTTACTGGCTGAATTGAATGGTAATTTGAAATTTAAGATTTGATAGCAGTTTTTTGGTAATGAATAACTGACAAAGCGATTTTTAAGTGCAAGTGGAAGAATTGGAGGCGCGGCAGTATACATTGTTTGCAAATAAAGGGAGTGGTATTGCTTTGATGTCGAAGCATTTTCGTCTCATTTCCGATGTAAATAAACTCGCGTAGCACAATTACTGAAAACTTAACGCGTTTTTATGTGATAAGTCAATGGCCGACAAATTAATAGAAGGTCAGTCGTTTCACATTTTACCTTGGGTTATATGTATATAAGTATATTCGTTAGAGAATTATTGACTGCCTTTGAAACAAATAGCAAAACAACAACATGGTTTCTGCGGTTAGTACCTACATTCATAAATGTATGCATATATACAGAGACTCTAACAAATAGCCACGTGTTGATTTTTTGTTTTTTGAAGTGAAACTTCTTTAGCGGCGGTTGGTTGGGTGGGAGTAAATTGGCAAATTCAGCGGAAATGATGCAACGGAAATGATGCAACGGAAATGGTGCAATGGAAATGGAGCAACAAGTACTTCTTGTGTGTATGCAACGGAAATGATGCAAATTTAACAAAAACTTGCTAATAAAAGGTTAGAGGATAACACTTAGAAATAACAATACCAGAATTAAAGTAAAGTTGAGTACGTACATAGATAAAGAAAATTATAAAGGCAAAGGTAAAAATAAAAACAAAAACAAAAACAAAGATGTGTAAAGATAAAGGTAAAACGAAGACCAAGGTAAATTTAAACTCTTTACTTATATATGTATATAAGGGCAAAGGTGAAGGGGAATATGTTGATGAAGAAAATGATAAACATAAAAGTAAAAACAAAGATGAGGATGAGGATACCGATAAATGTAAATATGAAGATAGGGGTAGAAAGCTTAAAATAAAGGTAATTAAAGAGGAAAGGTTATAGAGAGAGACACAGAGACTCAATCTGGGAACTATTTTATTTATCTATTTTGTCATCGATTCTTATCGGTTTTGTTATCGATATTTATCGATTTTGTAATCGATATTTATCGATTTTGTTATCGATTTTTTACCGTTATTTATTGACTTTGTTACCGATATTTATCGATTTTGTTATCGATATTTATCGATTTTGTTATCGATATTTATCGATTTTGTTATCGATATTTA
>NW_023458555.1:41829076-41829384 GCF_013731165.1 Rhagoletis pomonella | reverse complement strand
TTATCGATATTTATCGATTTTGTTATCGATATTTATCGATTTTGTTATCGATATTTATCGATATTTTTATTGATTTTCTAGTTGATTTAGCTACCACTGGTATTATCGATGTTGCTATTGAAATTTTTATCGAATTTGTCATCGATTTTGTTATCGATATTTTGATGGACGTTATATCGATAAAGTATGAAGATAAAAATGAAGAACAGAAAAACAGAATAACATGAATGTTATTATAACGAACGAATTGTAGAGGTAGGGATCTACATTGATAGAAAAAAAGCGAAAAAATGTAACCTTAAGTAAAA
>NW_023458555.1:41788775-41829066 GCF_013731165.1 Rhagoletis pomonella | reverse complement strand
AAGTAAAAGCAGATGTGTGTGTGTATAGATAGATAAGTAACGTAAGTTTCACTTCTACAGTGTGTCCCAGACGCACTTACTTTTTTTTAAATATTCGTAATGTTTTTCGAGCAAAATTTGTCTGTTATTTTTCCGTAAAACTACCGTCCAAACTTTAACCGAAACCATTTAAATTACCGTTTCAAATTTTATAAAACATTAGAAATATTCAAAAAATGTGCATACAAATTTCAACTTTTACTCTGAACCTTTAGATAATTCTCGAATATGCTGTTACAATATGCCCATACAATTTTAAAATTTTTTTCCAAAATTTATCACTTGTCAAACAAGTGGAAGCACGTTATAACCTGTGTAACTAATATTTTATAATTGCTGCTCTATTTAAACCATATATTTCAAATTGTTTCCTATTAGCCAGTCAAGCTAGATTTTCAAGGTTGCAATAATTCTCATAAAACTTAAAATTGGTATGAATGTTACGTACGCCACTAAAAAGATCAGTCTGTATGGGAGGTGCTAAGGGCCCTTTTCTTTTTTTACAAAATAAAATAGGATATTTTTTACATGTTAAAATTTATTTCATTTATTCGCTATTTTACTAAAAAAAAAAACAAATAAAGTGTTTGTAAACATTTCGACGAATAAAAAAAACGCCAAATAAATGGTCAGGAAAAATTTATTGAGCCACATTTTCTTACGCAGTACGAACTTCTTAAGAAATTTGCTACGCTTTCTACTATGGTTTGTTAAAGTTTGTTTGTGAAGAGTACAATTCTTTTAACAGCAATATATGCCCGTTCCATTATTTCGGAAGGAAAAAGTGAGACAGCAGGCTGTAAAATATCAGATGTCAAAACTCCTTGGACACTACTCTTCTTAAAAGGTCCATACTTAGCTTTATACATTAAAATAAGCAAAATATGCATGATCATTAAAATTAAGCTTTGAAACCCTGAATAAGCAAAATAAGAAACTCCAAGCAAAAGCTTAAACTTTTCGGCCCAGGTTATGAGTAAATATTTACTGATATTTAAGCAATGGAGTAGTATCAACGAAGGTATAGAAACCGCACTTAGGGCCAGTTTTTCAGTCCTGGTTTAAACTAAGTTTAGTTAAACTCAGTTTAAATTTAAACGAAGTTTAAACTACTTACCAGTTTTTCTGTGAGAGTGTAAAGCCGCTTCATAGTTTAGTTATTTTGTAGGGCAACACTGTTTTTTCTCAATGCAGATACAAAATTTCAGAATGTTTTACGTTTACATTTGATACGATCGCGTTTAAAGTTCTGAAAGATTATAACGGAAATTTAAAGAATTTGTTAGGCGCTTCATGTGTTGCCCGACCAAATTGCCTTATACAAGTAAACTCCATCTCAAGATGCGTTTGTTAATTTGCTTGTGCACAATTTTCATTTTATGTAAGAACATTTCGCTTATCTATGTATGTACTGCTATAGAAATTAGGCTGTTTTCGTGTATTTCGCAATCAATTTTAATTTCTTTCCACGCTTTTGCATCTAAATTTTTGCAGCTGGCTACAAATATACAACTTAACAGCTTTCACTTTAAACTCGGTTTAACCCAGCCAGATTGGGTGTTGAAACTTATATTAAACTCGGTTCACATTTGACTGAACAACTGCACACTGAGTTTAAACGCCAAACAGAGTTAAACTTGCACTGAAAAACTGGCTACTTTATGGCGGCAACAATATGCCAGTAAGCAAAATGTCCCCATCTCAAAAGATTTTCCCATACACAGCAGGCATATTTTTCATATACTATATTTTTAATATTGTATTTTGTTCTTTTCCCCACCGGCGATTTATTTCAGTAATCCCGGGTAATAATCTTTTGTAATTATGAAACTCATCGCCAGGTAATCCGAGCGCTTAAACGTTGCCTTATTAATTTTCCTCATTACAACAAAAGTACAATATAACTATGTATGAATGTACGTTCATACATCCTTAATTACATTCGCGCTTTGACGCCGCAGTTGCTACGTGAAGGCCACTTCTGCCTAATTAAATTTGTTTGACTTGTCAGCTGGCCTCCCTACCAGCATCAAGCACCCGTTGCTATTTTCCGTTCATTTATACACTATTTTCCTTTTGCTTACTTTATGCCAATCCCTTTAGCCACAAAGTTATTTTTTCATTCCCCCTTCCCTCCATTTACTTTAGCCGGCATTTCATTATTTTAAACAGCAACGAAGTGACACTTAAGTAAGTTTCAGGTTTGTCGAGTTTTAGGTTACTTTTTACGCACTTAACAATTTTATACCCAGTGCATAAATATACAATAGAAGTCCAACGACAATGAAGACTATATTTAAAATAAAAAGTGGTTAGAGCTACGAACTGCATTTAGTGATTCCTCGATAACTGTACTTGCAAATAAGATGCCGTTTCTAAATCGTTTGCGTTGTTTCTTTGTTGATTATTTAGTTCCGATCCAAAAAATTCGAAAATCGACATTAAATTTTTCATCAATTGATGCATATTGAAATATGGTTTTGTCTTACAGAATAGGGATGTGCGATTAACCGATTTTTTATTAGTCAAAATCCTGATTAATCAAAAAACGTGATTAACCAGATTCTGATTAATCAAATCTTGAATAATTACTGTTTACTCATAGAAAATTATTTGAAATCTGAGTGAGTTTGCCCATTTCTTTCGAGTTAAGTTTCAAAGCAAATGATTATTTTTTTTATTATATAATACCATATTATTTTTATTAACAAAAATATAATGCCAAGCGAACACCTTTCTTAATAACGCAAAAAAGCAGCAGTTATTCAGGTTAATCATAACTTCTGTTTTCTGACTAATAAAACTAATTAGATTCTGATTAATTAAAATACAATTAAATTGTAAATTACTCGCTTTGATTAATCATAAATGATTATTCTTTGACTAACTAATTAATCTGGTTTTGGTTAATCAGCTTGTTTGATTAATTGATTAATCGCACATCTCTTTTAGAAAATCTATAAAAATTTAAAGGAAAGCCTCTTGAAAATAATTCTGTATAAAATATGGCTCGGAAATATGGATTCGGATATCCGGTAGACTGCTGCCCTTGAAGTGAAAGCTGCTATTGCAGAGCAAGCTCACCAGGATATTCATTGGCCATTCATTGATTAAATCGCAAACGGCTCTGATGTTGATTCCAGTTTTTCTAGTGATGTGGATAGGCAATCGATGAAAAAATGGACAAATATTGGAAAAAATTGGAGAAAGCATAATTGCAAAAAAATTTCAAATTTGTTTACACTGGCAATGAAGTAACTCTGCGAACCACCGTGTTCAGTGAACTCAAAAAAGGATGTTTATTGCATCGGATAGTATTTATGTTGAAAATAGAAATAGGTCGTTGAAATGTTTCTTTACGGAAATGTTTTTCATAATGAAAAATATATACATTTTTAACTCTACTAACAAATTGGATACTATTAAATTTGATTATGACAATACAAAAAAAAACCTCAACTAGAATTTTAAATTGAATCCTCTATAATCGAAATCTGGAAATCCGGTCGGATAGTCGGATAATAGAAAAACGGCCGGGTAAGCCGGATTACGGATATCTACCGGATACCCGCGGCACAACCCTAATTAAAACTAATTACCCATTTTGAAAAAAATTGTGTTCTAAAAAGAGTAATTAAATAGCGAAATATAGAGTGAGGGAAAATAAAAGACACCAGATAATTTTGAAGATTCTTTACCTTCGCTTTTGTGATAAAAAAAGTCGAAATTTCGAAAAAACTGTAACAATTTTCCTAAATAGGGCTAAGAATTTATGAAGTGAAAAAGACATTCCTTGAAATAAAATGTTGATTTGACGTTTTATTTTTCCATATAGATAGTAGAAAACACTTGACCTGTGGACAGTAGAGGTTTATTATTTTTAAGAGTTGCCACCTCTTAAAAAATTAAATTCAAATTTTTTAATGAGTTAAATGAATTATTAAGAGATGGGTATCAATCGAAATGTGTATGAAAAGAGTTTATTTCTTAACTACATGTAGAGGGTTGCCACCTGCTAAAAAAAAAAAACAAATTCCATTTGAATTAAAGGAATTAGGTGATTAAAATTGATAGGTATCACCATAAGGGAATCAGACGAAGGAGGTTTAAGAAGGATTTAAATTGCAAATATTACGAAGAGGGTTGCCACCTATTTGTGAAATCAAACATTGAACTAAAATATCATTTTATTACAAATACATACATTGTCAATCAGTGATTTGTTCTGATGTTAAATTTACTCAGGAATGTTTTTACTCTTCACTTATTTCTTGCTAAATATGCCCAATTTTTTTCATTTGTCTGACACCCATATTGATATACATATTTTAGTAGCCTTATTCCCTTATTTAAAGTGAATTTGATTTTTTAAACATGTGGAAGCCCTTCTACGTGTCTTTTAGAAGTAAAGCATTTTCAAAATCCATCAAAAACCATCAAAAGCAAGCCTCCCCGCTGCATCCCTTTTTTCTACAGTGCCGAACCCGTTCTAAATTCGTCACCTTGGATATAGATTTCTAATGAAAAAGGGAATATAAAATATTTGTTTTTTAAAGTATCACATTTCGCGGTTTCCCTGCAGGGGATTTCTTATTTTTAGGGGCGTCTGCTATTCTTTTGCAGATTTTTGGCGCTCAAAATTAGCGATGGTAAATGTTGGAAATGTTGTTCTCCCAATCAGAGTTTAATGGATTTGTGTGTAATTTTTTTCAAAACAAGGTTACCATACGAAAAATATTCTAGTTCGCTCTTATTGTGCCAATATGGAGGTGACCTTATCGTTTTGTCACCAACCGTATGTGTATAAGTATATATAATTTCTGTTTACACCCCTACCTGTTCGATAGTATAACTCGAAGTATTCGTAAAAAATTTTGACATGGATCGATCGACAAAGTTATTTCTTACGTTTTGATTTTTTACTTTCGTTTGCATGTACAAAATATGAGCAATTACCCCGTTACAGTTGTAAAATATTTTTTTCAATAGGCTTCAACTGCAGGTAAGGCTTGGTGTAAATGAACCATTGAGGTGTTAGCGTCAATGACTGATGACATCAACTGCTGAAAGTAAGATGTTTACATTTCCAATATTTTATATAGTTGGGTATGATTACTTTTTCAAATCGAGCGTATGTTGGGTAGTGTTGGGAGAAATAATTTTAACTTTGTACAAAGCTGCAAGAGTTTCATAAAAATATGTCTGCCTCCCGTTTCCATGAAGCTGAAAAACCATTCATAGATGTTTTATAGGTCAGCAGATTTTTCTACATCTTTAATCAAAAAAGCAGCTCCGCCCAAACGTTTATAACCTTTTTTGTTTTTCTCTGTAATTTCTCTTACGGAAGGCAAACGTCGAGCACCATCCACTCAATGCGCCAACTTACAATGGTAAACGAATCACCTTGGCAATCTAAACGCTTGACATCGTTTCTAATTTGCAAGGTTAGCTTTCAATTTCATGATTTTTTCACTGTAATTTAACCCAGGAGATTCTGTTTAATGTGATTAACGGTACGCGCGTAAGTTGCGAGCGTTTGTAAGCATAAGTACTCGTACAATTCTTTCAAATTACTGCAGTAGTTCATTGCCATCAATCATAATAAAACATTTGTTGTTGAGATTTCTAGCTTCGCCACTGCTGCTTTGCTTAATCAAGATTAAAGGCGTTCTTTTTTTTTGTTTGTTTGTTTAATCATATACCTGTGTACTACGAGTGCTTTGAGAATTATTGTCACAAAGGCAAAATTTTACTCATAATAAGAATTAAATATTTAATTCATCTTGTCTAAAATTTTATTTTGCTTTGATAAGATTTGCTAAAGCCATATTTGTTTAATGTGGATCCAAAAGTTTAATATGGTGACGAAGGTACATTCTCTCTTCCTTCTATAAAAAAGGTGTGCAAATAAAAACAACTATTTATTTTTAGGTATATTATGAAGTTTTTCCGCTAATTAGGTTCAATTTGAAAATTTCATTTCCACCCCTACTTCCCTCAAAGTTTTTTCATGTTATTTCTAAAGTGAATCTCTCTGGTCACTTGGTAGGGATAGAAAGCTAAAAAAAAAACGGTTTTCTAAAGAACTGGATTGAAAACCTGATCTTTTCTGTTCACTCAAAAAAACATAATACATGAAAACATTACAAACAATATATACACAACTCAAAAAATAACATCTACATCGAATTAAATTTAATTTTCCTTTTGAATATGTATTGTGTATACATAAACCTGTACTCAGCTGATTAAATCAATTGACATTTTTACTAGTTAAATTCACAATTCAAACCACATACAAAAATTATGAAAATTCAACAACATTTGAACCCAAACAAACATTTTAAACTTTCGTGTGTATATTGATTGCTTCGTGTGTTTCGAATTTTTTTTGTTTTTGTCGCTCGCCGTTATATTTTTACATTTAATTAAGTTCTCAAATAAAGTAAAGTAAAACTTACCGTTTTAATAAAAAAAAATATTAACTTGCTATTCTCATATAATAGCTAAGTATAAATAGTACAGGTATCCTTATGACCAGCTTATTAAGTCAAGTGACATTTTGACTAGTTTTGGCTATTTTAACTTTTCTATTTTATGTTTATATTTCCTTATAAAAGTTCAGCACTTTACCTAACCAGCGCCACATAAATCCACATTTCAAACTCCATACAAAAATTATGAAAATTCAGCGAACATTAAAATTTGAACCCGAAAATTTTAAGCTTTTTATTTTGGTTATGCAGTTTTGTAGCTCATTAAATTTTAGTAGATTAGGGTGCGAATTTCAAGGCGCTAGAAAATCGCGTTGATTTTTAATAATTTTTATTTGCTAGGCATTTTCTCCCATACAAACGAAATTGTCGACCATAGATTCACAATACCGCCAGCCAAAAAATTCTTAAAAATCAACGCAGTTACCAAGCGTCTTGAAGTTTGCACTTTGACCTACTAAAATTTAATGGGCTACTAAATTTCATAGCCAAATTAAAAAGTTTAAAATTTGAGGGTTCAAATGTTAATGTTTTGTAGGAAGTTTGAAATGTTGATTTATGTGGCGCTGGTTAGGTAAAGTGCTGAACTTTTATAAAAAAATGTAAAAATCAACCATACATAGGAACATGTATTACTCTTTACGCTTTCATATTTTCATCTATCCATCCCGTTAATCGAGTTCGCCCTGAACTCAGCAAACAACTAAATTTCTCAATTTATACGATATTTGTACATTTTGTATAATTTAAACTTTCATCAATAGACCCATACAGTCCATTCAAAATCTTTGTTAAAATATTAATTAGTTATAAATAAATTTTTTAAAAGAATTACAAGTAGAATTAAAATTTAAACATTACTTTGAAAATCTAAATCACAATCTAGTAATTTATTAACACCCTCTGACTTTAGAATTTTTTCTAACGGGCTTTGTACTTTCAAAGATATGATTAATTCACAAATGATGAAAAAAAAATCAGAGCAATGTAGAAATTCTTTAGAATTCATAAAAAATTAAAACTTTTTTGTTCACAAGGGCGAATAGGTATTGGAAATGTACTTTTAAATCTTATATATAAAAATAAGTGCACGTTTTTGGTGTGACCTCATAACTTGAGAACGGCTTCACCGAATTCAACCAAATTTCTGTGGCATATTCGATCTATCATGCAGATATTTTATGTGGAGTTTGCCCAAATTTGGAAAAGGGGGCGTGGCATATATATCTTATGTATAAAAATAAGTACACGTTTTTGGTGTGAGCTTATAACTTGAGAACGGCTTCACCGAATTCAACCAAATTTATACGGCATATTCAGGCTATCATGCAGATGGTTTATGTGAAGTTTGCCCGAATTCGTAAAAGGGGGTGTGGCACCTCCCATACTAACTAAAATTTGTATGTTGTATATCTCTTGAAATATTTGTGGTAGAGTACTGGAAGTTGGTATAGAGGTATATCACATAATTCCATACTCATGGAGAAAAATGGGCGGTATTGGAAAAGAGGGCGTTGCACCTCCCATCTTATAAGTAAAAAATAAGTACAAGATTTCAACCAAATTTATACGGCATAGTCGGGCTATTATGCAGATGGTTTATGTGAAGTTTCCCCGAATTCGGAAAAGGGGGCGTGGCACCACCCATACTAACAATAATTTTCATCTGGTATATCTCTTGAAATATTTTTAGTAGATTACTGGAAATTGGTATAGAGACATATGAAATAATTCCATACTCATGGACAAAAATGTGCGGTATTGGGTAAATAAAAAAATAAGTGCACGAATTCTACCAAATTTAAACGGTATATTCGGACTATCATGCAGATGGGTTATGTGAAGTGGGCCCGAAGTCGGTCCAGCGGTTCATGATATATGACAGTTTATGTCTGTCACATGAACCACGTATATGGTACAACAGCACATACATGAAAAATCGAAAACATAGTGAAAAATTGTTGCTATAATGTGCTGTGCTTATTTTTTATTCGGATAAATTTAATTCAAGTATAAACATGGCTGCAAGTTTTTCAATAGGGATTTTGTAGAGCCAATGGAATGAAAGTCACCACAACACAACATATCTGTCATTTCATCGTATTATCGAAAAGGTGGTGTACATTGATATTCGGTCTTTCTATTTTGGACTTTGGAGAATCAACACGTGTGTTTAATATAGTTCTTAATTCATATTTCATTTTATTCTTTTTCGCCAATTTCAATATTTTTGCACAAATTTGTTGCAGCGTTTCGTACGAAAAGTTTGAGTACACTGGAAATTTTCCATGCAGGTATTTTTCCTCATTGATTTATAGTGAGCAAAACCATTGTGGAAAATTGTGGTTGTGTTGTGTTCTTTGGCTTCGAATGGAGTTTTTTCAAGTGCTCTTTTACTGTCGATTGTGAATTTCATTTGATTATTTTAAAAAAAGTGCGTTTACCATGCGATTTATCGAATTCGTTCCTATGCATTGAGTTTTTCGTTCGCTACTGAATAAAATGCCACGATCCAGTCGTTCAAATATAGGCCGACGTACGCATCTTGCGAACATGATGTTATCGCAAAGAAGATCGCAAAATGTTGAGGAGCACTCCCAATAAAAGGAAGTACGGCGTGCAGGATTTTTCATTAATTTTTCAATATTTTTCAATATTTGGTGTAGGGAAGCACACCGGGGTACCGCTAGTTATTTTATATAATAAAGTTGGTAGAACGAAATTCGAGGATGTGGTCGACAGGTAAAACGCAGGCAGATTTTATGAAACTGAAAGTATTTTTATCTACATGCAAATTTAAACAAAACTATCGGCAGTTAAAATTCTTCACTGTTCTTCACTTAGGATTCTGTGTTGGCATCGTAATTGGCTTTTCTACTGTAGTTATTGTTTATGACTACTAAAAAAAATATTTAACCTATAATAACTGATTCCAAGAATTGGTGGCCCATATACATACATACAGTGGTCGAAAAAATTATAGCCGCACCACATTTTTGACAAGTTATTTTTAAATAAAATATGGGTGGTTCACAAGGTGTCGTACGTGTCGTATTGTCGCATGTTGTAAAGTTTTTAACGGCTAAAAAAATGTTTAGAGGACTTGAAATCACCAGCAACTATTTTTTAACGGTGTGAAATTTCATAATAAAACCTTTATGTTAGCTTGCGATTTCCTTAAATATAGTTTTAGCCGTTTAAAGTTTATGACATACAACAGTACGACACTATACAACACCTTGTGAACTCCCTAATAGTTTATTCTTTAAAAAACCCGTGTAAGTTCAAGTTTCAGCCCTGTGCAATATATATTCGGTAAACTTTCGTAAAAGTTTTCGATTTCCTAGAAATTCTAATACATCAAAGTGTAAGTGTTAAACGGCTAAAAATGCCGTTGATAATTTTGAAAAAATTTTGTCGAGGACATTACAATTTTTTTTTTTTTATATATCAATAAATTGCGTTATTCGTTATATGGAAGCAAATGCGACAAAAAAATCTACATATTTTAACTCATAAGGATTTGTATAATCTACACGATTTGGCATTATCTACAATAAAAAACCGTAACAAAGATAAAGGCAGCATATTTAAAAGTTTCTTTGCTAAAAGTAAAAAATATTAAAGGCAAAAAGTCGGAACTGGACGCAATACATTATAGATATGATCGCACTGGTGACTACAAAGAAATCAATGTTAGAGCAGGGAGAGGGCAATGTCGAATCAGGGATTATGAGGGGCATGCTTCCCATATCTGCATCAAACAAGCAGAGCCCATCAAATTATGCAATGCGGGACAAATACCAGAGTAAATGGTTCCATGGTACAAAAACTTACTGTCAACAAATGCTGGTCCAGCATTCTTTCCGGAACCTTCTTTCGATCATAGCGATAAGGAGGCAGATGAAAATTAAATTTCGACACTTATTTTGTCTTGAATAAATGCAGTCATTTCATATTAACTTTGTTTAATATACCATTAAATAAACGACCATGAGCGCATGTATAAGCAGGTAAAAGTCACTAATAAAACCTCAATATCTCACATTTTTTCTGAGTGCACTTAGTGAGTTTTACCTGTCACCCCACGATATAGTTTTCTCAAAAATAAGTATTGCCAATTTTTAAGATTATTCAAGCATACATTTTGAAATAACTTATTCAATACATATTCGTCATTATGCAACAAAAAATTTTAGATAATTTGCTTTAATTTTTTTTTATTTAAATTTATTTAAATTTTTTCTTCAATTTCATACCCATACTAGTTTTCAACATTGCACTAAATTTTTAACCGACTTCAAAAAACTTTGAACTACGTAGAATATGCTATACTTTATAAAAAAAGTATAATTTATAATGGGTAATAAAACTTGTTACCTAACATTTTTCCAAAAATTCGGAATAAAAACTTTGATATTTTTGGATGGTATTGGTATAGTTTGTGGAATTTTTGTACAAGGTTCGAAATCTGGTTTGGTAGGGTACTGGTCATGTAATGTGCTAAAATTAAAAAAAAAATAAAATACAAACATTAAACAAATAAAAGAAAAATAGCAAAAACTAGTCAAGATATCACTTAACTTAATCAGCTGACCGCAAGTGTGCCTGCCTGTTTTTGTTTACTTTATGCTACACCGCGAGTTTTTCATTGTAAAAGCAATATAATTCGAATTAATATATTGTAATTTAATTTGATTTATTAAAATCTTTCTGAAGTGGCTTCGTTCTTCCAGTCCTCCTCTATGTATGTATGTATGAGTTTCTATGTCAAAGAATACATATTTACATTTTCTATTTCGGTCAACCCAAATTTCCACTAATGTGGCATCGTAGCAATATGTAATATGGCTTAAATGCGCATTTACTTACCCACTAAAGAATGTAATATCAGTTATCTCTCATTCCGCTGTCAATCACGTAGCTTTGCATGTCAGAAATAGCAGACATAAAACTTTTCGCTTGCTGTCAAACACCTACTGACGTGAGAGCGATCAAAGCCAAATTTACAAAGCGAAATTTATGTATGTATGTATACTAGGGATAGGTAGTGGTGAGTTTAAATTCGATTCTTTTCAAACATTGCCTAACCAATATTTGATTCGAAATTCGATTTACTTCGATTTTTTCGAATGTTCAACATTTTTTTAATGAATATTTAAAAGTTTGTTGGTAAGAATAATAACTCAAATCGAAAATGAGATTCAATTGAACTTACATTAATGTGATTAACTGACCACATCACTCGTCTTAGCTTCACAACCAAAAATTGGTTAAACTAAACACATTTTTTTCTCAAAATGTATATTAAAACTAATTTTTTTGTGTTTTTATTTATTTTTCTTGCTATACAAAAACTAAAGAAATTTGTATACTTCACGTTATATTCATGTATAGAGGTATATATAAGTACATTTAATGACAGCGTATGATTTTGTGTTTTAAAGCGAGGTCTTTAAGTAAACAAGGAACAAAATATTAGGGCATTGGAGAGTTTTATCGAACCACATTTTTTGTTTATCCATAGCTTAACGGCTGGTATTCTTTACTTAACATTTGACACATTACTTTCACTCGCTTTTGTGCAAATAAAAACGAGGTTCGATTCTTTTCTAGAAAGGTTCGATTTTATCTGAATTATAGCACCACAAAGTGCGATTTCAAAAATTCGCCAGTTTGGAGCTAAGATTCGCTTAAAATTCAAATCTCGAAGCTTCGAATATCAAAATTACCCATCCCTAGTATATACCACATATCTACTTACGCCATTTCTTTATTTCCCCAATACGAACTGCCATTCGAGATTAGATATTTGTGTATAATACATACATATGTACGAATACTTATATTTTGAGCCATAAATATCGACTTACAGATATTTTCAGCAATAAAATTTAATGTACTTTATATTGGAAATAAATTGCAGCCCAAATAAGCACGTAGCAGAGGTGATAAAAGTGAAGGAACACGCAAAGCAGAAAAAGGTTAGAGAAAGAGGCTCACAATAGGAATGTATGGAAATAGACAAATACGACAGGTGTCACGTTATGCGGCACGCGCTGACTTCGAAAGATATGTATGTATGGATGTATGTATGTACATAAATATGTAATGAAATAGACAAAAATTATAAAAGAAATAATTTGTGTAATGTCCGCAAAGAAACGCCATGGAATGCATTGCGAAATCGCCCTCGGCGTATGCTTATATTGAGCAACCAACATAGCGTTTTACCTTCCCTTCACTTACCCGGCATGGCAAATACGCGTGCGTGCCGATCTGTGCGGTTACATTTGTTGTGTCAAAGCCATCCAAATAGGGCTCCACGAAGACAGTGCCCGTTAGGCCCGCAGCTGACGCCGCCGCCGCTGACGACGTGCCACCCGCTGTGAAACTGCTGCTACTGGCTGATGTGGAGGGGGAAGCGATATACTGCGGTGTCAGGTCGACCACTTCAGCTTGGAGGGGTACTGAAAAAAGAGGGGGAAAAAAGGAAATTTGTTAAAATTGCTGGAAAGTGGCGAATAAGTACGTTAATTGTAGGAATTGTGTACAGTTAGTTCATAACATCTGCATACATATGTATGTATGTATGCATGTGCAAGTGTGTTGCTCTATGGGTTACCGCATCATAAAGTTTGTGACTTTTTAATTATGCAACCTCAAGCCGAAAATTGCAATCATCCATCAAACGTTGAGCCGCGAGTGGCTGTCAATAGCAGGGCTTGCCGCAAATAACACTTTTGTGTCGCAACAGCTTGCCAACAACGATAAAGTTCTCATTTTCAATGCGCTTGCACACACAGCCACCTAAAACTTCCGTAGGGATACACGAATAATGTCGAAGAAGCATTTATACGTTGGCTAAAATTAATTTATGACATGAAAATAACGGCTAATGGTGCTTAAAATTCTCACTCCATTGCTCGCCTCTTTTCTACGTGAAAGTTTTCACATTTTTCAGATCCTAGGCCACGAGATTTTATTATGACTTGCCATTTATTATTTAGTGCCGTCAAGACTACGCTTAGCAGTATGCACTTTTTTACTTTAATTGAAAAATATTTCTTTACTAGGAACAATACTAGTAACTTTAAAAGCCAAAATTGTGGATGCGAAAAATTATTTAGATATAACTTTTTTATACCGACACATAAAGCGCTTTGACCCAGTTCGCTGTGTTTTTCGAAACAGAAGCATAAACCAACTTTCAAAACGCTTAGAAATTTAAAAGCCTTTCAACTCGAATTTGTTTTCAAATCGTTTTTTTATTTCTCACATCGGTTAGAAAACAGGTATAAACACACATCATTCATTTGACGCGAAGAGAAAAAGGCTGATTTTCTTTAAAGTGAAAGTACATGGATGGATGGTCCATCGCGGCACTGTCATCGTCACTGTCACCGTCACCGTCACCGTCACCATCACCGTCATCGATGATTATGCATCTAGTTACACACTATCCGTTTGACGTAGAGTCCGAAAAATCATAAACTCGCTGCTAATCTTTGCAAACTTTGCGTTTTACTTTTGTACTTCTTCTATTAGGCTTTCCTCCATAATTTTTTTCAATTTCGTTTTTCACACAAAAAACGCCGAGACATGTAAACTTCATTTTGGGCCGTAGATTGCGGATCTGTATACCATTTTTCTAGATCAGGTAATTTTCCCAAGATATTGTCATTTTAAATTTCGATTGCGAATGAACCCTGCGGGGAGTGACGTTTGCGCGAACACTAACTATTAACTGTAGATTTTGTTCCAAAAAAACATTGTGTTTTTTTTTTTAATTTTTTTATTTAATCTACATTCAAAATTGCATATTGGTTTATTTGTTTACATTTTCTACAGTAGGTGGTCCTATATCCAAATTCCGTCAGACATAATGACAAAATGATAGGTAATATAAAACTTTGAACTTAATTGTATTTGTTCTTATTTAAAAAAGTACTTGTGAAGTGTAGAAAAAAATTCTTCAAAGCAGTTTTTGTATGAGGATTTTTAAATAGAATTTTTGAAGAAAACAACCTCCCAATTGCATCTACATGACGTCTGCTCAACATTACAACTCTCCTTAAGTTGGTTTAGTCATAGTAAATTTAAAAGTGAGGTTTTTATCGGAAATTGATAATTTTTCACTGCAAGGAAGTAAAATTTTAACTTTAACCATCTGCTACCATTTGACACCAATTTTCCAGACCAAAATATATATATTAGATATTTATTAATAAATCTTGTTTCAATTTAAACTGAAAATTCTATCAAAATTTTAAACACTCATTGATGAAATAGTCATATAAATAAACAATATGTCGAAAAATGGGCGTTTTTAGTAATCAATGCTATTGACACTCAGGAAAAATGTCAAACCTTCGGTGTCTGTCAGACCTACCGCATCAGTCACAGAGGGTTCAAATGGAAAATTTTACTCATACGCCATGTAGGTGTATGTTCGCAGAGCTGCTGATGCGTCGATGCGTCGATGGCGTCGTAATTTTGTCTTTTTTAAGCTCAATGACGTTTTCACGATTTTTCCCCCGTAATGCCGATTTTTTATTTATATAAAAATGTTGTTAAAGCTAAATTAATCCAAAATACAACCATGCATTTATCTAGTTTTTTCTACAACCGTGCTTTTATTTATTTTAATTTTTTTCTAAAATTGTAACCAAATCGTTAATTTGCACTGCTGACACTCATTTGAAAGAGACAGAAAAATAGCAGCCAAGATTAAATACATTTAAGATATTAACTGCCTTGTATATAGTATGTTTTACATTTAAATACAAGTTAATAAATGCTAATGTTACACTTTAAAACTGGATGAAAATCTTCAAAAACTTCAAACCAGTGGCGGTCAACAAATTAAAAGCAGTTGTGTTTTAAATTGTAATTTTAAATGTCGTTTGCAATTAAAAAATCCACTTTTATTAACCCATTTGCAATGTGGGTTCGCTTTGGTTTTGTAATGAGTGGTCAAAATTTATTGTATGTCATCTCGCTTGTATTTTTCATTTTGTTAAAAAAGTATAAGATACCAAAATTTGATTTTTTGGCCGAAATGGCGATTTTTTAGGATAAATTGAGGAAATTTCTGCAAAAGCTTTCGGCAACGCTGCAGCTGTATGTTCTAGTACGCCCATGTACGCTGTGGCGTATGAGTAACATTATTTACTGCTTCTATTTCATATCATGCACATTTTCATTTCACCATTCACAACCTATTTATTCATCCATCGATTTTCGTCGCTAGTAGCTTGATTTAATACAAAAATTTTTTTATTTTTTATTTTTTCCTTGAAAATATCTTGGAAAAATATCTTGATCTGAAAAAACGGCATTCAGATGCATAAGGCCAGAGGCATACAAAATTTTAAAAAGTTTCTATACTTGGGACTAGGTTATACTTTTCTAAATGTTTTTAGCGCGCAGATTTGCTCCATTAGCTTAGGTTTTTGCAATAATCAAATAGTCGAAAAACACGATTCTTTCCAACATTCGCTGTGCAGTTTCATCACGAATAACTCATTTTTGTAGAAAACTGGATAACGTATTTCAAAGTAAGTAAAAATAATTCTTTATTCATATCTCATTTTAAACCCGAGATATTGTGCTTTGATATTTTTGTGTTTTGCGATATTTCTTCTACTATATATATATATAAACCCTCGGTGGTATACTTTTAGGCTTCTCTATTGATAATATGAATGTAGGTATGTATGTGGGGGTCACAATTAAACAGCATATGTGTGTTCAAAATAAAATATATCAAGCAAATAAATAAACGCACTAAAATAGAGAACATACAATAATAAAATAGTGATTTTTTTTAATAGTTTGATCCTTACCTCCTAAGCTCATAATACGAACATACTACAAACTTAATTTTTGAATTAATTTGATTTAATTTCATTTTGTTTTATTTGATCTTATTGCAAAAATAGTAGTGGTGATTTCGGTGTTGCCCTTTCACGGTGCAAAATGTGTTTGGTGTTACACTCAACCCTTTAAAGGGGCATGTTTTTAACTTCTTGTCCTTGTCCAGCTCACGAATTTCATAATGTTATCGTTTAAAGCAACCATCTGATTTTCAGGGCAATCATCTGCCCTGACAAAGCTTCAAATGGCAGAAAATGTGCCTCTTTTGCCTTAAAAGAGTGTGACATTTTACACTACACAAAGTGTTCTCACCGTTTGCCCTTATTATAGGGGATCGAACACGAAAAGAGAAAGGGCCAATCAATATGCGACAGTTTTTAATAGAAACGTAATCACCATTGGACAAAAATATACAAATCACAGATCCAAATGGTATACAAATATTAGGACAATTCAAAAAATCTTCATCAAATTGCAACTTTTTAATCTGAATTTTCAGAACATGTCTGGGTTTGCAGTTTTGTAGCTAATACAATTATGTGTGATGAAGTGCAAGTTTCAAACAACTAAAAAATCTCGTGAATTTTTGAGAATTTTGTTTTTTGAAAACGGATTTTTGCACTTTTTTCACATTAGCACGAATTTTTTATGAAATAAAATTCGGGATACCGTTAGAAACTAAGTTTCAAAAAATCAACGCCAGTTTTTGTAAATGGCACTTGTTACATAAACAACCGCAAAAGCAGTGTCGAAAAAAAGTCTCAAAAACCAACGAGATTTTTTAGCCAAAATAAACTTGCGCTTCATTAGGCTGGAATTATATGGAATATAAAACTAAATACTGTTCTAAGGAATCAGATTAAAAAGTAAAAATCCTGATGAAAATTTGCTGATTTTTCATAAATTTTGTATAAAGCTTGAAACTGCGATTTATATGGTATTTTTATAGAAAAATAGCAAATAAAAATAGCTCGAAAACAGTACGAATTTAAAAAAAAAAAATCAACACATGGTCATTTGTTTGAGTATTCTATATCAGAGTTATTATTTCTTCTTCTTCTTAATTGGCGCCGTAACCACCTAATAATAATTTAAGGCCGTGCTTTAGATTTTTCAACCTCACGATATCCGGTGTGTAGACGACACTCTAAAAAATATTTGCTTAAATTTTCACATATTAAGATAGGTAACCAGTTTCTTGTCTAAATGAATGCAAATTTACATACAGTGTTAATTAAATTAAACACTGCTTGTTTACGTAGAACAAATTTAAAATTTGTTTGTTGCATTCTAAACACACACAATTTACAGTTTAAGGTTAGCGTGAAATTTTTCCAGAAACACATATTGTTTTCACATGAAATTTTGACCCATCAAAAAGTAAAGTATAAACAAAATCGAAAAAACAAATTTGCAATCAAACTAACGTTGAGCGGTGGCCGTTGACTATTGAGCCGCTTTTGATCTTTATGCTAAGATCTGTTATATGTGCATAGCTTGCAATAAATATGGAAACGAATCGATCGTGCAAGGCAAGTAGTTGCACATGCAATATATGTATGGTCCATTGGTAAATGACAAAACACTATGAATACTCGCAAAGGACGAAGAATTTTTCTTGTTATGAGAAATTCATTAGAACAAATCCTTTAATTTTTAAGTGGTGGGTTATCTTTCTGCCAGCCAAATTCACGTAAGCAATTCAAGGGAAAAATGATTTTAATTTTTTGAATTTTATATGGAAATAGACAGAAAATAAAAAATAATTTTCCACTTAAATTGCTGGTGAAACCGGCTGTAAGAAATCATCAATTTTTACATATGTACATTAGATGCCTTATTTTCTCCATACATTTTGCTAAAGTATTTCAGATCCTCCCTCCGGCAGCAGAATATGAAAATAGGACGCTAAAGACCTAACAAAATGGAAAAAAAATTTCATTATTGCAAAAACTGAATGAGCTACTCCGAAAACCGCGATTTATAAGACTGTTTTGCTATAACTTTAGATCCTTATATGAAAACACATTTATCTTACACAAGAAAAAAAATATATATATCCAACCTCATGAAGAAGAAGCCGCTAAAGCGAATGTCATACTCAGTTTTTTAATACAACTAACCAAAAAGTTACCCACACGGCCTAAAGTGACAATTTGTTACTATTTTTACGAATTTTCAAATTTATTCGTTAGGATTTTACAGATAGTAGTAATTTTTCCAAAACCAAAATACTTAAAATTGTAGCTAATTTAATGTAGTCATAAAAAAAGTTGACAGATTTCAAATAAAATTATATTTGAACTAATAAATTAGACTTACGTAAAGCCATGTCTGACACACATACTTTAAATTTTATTGAAATTTTTAACAATGTCGTTTTTGGATGCTAGGTAGGGAAACACTTTCTGATGCGCCTCTACGAGTTGAAAACCCATCTGTTTCTCGGTTTCGGAAGTGGTTACTTTTTCATTTAACTTTGTTGCCATACTTATTGCCCTTTCGGCAGTATCGTTCACAACAATAATTTTTTTTACTATTGCTTCAGCGCGTAAATAATTTTGGTTGTTTATCCAGCGACTGGGGTCAATTTCCAAAAATTTTTTGTAATTTGATGCGTCCACAAATAATGCCTCAAAAAATGTCTTTGTATTTTCTGTAATAAAAGCATCCATACTTAACTCCACAACATTCATCGGGTCTACAACAATCTTTGCCCTCTTCAGATTTTTATCATTTCCTTTTTTCTCAAGTGCAGTCACCATCAATCTCTTCGTTTTTGTGTCAATGTTTCTATCAAAGAATGCAAAGCCAATGAGTGTCTCTGACAGATACCACAAATGCCGACTGAATACACTCAAAACTTCCCCCGAGATAGCTTGGTTGATGTTATGATAATCGATTAGATTCGCAATAAGGGTTAAATAAAGTTTGGGAGCAGCTGTTGGTATAGTACATTGGAACCAATAATTCATATATATAATGGCAATGAAAACATTTAAGTCCTGCAGACCCTGTTGCTCTCTGGCTACATAATAAAATAAGCAAGATATGATGAAAATGTATATGTAAATTAAGAATATAGTGGTGTGAAAAGTGGTTTTACCTGTTAAATGGAATTGATCTCGACACAAATACATTTTGAGGCCGTAGATGGCCTTGACCATGAACCGTGCTCGCGACACTGCACCTGGCACCTTGATTTAGTTAAAATTAAGTGCACTTTTCTTTATATCTATTCAATTAATGAAACTTACCAATGAGGAAGTAACTACTAGTCTTTGTCGTTTTCTCCATTATCGCTTGCATCAATATTGTCTATTTTTTTGATTATGTAAGATAATAATGTTATTATCAGTCGTAAATATAGATTACAGTATTCTACAGTACGACAGTTTTATCCACTCCTGCTTTGGCTTTTAAATTTTTGACGATGTTTGTCAAGTTTGAAAGTGGTTTTCAACATGGCTTCACTTAAGCCTAATTTACCAGTTCAAATATAATTCGATCTAAAATCTGTTCACTTTTTTAAAAACTACATTAAATTAGCTACAATTTTAAATATTTTAGTTTTGGAAAAATTACTACTATCTGGAAAATCCTAACGAATAAATTTGAAAATTCGTGAAAAATAGTACCAAATTGTCACTTTCGGCCGTGTGGGTAACTTTGTGGTTAGTTGTATTAAAAAACTGAGTACGCCATTCGCTTAAGCGGCTTCTTCTTCATGAGATTGGATATTTTTTTTTTCTTTCTTGTGTAAGATAAATGTCTTTTCATATAAGGATTTAAAGTTATAGCAAAACAGTCTTATAAACCGCGGTTTTCGGGGTAGCTCATTCAGTTTTTACAATAATGAAATTTTTTTTCCATTTTGTTAGGTCTTTAGCGTCCTATTTTCATATTCTGCTGCCGGAGGGAGGATCTGAAATACTTTAGCAAAATAAGTCATCTAATGTACATACATAAGTGTGTAGTACATTTTCACATTTCTATCTTTCATTTGACTTGGCAAGCATTGTATTATATTGTATAGCTATTATGTATGTACATACACGCGTTGTATGATTTATACGTTTGAATATAATTAATATTCTTGTGAATCAAGCTAATTTAATTAAAACTTATTTAATTGAGCTTTACATTACAATAAAAGCCGGTTGCATAAACATACTTAACTACATATATCTGTTTCTTTTACCCGAATTAACCATTATTATAATGCATTGTTAGTTCGTTAATATGCAAAAGCCTACTTATATATTCACAGAATTTGCATTAGCTCTCTAAAGTGGCTATGTACATACACGTCTCTTATAAGTATTGTAGAAAATATTTTCCATCTCAATTTAGCCGGTCCATTCGGGGCATATTTTTATATTTCAACGAAACTCTAAAAAAAAGTCGCTTACGTCTTTTTGGCGGTTAGGGCTCGATATGTGTGCTTATACATTTTTTCAAAAATGTATGTATATAGGCTACCATGTTACTTATTTCTATACTATATAGGGACGTAGGTATATCTCTTAGGATACTTGTTGTATGAGAGTCTATATATACAATACGCGAAGGCTTTTTTTCTGCACCGTTCGTTCGATTTTTAAAAATGGGGTCCCAAATTAATGGGCTTGGCCTGTAGATGTACAAACTGGTTTTATTTTTTCGAAAAGAGTTGCCACCTGATAAAAAATTGCTTTCAAATAACTTAAAAATCAATGCCATCAGATCTACACCGTTCGTTCGATTTTCAAAAATGAGCTATCAAATTGAAGGGATTCACCAGTTGATGTGCGAAAAGGTTTTATTTTTTCCAAAAGGTGATGCCACCTGTTAAAAAAATTTAATTCAAATGATTTAATAAGATAAATCAATTTTTACTTTATGGGTATCAATCGAAATAGGTTTAAAAATGCTTTATTTCATAACTTCATGTACAAGGGCTGCCACCTGTTTAAAAATACTAAACTCATAGAAGATATGAATAAATCAAAAAAGGTTCGATAAATATTTACTCTGAAATGAATTTTGGAGACATGCCACGTGGTTAAAATATTAAATTCAATTTAAGTCATTAATGGAATTTTGTGTCACAACGGTAGAGGTTTAAGAAGATTTTAGTTTGAAAATACTTTTAAAGAGGTTGCCACCTGTTTGAAAAGTCCAACTTATTTAACTTATACACAAATTAAATTAAATGTTTAAATATGAGAGTTTTAAGAAAAACTTAGTTTCTAAATATATTTTTATTAGGGTTACAACCTATTTGAAAAGTACTATATTTACTACATATCTACATATCGTTAGTATAGTAAGAAGAGGGCGTATCTTACATCGACGCTGAAATGCAAAAAAGCCACAACTAACTACAATATTTTATTGCACAAAACGATGAGGGGTCTTATAATTTCAAGAAATGCATCATAATCAATCAAAAAGTTAATTTTGCGTTTTTAGTTAGTTACGGTTTTTTGTATGTTAAGTTTGGTCTATATAGTGCTCTTTTTGAATCATGTGTTATTTTGATAGTGACAGCTTTTTCCCGCTGGAAATTTTGACAGAAAGTCAGTATTATATCTCAGTGGAACGAAATTTTGTTAGCGGTACAGTGTGTTTTTATGGAATAGTTATTAAGGTTTTTGATTAGGGTTTCCACCTGTTTAAAAAGTTAAATTCAATTTTGGCGTCTTAATCCCATGCGGGCTCACTAGTAGCTTTACATTACTCAGTCGATCCTACTAATATTTAATTTATATTCTTATAGACTTATTTTTTGTTTCAATTTATTGAAAATCTAATAAAAACCAAGTAAATACTTCCTTGATCAGTTTGTATTATAATACAGTACACTTGTACCGCTGAGTATTTCCAGGCCGCCCACGTATTTATAGTGGTATTTGAAGTATAGTGTAATACATATATACTCACTAGGTACAAGTTTTAACTTTTCTCTTTGTTGCATTAACGTTTTCGTTTTAAAATAGCACGATTATTATTTTAACCTTGCATGCTATATAAGTTTTGAGTGCACATTTTCGGTTATTACAATTCCTCCAAGCTCTCTAATAGTCACCGAAAATCGTCAACTCTCTTTTTTTGAGCTAACTACTTATTCAATTGTTAACACATATACACTGAGGAGCAAAACCGGAACAGTAATAAATAATGTGAATTTTCTTGCGATATATTCGCAATATAGGAAGACTTTTTTGTAATCTAGTTTCGGAATTCACATTTCCAATGATTATTTCATCAGAAGGCCATAAAAACAACAAATAATACAAGCAGATAAAGAAGAAAATTGCAAAAAAACGTAGCAACTAGATTGTTCCAGTTTTGCACCCGGTAGAAAATTGTACCATTTGCTTGACTATTAATAAATTGGCCATAACCAATTTGAATAGTTTAGCTTTTATGGTCATCTTGGTGTACTTTCGCACAGGTCTTAGACGAAATCTGTTGCGAACGCGCACCGGTTTTCCTCAACGCCATGCCCAAGGTCTTGCATGCGATTGGGCGAATTTTCGCAATTCAATCATATCTGGGCTTTACGCGGGTCACTCCATGATTATAAAAACTTGGGATTTATACCTACTTGGTCCCAGTTTCGGAGGATGTTTCTGATCATTGTCCTGCTAAAATTGATAAAAGCCTGCGAAAAATATCCTCAGAAATTGCCAAATTCTTTGAAAATGCTCATTTATTGTCACTTTTATTTTTACCATCGATGTTACCACAGTTCTTACTCCCAAAGGCGTAACACGGCCCTACATCATTAAATGTACACATACAAACCTAATAGTTTAAATATTTTGGGACGTTAGGCGTATCTCTGATGCAGGTGCACAGCACCTGAACCAATATTTCAACTGAAAACGTTTAATTTTATCCTCAGAGTTAAAAACTTAAGGGCCGCGCCCTAATCAATAGTAAATTTTGGTGGAATAGTGGCCGTTTATGAAGAACTTGTAAATTCCCGCTTCAAAATAATACCAATCCAATGTTTTTTCTTAGTAAAAATGCGTTTCTGTCTAAAAATTTTTCTGGATGTCAAAGCAGGCTTTCTCCTCTTTATCTTTGTGCTGCAACAACTTGTTCCCATGTCTTACATAATGTCCAGTCACTTGCTTTGTGGTGAAAAAGCAGTCATTTTTGATTTGGAACCAAGTTTATAGGCATTTAGAGACCCTCCAAAATGCCTAGCCTGGCAAATTGCAATTTTTTGTGGTCTCTTGATCTTGCTGACTGAGGTCCGCCCTTTTATCGCTTGTTTAGATAACCATAAAACGGATATTTGGCCGATATGATTTCTTTCTTTATAGCGTGGCCTTTCTGACCGTTTTGCAAAAACTTTAAATTCTTTTTGCTTGGGTTGTGCACTTAAAGCACTCACAGCGAAAATCCCACGCGCCTTGATTACAAAATTGCAGGAAATGAGCCAGAACTCCTCTTCGAATTATAAAATTCAGCAATTATTAAGAGGGTGCAAAACTGGAACAATCCAGTTCATTTCTGTTTGGTCATTTTTTTCTGAGTTTCCATATGCGAATCTTAACATTTTTATGGTCAAACGTTTAGATAAAAAACATCGATAAGGCGAAATGCAAGTTTGAATTACCATAAAGTAAATAACCTGAAGAAGTACATTACTACAAATTTAACTTTCCGTTCTATTGTTCCAGTTTTGCTCTTCAGTGTATGTCAGTTCATATTTAAAGACAGTTATTGTGCAAATTCTACATATTCTATTGTTCTATTCAATCGTGAAAAAGACTACAATAATATTGCCGCATTACCATTGAATAGCTGTTACGTTTCTGCCAGTCAATCAATACCAAATTTCTACGAATTTGCCTAATCCGGCCCTTATGCTTAAAATTTCCTAAAGGGAGACATCCTAGCCTAAACATAACCATGGAACAAAAGATTTCCTCGATTTTATTTAATTTGTCGTAATTAGCGAACTTCCATTATTCCATCTCAAATATAAAATGCCCAGGATATGAAACATGAAAGGGAGAAGTGTTTTTTTTTTTTTTTTTTGTAATTGCCTCTCGACGCACATAAGTATGTGTTAATTCACATTGACATTCGAAGAAAAGTAAAAATTAACATTTTTCATGGGAAAAGCTACCCGCTAGAAACATATGTTGATCCTAGACTGTATTATATGAAAAACATATGTATGTTTGTATGAATTTAATGAATGCATTATTTACTTCTAGTTAACAGCCTGTTTCCATATGTATGTATGTTTTCTTAGGTTTTGGCAAATAAATTTTAAGAAAATGCTGGTACATATCCAGTGGCGTAGCCAGGGGAGGAAGTTTGGATTTGGGGTCAATTACCTATTATGTTTTACTTTTGATTTAATAACACAATACCATTTTATTCTTCTGATTTATGCTTTTTTATTTAGTTTCAAAGGATAAAACCGGTTTGGAGCCACTTACACATTGGTTGGTACACTCTGCTGCATAATTATAAATCCAGTACAAAAGTCTTTGAAACAGCCGTCACAATCAAGATTGGTAAAAACTTTCTTCTATGACTTTTGCATGGTAAGAGGTCTCTTAAAATGGAATGGTTAAGTTTTTAATAATTTTGAATTTAAAGGAAGTCAAAATATCTAAAAATTCTATTACAATATTAATTCTAATTATTATAATAATTAAATTAATCAAATTAAGAAATAATACACACAGGCGAAGCCTCTAACCATTGAGGGTTTCATCTTAAGTTTTTTTTTTCACCTCCAGAAATCCTGGCTACGCCACTGTACGTATGCAAAACACATCCAAATAATTATGAAAATATGTATATCTAAATAGTGGGGTGTATATTAGGAATGTTAATCCTGGGATTCTGGGAACCCGGGTTCCCGGCCTTTTTATGGTCTCGAAAATCCCGGGACTCTTGGCAAATGATACTAGGATTTTCGGAATTTGTAATTTGCAGTGATGGCAATAATAGAAACTCCTATTCTTGACCAGTAATGGCTATATTACTTTTTTTATTTAATAATTAATATTTATTTCGCGATATTAAATTTTAAACACAAATATGAATATATTCGTGAAACCATGGGCCAAATATAGTAAAATTGCGTTCTTAGTTTATCACTCTGACGTCGGTAATTCAAAAATGATTAAAAAAATTCTGAGAAATGTGCTTAGAGAAGAAGTAAGGGTATCAAATTAAAGAAGAAATCCTGTAGACTTTAAACAGATTAAAATTTTTTGTTCAGAGGGACTGGTAAGTATTGAAAATGGCCTTTTAAATTTGTATCCTTCAAATTTCGCAATATTTGCTTTTGAAAAAATTATATGTTAATAATATAATAAAAGATTGGCGCTTACACATATGTTAGTGTTTCGGTGCGTGCGCCTTGATGCTATCTCACAAAGTGGAGGGACCAACGTTTTACGACGATTCCGAACGGCGATTGTATTTTCATGAGAAACTGTTTTTCATAGCAGATATACACTCGGAGGTTTGCCATTGCCTGTCGAGGTACGACCGCTGTTAAGAAAAACCCTTTTTTCTATATTTGTTTGCGATGTTGCTTTGACCAGGTCTTTGATCCAGGCGTTGCGGAGTGAAAGCGCGCACTGCTTGTCACTGCACCACAGCGAACTTAAGGACTTATATAAACTCGATAATATCCGCGAATTTCGTCCTTCTAACTTTATCAGCTTGAAAAATTCTAAAAAATTTAAATTTTTTTAATTCTAAAAAATTTCCTCTTGCATTTGGTGCCCATGTTTTAATTCTACATTGCATTGTATTAAAAAAAAAAATTTGGAATTAATCACATCTTTGAAACCATAAAGTCCTTTAAATAAATCCTGTCGTCAGAGAGAAAAAATAAAAATGTCAATCTAAATAAAGAAGTTGGTTTCAAAGCTATTTCTTTATTATTTATTTTATGGTAGGAGAGCTTCTCAAACAATATAAAGCAATTTTTTCGATTAAAGTTTTTGAAAAGTAATGAATATCTAAATGCCGGGACTAATCGCGGGACTCCGGGATTGTCATAACGACATCCCGAAAATCTCGGGATCGGAAAAAGCTGAAAAATTAACATCCCTAGCGTATATACATTTCTACATATATTCATACATACATATGGGGGTTTCCATAAAAATATAAACCGAAAATTTAAGTAAATGATTTCAAACAGCTTTGTAACTTCAAATTTCGTATTTAGATAACGAAGCAAGTTGCGAAAACGCGAAACAGTGGAGAGAACTAAAAAAAATAGATTATATATGTATTACTAGTAAAAATGTTGGAAAGGGGAAAACCAGTCACTTCACCAGGAACGAATTGCTTCTGATTAAAATTGAATTGGATGTAAGGTCCGTAATTTGGTATTATTTCAAGAATGTTTAAGGAAGGAAAACCTCACAGGATTCGCAGAGTTTTGCTTATTTTTATATCTATGTACTCTGAAACCACTTCTGTTTTTGTCACGTCCGTTATGATCTCCTTTTCATCGACTTTCTTTCTTGACATCGGTGCTCCAAGCGCATCTAATTTTTTTTTGAAACCCAAAGGACAGTATAAAAGCTAGACAACGGCAATTTTTTTTATGAGTGACTTCCGTCTTCATATGATTTATTTAACTCTAAAGTCGCACGAAAGTCAGGTCTGACATCATGGAAACACCCATATGTATAAGAGCAAATTTCGGTTATTTTTAATTTCGTTTGGGCCCCATTAATTCGAAGGAAGTTACAATTTCGGTTTCTTTCAGTGAGTCAAAAATGTATTTAATTTACATACCATGTTATTGCAAAGGGCCATTGATGTCTACATACGTATATACATTTCACTTGTGTAGGAATTTAAATATATTTCTATGTTCTTTTCATTTTTGTTTATGTGTACTTTTGTATGTTTGCACATATACTTACATACATATATACATACATATGTACTTATATGCATACTTATGTACATAGTAACTACCCAGTCATCAGACGAATGGGAGTATAAAAACTCCAATTAAAACGTTGAATGTAGCGGAAAGTCATTCCATTTTTGTGCAATTCAAACGTCGTTTTAATTGGGCGACACGATGGCGACATTTTTTTTTTTTTTTTTTTTGAAGTGGTTACTCAAATATGTGAGTTCAATCATGTGGTTAGTAGCTACGGCAACCAAATTTAATAATCGATTAATCATCTTAAACTTGCGTTGCGGTTGTTTGCAAAAATATCGGTCAAAATACGAGAACGTAAAAAATTTCCGAAATAGTGCAATGGTTTGTATTGGTACTATTTACCGCGTAGAGTGGCCACTTTGATAATGGCTAATATCGTTGGGTGGTTAGAGCGTAAATTTCTGGCTACGTCGATTTGATTTATACGTTATTATCGAAAAAATTAATAGGTCAATCGTTCGATTAATCGAAAGGAAAATTTCAACCCAACTAAATCGTTAAACGAAAGAAAATAACCGGTTACTATCGGTTATTCGATTAATCGTACCATTACTACATCTGGTATAGTTTTTTCATGCTGCAGCAATATTTGTTGTGGTTCCACATTTTTTGGGGACGTATACCATTTGAACATACATATGTACCACTATAAATTTGTATGTATATTAGGGTGGTGCTTAAATGTAGGAAGCAAAGTTTGACATCAGATTTCATAAGCCTCAACCCCTACGTCAATGCTGGTACTCTAGTAGAAGATATCACATATAAATTTTTTTCCCGATTGGAGGCGGTTAAGGCGTGTTGCACAGGGGGCAAACACCAGATTACTCTATGAAGACATCTTAACTGACTTCATCCGTACCAAAATTTATATGAGATATCTTCGGCTCTAGTAGTTTAAATTTTGGGTATTAGATGAAAAAAAAAATATAATTTTAATTTTTTGAGTCTCTATAGAGGCATCTGAACTTTGGCTCTATGCGTCACGCCTTAAGCCTCCCCAATCGGGACCAAAATTATCTGTGATATCTGGGATCGTGATATTACCGAGTGAGGGGGTGAGACTTAAAAAAAGCGCTCATTTGATTTATTTAATGACCACCCTAATCTATATATAAATAGCTGTGCATGTACGCAGTGTTGCCGTAGGGTTTAAAGGTATGAAAAACAATATCCAAAAAAGCATGTAGACTATTTAATAAAACTCAGAAGTTAAATACACTTTACTGTGGTGTGATGACCAATTTTAAAATCCAATAAGAGAAATGGTCTCTTTAGGGGCACACGTGCCGGCCTTAAGCTTTTTATACATTTTACATCGGCAAAAAGAAGGTAAAAGCTTTATTCGAACAGCACTGCAGAGATGCATAGCTAAAATTATTTGCAATGAAGAAATCCTTTCAGTCGCTCATCAAATTACCTTACTTATGAACCCTACTTAAACTATAACCTCATTCTTTCATTAAAACCGCAAACGGCTTCGAGTTTCACAACAAATTAAAAAAATCTTTGTTTCAAGAAACCTAAGTAGGTGCAATTTCATAGTACCATTTCATCTCAGGTTATGCTCAGCTTTAATTTAAAATTTGTTTCAAGTCTTCGAAATCATATTTGTAGTCTACAAGGAGATGGCGTGTCTTGATCGTTTTTTCGTGGATCTTTTCTAGAACTCTAAACTAAGAACTAAGGATTGGACGAATCGGCAGCGATGAGAGGCGTGTGAACAAGTAAGGAAAAGTCTGCGGGAATTATCGATGAACTAAATTTAGCCAAAAAAATTAATTAATTGCCACATTTAGTTAAAAAAATGGGTAATTTATTTTCTTTTTTCCCCTAATAAGTAATATGGAACACTGATCTAATCTTATGAATGCTAATCTGCAAAAATGATAAGAACATGTTTTTATTGAAATAGGGTCCCGGCTATATATAGTGTTTAGGCGCGTCTGCTAACACCAGGGGCTAAAAACATGCTATGTACTGCTGCATGGGCCAAAATTTCCTTTATGCAATTTAGGAAATTTTTGCACATGCACTTCTCAACTGCCAAGTAATTGAACTTTCTTAAGTTTCAATAAGATGGCACTTCAAAGGATGCTCGGCCTAGTCTGATGCATCCTCCGGACACTGCTTCCGGAGTCTTCTGCGGACTCTGCATGGCTTACAACCATGCGGAGGTGGTAATAGTTGATTACCATTGGCCACAGTGCCTACCCACTACTTTTTGGTCCAATAAATATTTTTTTTATATACATAAATGCAAACACACTGGTCTCCCCTCTCACTGAGTTATTCATATAGACTCCTATAATTTAGTTTATCTTATTGCTATAAGTAATGAAAGTGCTACATACCTTTTGCAAGTACAGAAAAAGTTAACTCTAAACTCTTATTACATGTTAAATCAGTTGTTTGGGAGATACACCGTGCAATAAATGGACTTTAAAAATTTTCATATGCAAAGTAGGTTCAAAATTTCAGATCCTTAGGTGCTTAAATTAGGGAGTGATATGTATTATCAAAATCCTAAATTAAAGCAGTCGTAAACTTGCGAAAACTTTGGCAAAGCAGCAACACTGCACTAAACACATACATACATAACCAAGAGTGCCTTTAATGATCCTACAGTATAGGTCCAACACGCATGAACGCCTAAAAAGCGGCAACAAAAAGTGGCAATTCCTACAGTGACAGCATACATACAAAGTAAAACAAAAACATTTGCTGACATTTTTCCAGCGGCATATTGAACAAAAGGGTATAACCTTCGATGAGTAAACAAAAAACTGCTGAATGTTGAAAAATGGAGAAGCATTTTTCATGAAAGGGAGCGGACAAAAGTAAGAGCCATTGTCTGGCAGCCGAAACGCGTTCAATGGCCCGTTCGGTGCGTTAGCTGCTACTGACATCATACGCTCATACATTACATATGTACATATTGCTATTGTCGAATGGCATAAAAAAAATCATCTTTATGAAAAAGCTGGTTTAACATAAAACATAAATTCATTGAATTTGCTGACGCAGTGGCAGTTTTTATATTTTTAATTTCCCTTTTTTAAATACATATTCTTGGAACCTAACGTCGATGTCAAAGCAATCAATTTCAATATCGGAATAATAATTACCTTAAAGTTGGCGGCTTTTGGGCGTTGATTTTTTTCTACAAATTTACTGTTCCCTTTAATTGTTTTTTTCTCTTTCTGTGCTTTTAATTTATATTCAGCATACATGTTTAAATACATTAACGCATATACGCACATACATACATATGCATATACATTTAAAAGTATGCATGTGAAAATTATTTATGCCCACAAATGCATACATATTTATTTGGGAAATTTGAATTTATATCGAAAATGCCAAGGTAGGCCGAGTGTAATGGGAATTACATAATGAAATTTTATGCGTCACCTTTAGTAAATATTTAACGTTGGGTGAGAGTTGGTGTAATTTGAATCTGTGTTGGCAAAATTTATAAATTATTGTCCCGATTATTAATGAAAACCCAGGGCAGGGAGAAAGAGTGCACATACATATGAACATATGTGTAGGTATTTATTTTAAATAACAAAACTTATTTTATTTTCTGTTGTACACAATTTGAGAAAAGTTTGAATAATAAAAATTTTCTATTTGATTGACGAACCACAAAAATCACATAAATCTAAAATTTTCAAAATTACAAAGTTGAAATGAACACAGTACAATAAAAGGTAATAACACAAATACAGACCCTACAATATGCGACCATACTTATTTACGTAGATGCGTACAAGGTAGTTGTCGCAAAAGAGTGTAGTCCTTAATTTCCTATGGCGTGGCGTCAAATGAAACAAATATTTTTTTTAATTTAACTGCGATTTCAATAATATGTCCTTCATTTATCGATAAGCGTTTTTTAAATATTTTTTAAATTTCGTTAAAATACAATAGGAACTAACTTGAATTTTATCAGATTTTGATACAAAAAATGACTCATACCTACATATGTATGTACATGTAATGCGTTAAATACAAAATCAGCTCTGATGTGTATTTCATTTCTAGTGCATATTATACACATATCTAACTTTATCCTCAATCATACGTGCAGCTAGTTAACGTCGCCCGCCCCACTTTAACTCACACACGAATGACACTCAAAGACGAAAGGCTTCACGGAATCGTTCTCTGTAGCTGGGGCGCGCTAAGTGCACCTCCTGTTGAGCCTATTTGTCAGTCTTTAATGAACTTAGACTTACGCACACATTTCAACCACCCATATTATGGTTAGGGGAGCGCACGTGAAAAGAATATATGGAGTATAAATTTGACAAATATCTCTACATTACTTACTTACTTTAAATTCATCTACATTTTGTTGTTGGAAATTTTATCCTCAAGTACACATACATACATACGTATAAAAGAAGGTAAATACGAGCGGTGTAAGGGAAATAAATAAAATATAAAAGAAATGGCAAAGCAAATTTGAAAGCAGAAAGTGGTGCATGATGGGGATTTATGTTTGCGCAGTTGGCTCAATCGTAGTCACAGCAGGAGTTAAGATTAAATTCATATTTGAAAAATTTTACTAAAGTGACATTATAGAATCATAAAAGTAAACAAAAAAGTATGTAAAAGATGAAATACGCTTGTGTAGAAGAATACATTTTAATGGAGCTGAGAAGTGCCATGTTAACTTCAGTTATACTTTGCAACTTTTGTTTTAAATACTTTCGCATAATAAACAAATAATGAGATACTTGATATGTATGTATGCATTTCACCGCTGTAATCTATAAAGCAGCATTGATTAATATGAGGATAAGCTAATTTAGTATAGGTCTTCAATCGATGTTTCCAAACCAATAGTCCGCGGACCACAAGTGGCTGATGAACTCCATCGTTACCTCCCAGGAAGGTCTAATGCTAGAGAAGTTGCAGAAGGTATCAACAAAATTATTGAATTAAAAAATGTTAATTCTCTGGAGCAGTTTTGGTGTGAAAAAAGCAATTTGATATACTAAAATTCTAAATTGTTTTCAACACATATTATCTATGCTAACAAGTATTTTCTAATTAAGTAATAATTAAAGAAAGTCAATCAATCGATTTAAAGTACTTAAGTGATGATATGCGTATTGCTTGCTATACTAAAACAGCCAAGTGAATAGGAAGCTAAACGGAATGTACCGTAGTAGACTAATTTTAAAAATTCTATCGATACCTTATTCCAACTTATATTAATAATGAAACAAGATTTGTAGTACACAAAATTATGACAAATATATAGTTGTTGAAGCACGATGAAGCTAAAAGTATGGTTCTTAAGGATGCCTTAATTTAAACAGAAATAAAATAGTTTGTCTCCTTTAATTTTTGCTGAACTGAATATTTTTTTGTTTTACTGTTTTATATTTTGATTTGTTTACCCTGAACGACGTCGGGTGCTCTGCTAGTAAGAAATAAAAATAAATAGGACCATTTTGTTCTTGAGAGCTCTAAACTGATTTTCATCCTTGAACGTTTTTTTATGTATTTGTTATTTGGGTTTTTATTCATAGCTGTATACAATGCTTTAGGCAGCAATAATATCCCAAACCATTTCTTTCTTTTAAACTTTTTAGTAAGATAACTAAAAATACTAATTAAACTAATAATTAGTTTCCGTAAGAGCAATCAGCGATAGCGGAAACTATATTTTACTAATAATAAACATGCTCCGGGCAAATGGCGAGCGCATTATTTCAGATCATTCATTAGTTGCCGCGGAACATCACAAACACATGTTTATATACTTGCTGGCATCCAAATTTAAATACATATGTACATATATGCATGTACTATATACATCTAAATATATGTACGTACATACATATGCATGTAAGCAATTAATATTTATTATGCACCAGTTATGCACAGTTTGAGTCATTTCACTTAATTTAAGATTGAAAGTGAAATCCGGACAGCAAAAGTCGAAGAGGTGAAATGAGGTTTATTGAATGGCGAAAAGGTGAAATGAGGTTAAGTGAAAATTGCATATTTGCCAAGAGGTCAAACGGCACTTGAAAGTTCGAAGTATCAAATCGAAATAATAGGAAAGACAAAGAAGCAGACTAAATAGCATCCTGCGATAAAGTAAGGAAAACTAAGTGAGCTGACATGGAAAAAATGATAAATCAGCGCTGACGGTAGCACTGATTCGGCACTAACAACGTTCGTCCTTCAACCGGCGGCCGCCTGTTGTCAGCCAGCGTCGCTCATTCGACATTTGTTTACACAATAGCTTCGCACAGAAAATTTGCATATCATCAAGCGTGTTACCAAACACCATTAGCCATGTTGCGGCAACGAGCTGTCAAAAGCGCGCCGGAAGGCACCAGCTTTATACTACATAAGTATGTATGGATGTACTGTATTTAGTTGCGCGGATGTACTTTGCTGAGACGAAGCTGTTGGCTGGGCAATCAATAGCGCGTCAATACAAAGACAAGGTCATATTGCTGAAATGAGGCGACCTCCTGCGTATGTATCTGGGGTGCGTGCGTATGTGTATGTACATACATGGAAAGCAACTGCTATTGTATGGGTTAATGTTGGTGTATTGTTATATTTACGTCACATAAAATCCAATCACGATGTCTTGCCATCAAAGCAAAACAAAAAAGCGACGTCAATTGCTGCTGACGGTTCCCATCCAATCTCGCAAAATAATGTGTGTGTGTGTGTGTGTGTGCATAAATGTTTGCATACAGACGAGTACGAGAGCCTCGCCCACCTATGTACAAATACATATGTACATCCACCCATCAGAAGTCTTGCCATTTCGCTGAAAGCCCGCCGCCGGGTCCCATCAAATCGTATCAACTCAATTTTGCTTCAATTTTATTGTACTTCTTAGGAAAAAGGCTGCATTACATAAATGTATATAAAATCAACTAAGTCTAAGATCCCGACAAGCACAACCACCAAAACGGCGGAAAAAAATTCGCAGCGGAAAAAAAGCAAAAAGAAATATGCATATTTATATTGATAGAAATAAAACGAAGGAAGTAAGAGCAAGGAAACAGAAAAGTTCGTAGTTGGTGAGCTGATTGCGTCAAAACTCTTGTTTTCTACACCCCCTCAAAGAATTTGTAAATTTTTTTTTTTTGGCATTTTAACATGAGCTGTACTTTGTTTTTATTCTATTTAGGTTTGTTTGACATCAATGTCTACAAAGAAAGTAGATTGTCTGACAAATTATTTTGGCTCATTGTACATTGTCTTGTTTGTTGTGTGCTCAGTGACTATTGAGAAAATTTTATTTCGGCATAACAAAGAATAAGCTCGCTAAATATTTTCGTGAGCATCAATATAGAGGACATTTGAGGACCAAATTAAATAAACGAAATATTTCGCTTAGGTATATTAAAAATTTCGCAAAGTGAAAACAGTTAAGTCTGCTTAAAAGGAAAATAGATTGATATTTGCAAATAATTTTGTTTAAAAGCTATTGTGTTTTGAGGATTACAGTTAAAAATTAAATTCATTCTTTCGCAAGTTTACTGGGAGAACGTCATATTCCAAAATTTCCATAATTCGAAAAATATTATTTTTGAAAACTGTATGTTATTATTGGTCAACATCTAGTAAAAACTAAAAAAGCTTAACAAATATAATCATAAAATATAAACAAGTATTCAACTCTGTCATCAAAACTTAACTGAAACCATTGTGGTTGTAATTACATTTAAGGAAAAAGTTATTAAGAACAGGAATGAAAAGGATTGGAAGGAACGGTCCTATTTGTCCTTTCCGAAGGCAGGTATGAGGTGGCCAACAGCAGATTAACCAAATATTATTGGAATGCGCCTCTCAGCAAATTACTCCTGTTACTGTCGACAAGGTCTACAGAAAATCGGAACTAAGACGAAGGTGTGTAGATATAGAGGTGTGTGTAGCTGGGCAGTGAAAATAAAATTATCAGGAAGGCAGTACTAACCAGTGCAAAGAGTCGGAGTTGTCAATGATTTCGGACTTTGGTCTACATATACCAGTGGTCTGCCGTTCAACTGAGCTGTTACTTCGTCTATACAAATCACCTCAACTACAGCCGACCCCAAGTAATATTTAGCGGCAAAATGGCAAACTGCTTCTATTTGAACATGTCCTTTTTTAGTACGTCTCCAGTTTTTCCATCTCAGTTTTTTCATGACATATTTCAATTTGCAAATCCATCTCGACTTTTTTCACCTATCAATTTTCGAATATTGCCGTTGCAAATAAAAAGAACTGCATATTTTTGATTTCTAGATTCGTTTGATCTCTCCCGATTGCAAACTGAGCAAAATAGCTGCTATCGACCACTTGGTTACCACGGACACTAACTTTTTTTTTTTTAAATAGTTTTTTCTCATAAATATGACTAAAGCATTCTTAAAAACGTCTTCTTATCATTGGTTTCCGCTCTAAGCTTAATAAGATAGATATGCATGATTGATGAGGTGAATTCTGTTACCAGCATCGGGATCCGCGGTGAATACCGAATTCAAGCCTAACAAAAACATGCACGAACAATACGGATTGTAGCTTAACGGATGTTAAAATTTTTCGGTGGAATTTTCGGAATTCAATAAATTTAGCAAATGTTTGCTAGTAAAAGATAAGTGTGTTTTATTTTCAAAATATATTCTGGAAGAAAATGGTAATACAGTGGAACCCGCTTAAATAACCGAGTGAGGAATTTTTTTTGGAGGTATCATATATTTTAATGGCCGTATTAAAACTTAACAGAATCCAAAAGAAAGGTGCCATGTCGCAACAGATGCGGAATTTGTTTAAAAGAGTAAAAAGCACTATCCACCGACCATACTTTTTAAACAAAATACCTGTCTGAATTTGGGCCTTGGAAGATGTCGCTGCTTTTACAGATGGTTGAAAATAAAATTGGGGTAGGTGTAGGGATTTTCTTTGAACAACTTAATTTGAAGCTCTCATATCGCATAGACCTAACACCAGGCGCCTAAATACATGCTACGTACTGCTGCATGTGCAAAAATTTCCTTTATGCAATTTACGAAATTTTTGCACATGCACTTCTCAACTGCCACATAATTGAACTTTCTTAAGTTTTGATTAGATGGCACTTCAATGTATGCTCCGCCTAGTCTGATGCATCTTCCGGATACTGTTTCGGAGTTTTTTGCGGACTCTGCTTGACCTACAATCATTGGCCACAGTGGCCTACCCACCTTTTTTGAACCAATAAATATATATATTTTTTACAATACATACACGCAAGCATACTGGTCTCACCTCTCACTGAGTTATTCACTAAATATATATATACATATACATACAAACATATGTAAATTTACTTGAATATACAGTAAGCAACTGAAGCAGGAAAAATTTCCCAGTAAGATTCTCCTATCCCACTATAAATAAAAAAACCCAAAAGTGCATTAAGACTAGCTACTATACTATTGCGATTTTTAACTAAATAAGTAAAAACAAGCATCAGCCAATACAATAACGGTTTACACTAAATTTAGCACACGTGACAGTAAATATTTAATAAGCAATTAAATACCTAATGGTTTGGACTGCCTTTATTTTCAAATAAAAAAATCCAAAGTGTTAATGAAATGCAAATGTTTATGCATAGTTTTAAAATTTTTATCAAATATGTGCCTACTACTTACATACATATGTATATTAGATTATGTGCATAAAGTAAAAAAAATAAATACTAATTTATAAAAAATTGCATTATCATGGCGAAAAGCTAAAAATTATGTCAAAGCAGCCAGGTGTATTTGCGGGCTGGGCTGTGTTAAATAGTTTCTAATCATTTGTGGCGAAACCGCAAAATGTCGCTCGAATGAAACATCACCAACACTGCGGTCAACTGCGGCGAGTTATTTTCCAGCCTAAAAAAAGGGGGAAAAAAATCAGACACAAACTTACATACTTTTTATTTGAACATTTAACGTGTGGAAATTGCAAATTTGGAAAAAGGCAGATTCAACCGCAAATGAAGCTAAATGGCGCGACCACAGTGACCGCAGCACGTACAACATTTGCAGCCAGCAGCAGGAGCAACATGTGTACAAATGAATTAAGCCAATACGTGTGGCCCGTACGCATACAAATGTTGCCATATCTACTGCCACATTAGCAGCTCATTTACTCACTGTGTTGACCACATGTAACAAAAAAAAAAATACAAAAAATGTAGTGATCGATGTTGCTTTTTAAAATATTTTTTGTTTTTGTGCTTTGACATTATTTATTTAGAATGTGCTGACATATTTATTGCAACACTGCGCCCATTCTGGTGACACTCTTCAAACTGGCGCACCGCATGCAAATGAATTGCGGCTGAAGGTTTATTAACTTCATGGCTCATGTCACTCGTAATTGAATTTTTAATGCGGCTAACATAAAAAAAAATAATAATAATAAAAAAATATAATTTTTTTAATAGGTACGGTTTATAACAATGTATTTATTACGATTTTGTTTTAAAGCGACACAATCTTCGCATATTTGCTAATTTTTAATATAATTTATTTTCTTATTTAAAATGCTGCAAAGATAAATTTAATAAAACGAAATAGCTGATCCACAAACATTTTTTGCTGCACACGTCATCTTTTTTTCTGCTGATTTGAAAAAAAGTCCTTCGATTACTAAAATGTTTGGACGAAGGATGAACTGAAGAATTTGCGAAAAACTACAATAGGAGGCTTTACAAAATTTCTAAAATTGTCTATTTTTTTCTAACGATTTTACGTCAAAGAGTGCATTATTTTTGCGGAAGTTTCGATAATTTACGTTTCATTTTCCGCACGCTAACTTAACACCATAGATACTTTCTATATCTTTCTATAATCGATGGGGAAACGATTCCGTCTTGAGTCTACAAGATAACTCCACATACATACATATACACGAACAGCTCAAAATGAAAACCAAGAGTAGGAAGCGGATTACATTCGAAAGAACTCTTATTAAACCTTTTGGCTTATCAACTCTTGTTTTAACCAGGCTTCGGTAACCATCTACTGTGACAGGTAGGCCCTTAATAAGTTAGCAAATAAATTTTTCACCCATTTAGTGGTAGACCATATAAACGTACAAGATAACTGCATGGTAGACGAACTTTCTGGCTGACGAAAACTTGCTTTACTTCAACACGATTATTATAACAGAAACATTAACTTCTTTTCTTTATAAAAAATTACAAAATGAAGAAAATAAGTAAGTATTTTGGCTTCTTGGATTTTAGATTTTATTGTTCAAAATAAACTAATTATCACACATAATTTTATTATGTATGCAGAAGGCATTTTATCGCCTATTTTCTACATATTTTACCTTAACTTTATTAATTATATTTTAAATTTTAACCTTTATTTGGGTTTGCCAGCGGTAAACACTTTGAGAGAAAAGCGCAAGCGGCACGAAAGTCTTTATCGGTAAATTTATTCCATATCTTCTCTAACCATAAGCCAATTTCCTCCATTTGAAGTCCCTTATACTACCCCTTTAGTCCAACATAAGACCTCATACTCAGCTAGAATCGAATAGACTCGGAACTGGTGACTAGGACGGCCGTTCATTCGACCAAGCCTATACAGTTTTGCCTTTTTGTCTTTTTTTCTAAGAAAAAATTCACCTGAAAAAGACTCGCATGCCGCATGTATTTATCTACTAAATTTTAGACCGCTGGCAAATGCAAATAAGAATTAAAATTTTAAAACTGACTAAACAATCTGGTGGACCTGTTTCAATGGAAGTCAAGAGGTATATTTTCAACGTAATGAAACAGAAGCAAAATAACGTTCCGGTTTCGGTTTCGGCTTTGCATAGTTTTTCGGTTTTGGATTCGTTCTTCAAATTTAGTTTCGGTTTCGGTTTTGAAATAAAAATATGAAAAAAGGTTTTGCGCCGCCTCCGAAAGGCACATGGATTTTATAAGGTCCTGCGGAGTAGTAATACGCACCCCAAACCACACAGCCACATTGACGAGTAATTTTATAAAAATTTGTTTAGTTACAATTTTTCAACGCGGCGGGCCTTTATGGGTTTGAGAAGCGAGCTCACGAAATCGAGCTACGCACTAAAAATTAGGTGGCGTAATGCTCTTATATGGTCGACACGTTTATTACAATAGTTGTGGTGTTTTAAAAATAAGTGAAGATGGTGAATATCATTTATATACATATATATATATAAAGCAGTTGAAGGATTTTAGGAATTTGAATTCCATTCAACATAGCAAATACTTAATTGTTGAAGCAAATACCCGGCAGTTCTGCTGGTATGCATTACCGGATTGGTAGGCAAAAACAAAATAAATAAAATACATGCAAAGTGTTAATACAAACTCTGCTCTAAAAAGCGATTGACAAAAATTTTTCGTATAGAGTAAAGTTTGCAAAAGTGTATGTTTTTTATACAAATTTTTATAAAATCGCAATTTTTTTATTCAGCCATCGTACCTTCCATCAAATGGAAGACTAGCACTGCGAATTACAAATAGTATTATACCACATTTTACCTGTGAACTGCATATCTTATTTAACCCTTTTTTCGCCCGCTGGCGTGGTATTTATTTATTCTTTATTTTATCGTACACAACATACAAGCATGAAAAGTTTTCACTCATCACCACCGCGATTTGCAGTTGCCCAAAATTACCATGTAAGCTTTGGCATATCCTTTCGCATATCTTGCCAGTACGTGGCTGCTTTCGACGTTGTCATCGTAAATTCCTTCAAAGAAATAAAAATTCCAAAATTCCAAGGCGTTTGCTCACAAGTACACACATACACACTCCTCCACACCAGCGCAAGCTGGTTTACGTATTCCACTTGTGGTAGGTGATGTGCTGTTGTTCCGCGGCTGTTAAATTGTGCCACTCGCGTGGTTTGTTCCTGCCAGGTTGTCACCAGCC
>NW_023458555.1:41771819-41788675 GCF_013731165.1 Rhagoletis pomonella | reverse complement strand
GACTTGAAACTTGCACTTTATTGGACTAAAATTGAATGGGCTACAAAACTGCATACATAGCGGAAAATTCTGATTAAAAATTTGGAAATTTTGATTAAAATTTTTTTAAGTTTGATTATTATTTTTTTTTAATTTGTGCAAGCTTTGAAACTTTTATATATCGCGCGTTTAATAATATAGACATGTAGCTCAAAATTTACATTTTTGGAGATTTCATTATGCAGATAATCAGCTTGATAAATAGAATACAGATAGCCAAACTTCCCAAATAGGGCGAAGATTTGTGTCTTTCCATCTGTCTTTTTGTACACCAACTGTATGAATTGCTAAAATTTTGATTGCGTTTTCCCACAGAATTGAAACTTTGAAAAATGTTCCACGTTATATTATTAAACGTGCGGTATGTAGTTTCTGTTATAGATTGTATTATATTTTAAATGAAAATTATTAATAATAAATAAATGACAAAAGCTGCAAACAATATCATTTTGAATTTCGGTTCTTATTAGTTGAACGCCAATTTGTAAGAACGACAAGCAATCGACAAATTTCGTTTCTGATAACTGTCATCCTTAGTTAATTTGTATTTCACATGCAATATAAATAAACCAGACTTTTATTTGGGTACATAGGAGCTTTAAATTTACTTAAATTAGTATTTAAAAAAGACTGACCCATTTTGTGTTCTCAACATTTTAAGCGAACTTTTATTTCCAGCGGAAACCCAAAACTCTAGAAGTGAAAATAATTGCAATTCCAGTTCTAAAACGACAACAAAGATCTTCAGCCTTTTCCATTTAATAACAACAGACAAGAATGCTATGAAGTTATTTTTTATTTCAATTACTTTCCAGAGAAAAGAAAGATTATGGCGTTTTCATTTAAATCGCTTTGCTTCAATTAGTTCCATTTACCGTTGCAATGCCTAAAGACTTAACGGGAAATGCTTAAAGCAATTTCGCTGCGCAATCTTTTAGCGTAGATACATACATATGTACATTCGTATGTACCTATTTACTTAGATGCAAACCGTTAGCTAGGCACGCAGTGAAGTAGCACAGGCAAGATGAGGTCAGGCAACACGCAGGTCAGAATACAGGAAGCGACTTTTCGCAGCAATCAAAATGAAAGAAGTGTAAGCAGAAGAAGACGCAGAAGCCATAGTGGCTGTAGCAAAGGGGCACAGTCAGAGTCCGAAGCTTTAGCCAAAACTAAACAAAATTGTGCAGAAAAGTTGCGGCAAACTTTTGTGTAAACAACCGAAGCTGTGTTATAAATTGCAATTTAGGTCAGTTTTACCAACAAAACATACATATGTACATACATATATAGTACCTATAGAAAAAATTATTAATAGTTAGTAACAACAATTCTGAATTTATTATTATGCAGCGGAAGCCATTTGAGACAGGGCAGCAGGCCTTAGTTAAGTGTAGGAAGGCAAAGCGGCTACGAATTGGGTAGCTAGCGGCTGGTGCGGAGTGAGCGCCCTGTGGTTATTGTTCTGGCAAAACTGTTGCTGGCTGCAAACTGCTGGCACGACATTTGATGTTATGATGTTGCGGTCGCTTTGCTGCTGTTACAGGCTTGCAAATAAGTCGACAAGTGAAAATTTATTTAACATAATTTATTTATGACATTGTCATCGTCACCAGCATAGCGCATTGAGTGCGGGTGAAAGTTACTTCAAAAAGCAAGTGGAGAACAACTAACTAAAGTATTCAAAACGTAAACTTTATGAAGCAAAAATTTTGCTGTCAGTCGGTTGTGGTGAGCCTGTTAACTTTTTAATTTTGAAAACAATGCAACAGTGTTGAAAGTTAAAAAAAAAAAATAATAAAATAAAATAAAATAATTCTGCGTTATTTTAGCGCCAACAAGTGATAATAAGCAAAGCAGAAAACACCAAGCTTACTCTTCAACTGTTTAACAGACAATAAATATTTACAGCGGGAAAGTTAACTCTGTAACCCTACAAAAATAGTTCCGGTGAATCTGCTGAGGTAAAAAATCTGTGCCTGCCTCACTTGTGTGAAATGTAGAAATGTATGTATGTACGTACTTAACTAGTTGAGTGCAGATAGAGTACGTTTCTGTTTTTTGTTCCCTGTGAGATTCATTCTCTATACAAGTCGACAATTCGCTTGGCAGCTATGTACTTTAGCTCCGTTTTAGCTTTGGCTTCACGTCACTTTCTCCAGCCACTTCATTCGTTTGCGGCAAGTCAGAGTGGACCCCAATGCATCAGCTTCAATCAACTCAAAGTCAGGCGAGAATTTTTTTGCTTCCATTTTTAGTTGTCTGCCAGTTGGCGTTGTGAATTTATGGTTCGTCTGAATCTGAACGCCTGGATTCCGCATGAGTGCATGGGTAAGTACTTGTGAAATATTTTATTTGCTATTCCAGTCGTTCAGTCATTTCTTTCTTCTGAGTATTACATATTTCTAATTTATTTTCGTTGTTGCATTATTCCATTTATCTTATCCCTTTTAAAGTATCACATCAAAAAACTATTATATGTAAAATATTTTTTTGGTGCAAATTATCCTGAGACGCTATTTTCACACACACAAAAATACAAAAGTTAAAAAATAAGTAATTATTTAAATTTAGGAAAGACCTAATTTCTACGACAAATTTGTTATCCGCTATGAGTCTGTTGCTATTAGCCACTTCGCTGTATTCAAAATGTGGCTGATCTGTAAAAGTGGAGCCATTTTCTACATTTTCTTTGTTTATTGAATACGCAATAATTTTCTTTAAAAAATATTCAAAGTAAGCGATTATTAACTAAATAAAAAAAGTTTGAAAAAGTATTTTCATTGATATGCTTAAAAGACGTAAACTTGCACATGTCTCTCAGACGCACATTATCTTTTGAATACAAAAAATAACGTTATCTCAGCAGGGTTAAATCACGCTGCCTTCCCCTTTCTTCTTTTACTAAAGTAATCATTATTGTTTCCTCCTCCTCACATATCACTACGTTATTGGAAGAACATCCTTGTTGCCATTAAGTCATTGTTCTTATTGTTATTTACATTATTGTTGGTGGAATCGCTGCTGTCATTATTATTTTTATGGTTACAGGTTTTGTTATTATTGCTGTAATCGCTGTCCTGGTCTGGCCATCCTCGCTATCGCCGTTATATTATTATATGGTATTATGTACAGTAAAACCGTCCTAACTGCTGCAATTTTATATACGTATATATTAAAGATGTTAATTTTTCGCATTTAATGATGCCGGGATTTTCGGGATCTCGTTATCATAATCCCGGGATTTAGATACTCATTATTTTTCAACAACTTTAATCGAAAAAATTTCTTAAATAATGTTTGAGAAGCTCTCCTACCATAAAATAAATCTAATATATAAAAATCTCGTGTCACGGTGTTAGTGGTCAAACTCCTCCTAAACAGCTCGACCGATCTTTATGAAATTTTTTGTGTATAGATGGTAGGAATGAGAATCGGATGTAAAGTATATTTCATACCGGTAGGTGCAGGGGGCGTGGCACCTCTCAAATAAACCGAATTTTTAATATTGCCTACCTCTGGAAGTGTTCATAGTAGAGTATTGGCACTTGTTATAGAGATATATGAAATCAATCACATGGTCAAGCTGTTTAGGAGGAGTTTGACCACTAACACCGTGACACGAGATTTTTATATATTTGATATATTTCATCTATATATACATACATACTAATGGTAGAAATAAAAGAAACGCCTTATTTCGACCAGTTTTGTCTACTTTTTATTTATTTATTGTTTAAAAGGTTTTTAAAACTATCTACCTCATTATACATATGACACCGTGCGATAGTCACTTTACACACAAAAAGCCATGGGCCAAATATAGTAAAACTGCGTTTTTAGTTTTTCTCTCTGCCGTAAGCATTTATTTTAAAGGACTTTGTAATTTCAAAGATAAGATAAATTATTTAAAAATTCAGTGCAATGAAAAATGAAAATATGGCTACCAAATGAAGGAGGAAACTTTTTTAGCATTAAAAAAAAATTAAAATTTTTTGGATTCACAAGGGGTAATTTTTTAGCTGATAAAGTTAGAGGGACGAGATTCAAGGATGTTATCGAATTTATATAAGTCTTTAATATATAATTTTTCAAAAATAAATACTGCAAAATTTCAATGATATTCAAGGATAAAATTTTAAAAGGACATTTTCAACATTTACCCGTGCTTATGCACCAAAAAATTTAATCTGTTTAAATTCTACAGAATTTTCTTTTCAGTTTGATACCAATACTTTTTCTCTAAGCACATTTCATGGAATTGTTTAAATAATTTTTGACTTACTGACGTTCGAGGGAAAAACTAAAAAGGAAATTTTACAATATTTGACCCATGGTTTCGCGCATATATTGATTTTTTGTATGTAAGATAACTATCGCACGGTGCTATATGTATAATGAGCTAGACATTTATAAAAAGGTATTAATTATTTAATAAAAACAGAAATATAGCCAACACCGGTCAAGAAAAGGAGTTTCTATTACTGCCACCAGTGCAAATTTAAAAAAACCGAAAATCCCGGGATTATTTGCCGAGAATCCCTGGATTTTCGGGACCAAAAAGAGGCCGGGATCCCACATTCCTAGTATATATGTATTTACGTACATACTTGCGTATATATGTATGCGAATAAAAGATGTAATACAAAGCCTTGTGAATTTCCGCTTAAGTTTCGCATTAGTCATCATGAAAAACTTACACTATCGCCGTTTTTTTACGAGTTTGCCATTCATCGACTTACGAGCGCTTAAGAGATGGCAACTTCATTTCATTTTCAATTTCGCTTTTGGTTATCAGAAATGCGTCGTTATGCACGGATGAGTAATCTAAGAAATTTTATAAATATTCAACTGTATTCTGTACTACACTTTCCCTAAAGAATATACCAATTGCGATTGCAGATTTTGTTATATTAAACATGGCATCTCAACACATAAATCAATACTAGTATCGCCCAGTTGTCGAAACTCGACATCTTTTTTCATACTCTTTTGAATTTTGCTTTTAACCAATATTGACTCCTTTATGCGAGTGATGATTTTTAAGTCAACCAGCAAAATTTCCGGCGAATTTACAGGAAAACTTAAAACCAAAGTTCTTTCGAAATTAGTCCAAAATATGAACCTCAATTTTCATTTCCAAAAAATATCTTCTTTTTTTTTATATGCATAGATAAGATGAATAACGAACGGTGCCCTCCAAACAAGGAGTTCAAAATTTTCTTGTGGCGTAATTATATATAGATAGACTAGTAAACCCGGGCAGACGTTGTCCTCCCCGCAATACGGGGGAGCGACTACAGGACTGATGAATCGGTAGCTACCTGATAAACTCCGACAAGTACCGACCGACTACTTGCAGTGTAAATCAGCGATTACTCTTACACGGCAATGTACTAGGCGGTAGTCACCACCGGGTCTCTCTGCGCTACCGGCAGTTACTAAAGTAGTCACTTGGGTAATTTATGGGCGCCCTCTGTCTCAGTTTTTCGCAATTCTGCTTCCGACTGGTCCGACTCTACACCACCACGGGTTAATAGAGAAGCTAATTATCTTGGAGTCGGTGCAGTAGCGGTTCAAAAGTAGCGATTGACACCAGCATGACTGGGGGCTGCTACACACCGATACATAGGCAGGTTACATGCATCGTAGATATTATGGATCTTCACACCGTAGCTTGGTACCCGATAGCTCGGTGTTCGGTAATTTTTTCCCATTTATTTTGTTTGTGTAACACAAACAAAACACATTGGAAAAAATTACCGGATACTGAGTTACCGAATACCGAGCTCTGTGTTAAGACCCATATTGTTTCTTACGTTTCATTTGATATCGAAATTTGCAAGAGATTGTTGTTATTATTGTTCAATACGTTTAAAAAAAAAACCATATCTGGTCACTGTTCAAGCATCAAAGGGAACCCTTTCCGTATATTTGTGCAATATATTGTTCATTTAATTTTTTGTAATGCAATATTGTATAACAATATTGGAAGCGTACCACTAATAATACTTAATACTTTTGAAAACAAATTAAACTTTTTGCTGTTTGAACCGTCCCGAATAGTTAACGTAAATTTCAAAATCGAAAACGTTTAAAAAATATTTATAGAACTTTATTTAAAAATATACTATTTTATAAAATTCAAGTGATAGTAATTTACTGCACAAAAACTACGTGAAAGTCAAGTAAAGTCAGCATTTCATCATATACAAATGCTAAAATTAAGCTAAGATGATGTTAAATATTTTTCCCGAGTGGTCAATGAAAGGATGTAATACTATGTCTCCATTGTGAGATTTAATGAAGATTTAGCCCTCTGACGAGATTTGACGTTAAATCTTTTGAGATTTATCATATAAAATTAAATCTCGAAAGGCAGTAGATTTAAGTTAAATCTTCGTCAAATCTTCAATAATATTGATCAATAAGTACAATTTGTTGGATGTGGCAACCACAAATTCACATGCCATAAGTCAAATGACATTTGTGTTTTCAATATACAGTTGAGGACATTGAAATCTAGCCTATCATAAAAACATGAATTTTCGTATTTTTAGGGATTTTTATATTTTTTTGTTGGTTTGGGAGGAAAATTAGTAATACATATTTACATAACTTTGGTTGTAATAAATTAAGAAAATATTATTTTAAAAACTAATAATTTAGAAGAAATGTTTTATAGTAATATCATGCAGAGTCTTCTCCGCTTTCTATAAGTCATTTACGCGCTGCGACAAAAAATTTATAAATTTCGGTAATGGTTCTGCTTCGATAACATTGCACCGAACATCCTCTAGAACTCAGTTCGTATTCATGATATGACAAAGGCCCACGATTGGATTTTCGGTTCCCTCCTATGAATAAGAGAGTTCTACAAAAATTTTTCTTTCCGCAAATGTTTTTTACCGTTTTGATAATTTTTATTAAATTCGGGAAAATGATTCGGAATATGGTACCATTCTTTACACTTTCCAAACTATATATTATACATACATATTTACCACGAATAAGAAGCCAATAATATTCAGAATTCATATAATGAAATTCCGCTTGGTACCTTCCTTTTATCTGTCTGTATATCAATGTCCGCAACTGTATTTGTAAAATCTTACAAAAGCAAACGTCAAATATTTAAAAATGTGAACGTCAAACATATCTCGTAATGGTAATGGAGACGGTTGTGATTTAGCAACTTGATTTATTAAATCTTAATGGATAAATCTCTCAATGGAGACATAGTATAAGTGTCTTGTATGTTATATTGTACCAACGTCCGCAAAGGTTGCAGGTTTTTTTTTATTTTTGCCGTGGTTCTTCAAGAGTTTGTGTGCTGTTGTTGCAGTAAAGGGTAGCTTTTTGATTTCTTGATCTACTGAAGACAGAAAAACCGGGAAGGTTTATCAAAACGGGTCATTTGTATTTTATATTGTAATTGTATCTGACATTTTTCAAAATTTCTTTGTATCATTTTCTTCTCATAGAGGAAATGTAAATTTTATAATGAGAATGTTCACTAAAGATACTTAAAAAGATATAAGATATTCATTCCAACATATCTGAAGTAAAGTCAATTATTTTGTACAAACATAAGTTCATTCTCAATGATATACATAGACTACGCGAGTTACTTTCGTGTGAGTTCTCCTATATGGTACTAGAAAGCGTATCTGTCATCAGCGACATCATATAGTGAAAGCACGAAGCTGCTAGCGTATGTATTAAGATGATATTGATTTCGTCGGCCTGGCCACATGTTTAAAACGGAAAACCAAAGCGATTGGTCCAAAGGTGAACAAAAACAGAACGAAGTACCTTCTTGTAATACAAAAAAGAATAAACAGCAGGTGCCACCTTGTGATGGGTATGCAATTAAAAAGCAGGGCCTCTTCTCTCTTCCTAAAAAATATCTGTAGCTCGTTTCTGTAATTCTTCTCTACCGATTATTTCTCTACTGATAAAGAATATACGTCATTCTCTACTAATCATTTACAGTAGAGAACAGTGCGGCGAATTCATATCTCAATTCGCCTTGGTAGAGAATTGTTACAGAAACGAGCTACTGGTTCCACAAATTCTTAATCCAGCAATTATTTTTTGACCTTTATTTAATTACTCTTTAAATAATAGTTATTTCTGATTTTTATTTTATAAATCCAAAATAACAGTTATTTTTTATTTTTACTTAAATAATCTATGAATAACAGTTATTTTTGATTTTTATATTAAATGCCTTAGACAATAGTTATTGAAGGCTTTTATTTATAAAAGTTATCAATAAAATCAGTGAGTGACTTTAATTTTTTAAATCATAAAGTCTTCAATAACTGTTGTCTAAGAAATATAATATAAAAATAAAAAATAATTGTTATTTTGAATTCACAAAACAAAATTAATTGTTATTTATTTAAAATTGTATAAAAATTAAAAAAAATATATTGTGAAATTATAGCAGCTATTTCGGAGATCACCACATCTCTTCATCAGACTTCTTTTTTCTAGACTTCAGCAGGGATCGAACCTGCGTAATCGATGTTCAAAGTCAGAACTTCTGACTCAGAAGCGTTAACCACTGAGCTATGTACATCCCGTAAACTCTTGTTGCTAATTCATTTTCCTTATTCAACCAACTACTATCAAGTGCAGCTGATTTGCCGCTATTTAAACTCGACATCGTGGTTGTTGTTGTCAATTCTATACATCCATTTGCTTATTTGGTGTTTTGTATAGTTTTAGGCAGGCTAAACAATCGTGGTACAAAGCTCATTAAAAATATTAAAAATAAAATGTTAATAAGCCACAATAACATTGACAAATACATTGTGAAATTAGATTCTCGGTGAAAAATGAAATCACGTGGTATGTACCACTTAGTTGTCGAACATTTGCTTCATAGTGAATTTTTCACTTATAGTTTCCATCAGTAACTGTTATGTTCGGTCCCTGCCCTAATCCCGTCCCTCCGCTTATATGGCGCAGAAATATGGAACAACGATGAAAAGACTATGGGGCCTTCGGTTGGTGGACAAGTAAGCAAGACCGTCCACTAACGCGATGGAAGAACCAAGTCCACACTCGGGGTGAGCAACAGTTGCAACTTCGCAGAGAAAACAGGCTATTGGTAAAGTTTTGTTATCAAACCAAAAAACTGTTGTGATGCCAATAAAAGGAAAAGGGAAGTTATTATACAGTTATAGCAAAAAAATAATGTTATGTAAATAAATGCTGATTACGTAGCAACACGTATTGTGTTTCTGTATTTCCAAAAGTCGGTTCGTATAATGCTGCAATTACTTTTTCAGAATAAATATCAAAAAATATTTAACCCTTTATGTACTTTTTTTCAATGGTTACACCACACAATGGTTTGGTCGACGCCCATTGTGCAATTATATTATTTGTAGGTTAATCCACGTACATACATTGTGTATGTATATGCACAAACGGATTTATTCTGATGCCATAAACAAATTTCTTTTCATTTGGATATATCATTCAGTATGCATTGAAATTTTCCATTTTAATAATCATCAGTTAACAATGGCATTAATGCTGCGCTAAGTGCTTACATAAGAAAAGCATAAAAATCACAATTCGAAGTCGCAAACGAATGGCCATTCAAAAGCTTTGCTACAACAACATCTCGTTCGCACAATGTCAGCTGCTAATTGGATTTTCAGCATCAGAGCAGGGATAATCTGCATCCGAAATTGTTCAGCATGGCAGCTCTTACTACCCCTAACTACATACCCCTCTGGCGAGGTGATCACGTTGACTGATTGTGAGTGATGTACAAAAATCGTATGTCACTAAAAACATGTGTTGTTGATGGTGATTTTTTATACATATGTATGTATATGCATGTATGAGTGCATGTACATTAGGGTGGTCCAAAAATGCAGGATTGTTTTATATTTCGAAAAAATATACCTCTTATTTTTATATTTTTAAATCAAAAAATATTCACAGGTCGCTTAAAGCGCTTAAAATTGTTCATGTATTTTATATGGGAAAAACACTTTTTGTAGAAATAGTCTGGAACTCTTGAACATAATTTTTATCGGAAAACTCTGTTCCTCTTCACCAGATTCCCAATAATAATAACCAATTATTTTTTCATAGTAACTATATCGGTTAAAGTTATCGGTTCGCCAAAATCCCCAGAAATTCCAGAAAATGCAATAGGGGACAAATAAAAAATCTTTGATATTAGAAAACGGTTAAATAAATAATTGGGTATTGGAAGTCTCCTTAAGAAAAATATTGATTTTCAAGAATTCTATACTATTTCTAAGAAAAGTGTTTTTTCCCCATATATAATACCTGGGAAACTTTGAGCGCTTTGAGCGACCTCTAAATATTTTTTGAGTTCATAATAAAAAATTGGGGTATATTTTTTCGATATAGAACTATCCTAGGGGTAAGAGCATTAAAATTCCGTCTTTAATTATTTTGGACAACCCTAATGTGCATTCATATACAAGTGCAATAGATGTTGATGCCGTAACATAGTTCGGAATTTTTTCGCATTGATGTTGCCCAACATGACGAGCTATTATCTAAAAGTAACGCACACGCAGACGCATACAACTTTAATGAACGGATGAGAAAATGAATGAATACGCGTGTGTACAGATGTACATACATACTTACATTACTTAAAAATACATATATTTATGTGTGGCTCGTGCAGGAAGCACCGAAAAACCTAAAACTGAATATCCAAAAACCCACAACCGACAACCTAAAACCAGCAGCCGACTTCTGAAAACCGCTGGGGCATGTGGCCGACATGTGGATTTGTGATGGACGCGTTTGTCCATCGTTTGACACTCTCATTCAGCTGACAATAAAAATGTGTCGGCCGCCGAAAGGGATTGTGGCGGCCGCATTGCAGCGTGAAAATAGCGACGAATCATAGAAGTTGGGAATTACATTTGCATTTTGTGTGAAAAATATGTGCAGAATTGTTGAAAGAGTTGAGAATTACATTAAGGTTTAGGGTCGTGTGGGGCTTCATGCATTTTGTGAATTTTAGAAAGGAGTAACAATTTATGGGCAAATGTACATATGTATGTGTACTGTCTTTTAGCACCAATAGTGCGGACGTTACTCGAGGGTTGGGTTGAAAAGTTTGCCATAATAGAAAATTAAAAGTGAATTCGAAATGTAAAATGCAAATGCGAAGCGCAAATGAAATTACCAAGAAAGGACAAACTGGTATCTATTCTACATACATACATACATAAATACGGTTTGTTGGATTTTTTGGCAAAAAAGGGCTCAGCTATTTTGGATAGAAGTTTATAAAGTGAAAGGAATTTGCCATACAAAAGTGCATAAACTTAAAAAAAAAATTGTTCGGGCATGCTGATTGTAAAAATGGAACTCACAATTAAAATAAAAAATATGAATGCGATCGTAATTTAAGGATTAAAAAATTTTTGTGGATATGTTTGTAAACATATGTTTTGTTTATACATTATTATCAGGGAGCAGATTTTATGGGAATTAAGAATGTCCGCGATTTAGCTTTCCCTGATTCCATATATACACATTTGATGTTGCCTTTTCTGCCTTTAATTGTAAAGGACAAAGAAAAAGCCCTGATAATATGCAAGTTTTAAACGTTCCCTAATTAAATTGGACGCTACTTGCATCAACTCACGCCGGCCGCACGTTTAGTTCATTCAAGGCTTTTTTTTCGAAAATCGAATAAAAATTCTGCCAGAAAACTTCAAAATGCATCTAGTGGTTCAATGTTACTACAACTATAGGGATTCAAGTTTTGTGAGTTAAAAACTCGAAAGGAGAAAATAGTCAAAGACTCAAAGAACAAATTTTTTATATAATGAAACTAGTTCATAGTTCTTCTCTTTTTACTTGTAAAATAAAAATGTCTAAAATAGATGTATTTTTTGATTATTTTTCGGTTGTTGTCTTTTTAGTTTCTTCTGTTGCCTTGTTTGCGATTTCTAGTGCCTTTTATTGCCTCTTTCGCTATTTTATTTTGCCTTTGTAGCCTACTTCGTTATTTTATTTAGCCCTTTTTATAGGTTTTTAGGCCTTAAAAACTCGTTCCCTGATTATTATTACGTGTTATTACGTTGGCAATACTCGCGCTCCGACGTAAGAAGATCTATTGTGCAAAACTCGAAAGGTGCCATCTTCCAAATTTTGGATAGAGAAGACAATCATTCCCCAAAGTGTATCGGTCTGCTATTCATGATACGTGGGCAGTCACAAAGAATTTGCTCTGCAGTTACCTCTACCAGCCCACAAATCCTGCAGTAGGTCTCTACAGAAAGCCACATTTTATTCATATGGTACCTCAGCTTGCAGTGCCCTGTGAGGTAGTCAGTAAACACAGAGTTTTGTAGAGTTAAATTTTTATATTCCTAAACCAAACAATAGCTTGCAACATGGAAAACTGGCCCAGAGTTAAGTAACCCGAGGGATTTCTAAACTAAGTAGGCATTACCAAGGCGAATTTGTACAAGGTGGTGTTACTGCCGAATTTAGATTTTCGCCGTGGTCCTTCTGAATGTCAAAATGATGTGCTTGTTGTAAACAAGGGCAATTCTTATTATATCAAACACATCATTTTGTAAGGTCAGAAGGACCACGGCTAAAATCTAAATTCGTCAGTAACACCATCTTGTATAAATTCGCCTTGGTCACCACTATATTCTTTGACGTTTGTTTACATTTGTTATTTGAATTTGAATATAAAATTTCAAATACATATATACATACAAAGGTACCAATTTGCAAATTGGCCATCCACACTTTTGACAGTTCTCTTAATTGGACCACTAATACGGTTGGTGCATTTTAATCGCATATATTTTTTACGCGAGACTTACCGAAAGCTCAGAGCTGAAAGCGGAAACATTAATAAGTACATATACATATGTACATACCTACATACATATGTATATACATTAGGCTGGGTCAATTTGGTATGGGGGAAAATAAAAGTCATTTGACCGCATTGTAATAGTAATATTATGTTGTTAATAGTTACAAACTAGAAGATATACCAGGTGAAAGGTTATTCAATTTACTATCTCACGTTCATATATAATTTTTCAATAAGACTACAAGTTTTCGAGAAATTTAGAAAAACTTGCAAAGGTGATGACTTTCCCGTATGAGTTTTTAATTCTTCATTACTTTAGTTACCAAGTGGAAAGGAAAAAATTTAGACAAGATTTTGTTTCAAAGATTTTTAGGTTTTTGGATGTTTATATAATCTTTAAAGAACCATGGACTTAGTCACGCCAATTTGGTCAGTTTTCAAAATAGTGGTGAATGAAATAGAACATGTATTGTATAGGACTAGGAATCATTTGATAAGATAATAGCAGTTTTTAGCACATAAGTATACACACATTAACAGAACACAATTGTAGTGAGAAACGCCCATTTTAGGTCCATTTATGCCGCCTTGAAATTCAGTAGTCACCAGAGAAGCACATTTTTCGCTGTTCCTAAATTTGCCGTTACATAAAAGTAGGGGACGTGCAATAAGTGTCGAAAAAATAGAAATGCATCCTTTCTTTCGACATAAATTTGAAAAATGTTACTCGATCGGTACGTAGTAATTGCCAAACTGAAGGTAATACTTGCTGCTACTGGTTTATGATAGTAATATGAAAAAAAGTGTTCATATTAAAACAAAATTATTTAAAAAGAATAAAAATGTTGAACGAAAATTCCTGCGAACTTCATTTAACTGCAATTTTCGTATTGCATGCATAACAATAAGTAACTAATTAATGTTTGTCCGATTTTTACTAGTTCAGTGTTTCAATATTTATTTGCATAAATGAAATTTTTCCACGCTGACGGAAAATAAAGGATTTCGTATTAAATCTCCCGAATTTGTTTCCAAATTTGCAAAAATTCGCAAAGTATGGCTAATATGAAAAACAAGTTAGTGTATTTGGAACTAAGGGCCTTAATAAACCCCAGAAATATGAATGCAGTTCTGCACATCTTTTTACTAAAGACCAGTTCAATTATCAACAGAGCAATTACAATTTGGTTGAAAAACAGATGAGCTTGAGAGTAACCATAAATTAAAGGGCTTTGTTTTTTGACTTTGTTGTTTGCATTTACAGATTCATTATCTAATAATATCCACCAAACCTTTTTCCGGAAGCCTGAATTTTTAACAAGAATCCGTCTTATTCGATCAGTGTGCGTTGTGTCACTTGGGATCGATGCGCGGGCTGTTGCAAATAAAATAAACGATTAATATTTTACAGGCTTGTTGCTAACCTCATGATATAATATATTTTCACCATTACCAAAGGTTTTGAGAAAAATTAGATTTTCGACCCGCGATAATGTCTGTAACTATCTCGATTGTTTTATCCTGTTACAAGCAACCGTTATGTGAACAAAGTTATAATAGGTCTTTTTGAAACCTATACCGCAAATCTGAACAATCAGTGTGGGACTAAATATTTATAAGTTGTAGTTACTTAACTGCATTTAAAATGCCGTATTTTGAACTTTTCAGTTATGTACATACATATCGACGCCTTTAAACCATGCCATGCTAACTCAGCTTAGACTTTGTTAGACTTAGCATGGCATGGTTTGGAGGCGTCGATATGCAATGAATAAAATATATATATATATATATATATATATATATATATACCTGAAATGTTTAAAATACGATTTCTCCACAAGAACAAAAGATATTTTAACAAACTCAACGGCATTTTTATACCCGAGCGCACTTGTGCACAAGGGTATATTAATTTTGTTCACATAACGGTTGTTTGTAACAGCCAATACGAATCGAGATAGATATAGACAAATGTATACATAAATGATCAGGATAAAAAAAGAAATCGATTAAGCCATGTCTGTCTGTCCGTCCGTCTGTCCGTCTGTCCGTCTGTCCGTGTACACGATAACTCGAGCAAAAATTGAGATATCTCAACGAAATTTGGTATGTAGGTTTCCCTTAATCCAAGGTAGGTTGCTATTGAAAATGGGCGAAATCGGACTGTAACCACGCCCACTTCCCATATAACGGTAATTTCCAGAAATACGAAAACTGCGATATTTTAGTAACTACTGAAGATAAATCACTCAAAATTGGTATTTACAATAATTTTTTGACAAAAAATAATAATATTATACATTTTTGGAAAATGGGCGTAGCCACGCCCACTTATGGTTACATGTGTATATCTTGGTAACCGCTGTACCAATTTCTACCAAACTTGGCACAGTTGTCGGCCTTCGTACAGCATACAAAATCGCCTAAAATTTTTAAAATCGGACGATAACCACGCCCACATCCCATATAACGGTAATTTAGAGAAATACAAAATCTTCGATAAATCAGTAAATATTGAAGCTAATTTATTCAAAATTGATGCTTGCAACAATTCTTTACCAAGAAATACGTTTGTGATAAATTTTTGGAAAATGGGCGTGGCACCGCCCACTTATGATCACATATATGTATCTCAGTAACCGTTCTACCAATTTGTACCAAACTCGGTGTGGTTATTGTGCTTGCCACATATAAGCAAACCGTTGAAAATTATTGAAATCGGACTAAAATAACGGCCGCTTCTCATATAACGGTAAATGTCAGAACTGCTTGAAACTTCAAAATTTCGAAATCTAAGGACTCTAATTTACTCAAAATTGATACGCCCCGGCTTACCATATAGCCGTAGCTTTCGGTAAGGCGAAAAACATATATTTAATACGTGCGCCGGGTATTTAATGTTCGGCTCTGCCCGAACTTAGGCTTTCTTACTTGTTAAGTCATACATTGCTTTCCCACGATCCTCCAATTACGTAGTTTTCACTCTCATTCGTAATTCGCGCTCTAATTACACTATGCGACAGTCAAAAACGGGATGGGATGAAACCAACGGGAAATGTTATATCGGTCAAAAACAAGTTATACGTGTCCCGGCGTTTCGCTGGGTCACGTCTAGGAATCGAGATATATATATAACTATCATATAGGGGAAATTGTTACCTTTGGTGGTCTTTTTTTGACATAACTCGAGAACCACAAGTCCGATTTTGCTCAAACAAATTTAAAAAAATTAAAAATTACAATTCCTTTAATCCATTCATATAACGTTTTTCTATATAATCAACAGTCTTGCCGGTAAAAATAAATGTATGAAGAAAAAAAATATTTTTTGATTAAAATATTAAATATTTTTAAAACTGTTGATTATATAGAAAAACGTTATATAAACAGATTAAAGGAATTGTAATTTTTAATTTTTTTAAATTTCTTTGAGCAAAATCGGACTAGTGGTTCTCGAGTTATGTCAAAAAAAGACCACCAAAGGTGACAATTTCCCCTATATGATAGTTATATATATATCTCGATTCCTAGACGTGACCCAGCGAAACGCCGGGACACGTATAACTTCTTTTTTACCGATATAACTTTCCCCGGTAGTTTGAACCCTTCCCGATCACCCTTTGAATTACATTATTAGCCATAGAAAAATTTTAGAGCGAATTACCTCCTTTGTTGGTAATTCAGATCCGAATTACGAACAAAGTGCTTCCTTTTCTAATTTTTAACTAAAATTTATCGAAACCAGCTCACAAATCAAAACTTGCACTTCTTCTGAACACTAAAAGTAAAGTTAATAAATATGTACCTCACCAATTTAATACAAAAATGTATAAAGTTTTAGCAATTACCTACATCAATTTTGTAGCTAAGAAAAAAAGAAAACAAAACACAGAGACCGAGAACTGTCAAATCGAATTAAGAATGTACACGTGTGATAGTGTTGCCAGATTTT
>NW_023458555.1:41767594-41771719 GCF_013731165.1 Rhagoletis pomonella | reverse complement strand
TCAAATCGAATTAAGAATGTACACGTGTGATAGTGTTGCCAGATTTTGTTTCCAGTCATACGGAGCAAACGCATAATTTGTCCCAAATTTACGGGATTTACAAAAATTTAACGGGACAAATGAGAAATAAAGGATCCCAGGGTATCCATTTCAACGAAGTAATGTTCAGATTAGTTATAAACTTATGATAAATTTCTTTTATTTCATGACAACACTTTTTAATTTATACAAAAATGTATATGTATGTACGTAGACATATAATTGTCAAAACCATAAAAAGTAAGAGATACTATTGCAGTGAAAATAATAGCAGAAAAATTGAAAATGATGCTGATGGAACTTATCTTGATTTATTTATTTTTAATAATTTTCATTTAGAATATGTGTCGATCTACATCAGATACCAGGTAAATAAAAGTTCCATTTATTGCAGAGAGTTCACAGAAAACTAATTAGAGTTAAAAAATGTGCATTTTTTCCATATAAAAGTCGGTTTTATTCATTAATCGATTACTGTGATATGAATAAGTGGGTGGAAAAATTCATAATTTATATATATATATTTTTTTTTCATTTCACACGCGCCTACGCCTTTAACTATTATCACCCATAAATAAAAAGAAATATGACATTAAATAAGACAGCGTAGGCATGTGTTTTGAAAAAATTGCGGCATTGAGCGTTACAATAACTCAGAATCAAAATATCTATGCATTCCACCCACTTACCGTGCTTTTAGTAATGAACACATCTACATACAAGATTGACTGCTGTTTTTATACACCTGTCACACTTATTTGTATCATCAGATGTTTTTTCTCGATAAAAGTGGACGACTGGCTGGTTATGAGCTTCGCGTTAAAATACTGAATCTACCTACATACAACCCAGCAGCTGTCTGAGCTGATTCGTGTGAGTTGAGTATAAAAACAAAGCCATTGGCAGCAAAAATATTGACAGGACCACAATAAAAGCCCATCAAAACCATTTATCAACAGACAAAATAAGCGCATAGGAATGAACGCCTTCGACATTATCTGTGAGGAAAATGGAATAAAAATGATGTGTGAAAACGACGCGTGTGGGTATTGCAAACGAAAGCGTACGTATTGTGAATATCGAATATATTGAGGGCTATACGAATACCAAGTATTTACTTCAATGCATAATATATGACTTTGGCTGAGCGGCTGCCATGAAGCAGTGCTTGTCATATTATGAAAAATAAAAACAGGTAAATGGCAGTAAGATGAATGGCATGTGGATGGCAGACTAGATGAGTGCTGAATTGATGGAGAAAGACTCCGAGCAGACAGTTATTTTACTTATAGTTCACGGCGACCTGGGAGCACTGTTCGCTTGCGTGCATTCATTGTAAATGTCAAAAAGTTCTAGAAATATTATATGCCATTAAAGGGTTGTGTGTAGCAGCAACAGACCAACAGTGGATATAAAATAAAAACATTATCGTAACGATGATTCCCAGTCGGAAAAGTAGTAATGCATTACATACGTGATAAATAATCGAATGTACTATTTCTTGTGAGTTCTCGATTATATTCCTGCTAACTATGTAATCAGCATTCTAATGTTCAAAAAGTTCCAAAAATTTCATATTAAAACACATTCGTTTCTCGATACTAGGTAATGCAAAATTGACGTCGTCCTGCGGAAAAAATGCATATTCGAATGTGAAATGGGTTGTTTTACTGATTATTTTTTCGATTACTATACATTACATTTTCCCACTGGGTAGCTATAACATCAAAGGAAAAGAAGAGTATGTGTGCGAACTTGGGTGGCAAAGATTAGAAAATATGACATTTTTTTTAAATAATTGATTGGCGGAAGACGGTATATGAAAAAGGGAACGTAGTCGCTAATGTACTTTGTTGTGTCAGCAACATCGTCCTTCGGTCAAAATAAAAAAGTTGCACTCTTTGCATAAATTGAATATGTACAGCGATTTTAAATTTCAGGAAGAAATCTGTTTAATACCTCCTGAGCTTCTCTTAAAGAGAATTTACTGGGTTACATGAAACATTTGTATATGTATATATATATGTATACTTGTGGTATGAGTTTTAAGTTTTTCTTTCTGACCTTCGGAACTAATTTCAAAACTTTGGGATATGTCAATCCATGTATACACTTTAAAAAGTGCAGGTAAAACCAATACTGAAAATTCTTTATTTTCCAACCAGAATCTGTGCAAATATGCGCACAAGACGTTCGAGATTGGATTTTGAACATTATTTGTATAAAAGTATATATATATAAATATACGCATTAAATATTTAAAATTACAAACATTTTGAAAGTAAAAATATATTTTTTACAAACATTAAATATTAAGTGCTCATATTTACACAATTTCAATAACTTTGTGTGTAATTTTTCTCCAAGTGACAAATTTGGTATGTAAAAGTAAACAGACGGTGTTTACCTCTCTTTATATGCATACATTTAAACAAACATTTTCTAGGGGATATTTTAAACATTTTATGTGTAAACTGTGAAATTGTGAACAATAAATGTTTAGAACTCAACAAACAAATTTGAAATTTGTTCTACCTCACACATATAATAAGTAAAAGTAAACAAGCAGTGTTTAATTTAACTAACACGGTGTGTAAATATGCATTTAGTAAGAGAGGAAACAGGTTACCAATCTTAATATGAGCAAGTTTAAATAAACATTTTTTAGAGTGTAGTGATATTAACCCTTTTTTTTTAGTTGAGGTTATGTCACTTTGTAAGGAGTGACATATTTCCAAACAAAAAGGCGACAAAATAATTTTACAAACCAAAAGAATTTTGAATGTGCAAGAGTAATGATAAAATGCATTTTTATCAAAACACTGTCATATAAGCTGGCTTTGCCTACATTATTTTCTTGTCAGCACCTATAGACGATCTAATATTACAACATAAGTATAACTGAGAATCATTCCTTACTAGACGCTACGTTGCTGAGATTCCACCATGTTGATAAAAACAATTGTTTATAGCGAGCTTTTACGAAGTAGAATTCTCCTTATGTTGCCCGAAAAGAGGGGCGGTAGTATTTTTGCGCAGAACTTCTTTCTGCGTAGGCGGCCTTCGGCGATTTTTTATTCCAAATTTTCACTATAAATTAAAATATAGTTTTTTATAGAGAAAGCGCCGTTGGCGAAATAGATTAACAAATGGCGCGATTTTCGTTCCATATTTTCACAATATAAATATTTAAATATATTATTTTTTATATTAAAAAAGGAGTCAAATTTAATATCCCAATTTTCCGAATTTAAGCTTAGTTTCCAGTCCAAGAAAAATTACAAGAAATATTTTCCATTATTTCTTTCGATTGCAAAAAATCCTTTGCCATAACTTTAAATTTGCTTGAAGAAATATTTATGTACATATGGAACGTTCCATGTCAAATGGACCAAAACTCTGCCCAAAATTCTATGGGATAGAAATTAGAGAAAAGCATGTCAAAAGACCTGCGAAGTTATGGTGCATCAAATAAAACGTAGCAAAATTGAAAATTCAGTTTTACGTAAATGCTGCGAGCCCTAGAAGACGCCATGTCCGTAAATGTGTAAATAAATTTGTCATTCAGTTTGTTCAAATAGTTGTCAGTTATTTGATCAAGACTGATTCTCATGAACCAAAAAGACAAGATCACGCGGGCAGGAGACTAGCCCGTTAGAATCGCATTTAGGAAAAAAGTTGAACGATTTTGACATTAGCCGTTTGTTTACATTTCTTCGTTGTTTAAAATTTGGTGGTGGCTTTTTACTGCAATTTTCTTCATTTTCGCTTGTGACAACGTGTGTACACATAAGATAAAGGATAATTTAACACAACAGCATGATTTATAGAAGAATTTGCATAATAAAAATGATTTTTCATGCGTTCAACAATTTCGTGGTTTTCTCCGTTCTCTTCGTTGTTTACTTCTTACAACAAAGATGGCGTCGAGATTTCGGCAGCTAGAAAATAACTTTTTTCGTTCTTTCCTTCCCGCGTGATCTTGTGTCTTTCGTTCATGACTGATTCTTATATTTTTAGGGTCGCTGATCACTAATATAGGATTTCGATATTCAAAAGGCGGATCCAATATGGCGAAAGATTTTT
>NW_023458555.1:41752811-41767494 GCF_013731165.1 Rhagoletis pomonella | reverse complement strand
TTAGAAACTATGCTAAAGAAGGTAAAGCATAAATAACGTATATATGTAACAATAAAAGACAAATTGTGTACACCAATCCCTCGTATAATACATTTTGTCTGAAAAGCTAAGAGAAAAGAACAAAAAAAAAAACAATGAAAACAAATAGTCACTGCCATAGATGAGGTGGAGATAATGTGCATATATGTGTATATGTATGAACATATATGCCATACGTGCCATATTGAATAAGAAAAAGCAAAAAAAAAAAATATTTTCGCAAGAGAAAATCCATTAAGATTCAGTTGAATTTTATGTTCCACAGGAGGATTTTCCACTCGAAAAGAACTTTAAGTAATATGTTTCTACATATGCACACACCTATTCAATGTATTGATATAACCATAACAAAATGGCTTGCTCACATACATATATACATATGTATGTATTCCCCATTCCTCACAAGCAGCGTGCTTGAAAATATCACTCCACTTGCTTAACGCTGGCAGAGCAAAAAAAAAAAATCATACGCCGTGGTGTACCTGCCATTTGGCAGTCGAATGTATAGCCAAATTGTGTACATATGTATATGCCTTTGTAAAAAAGTATGTGTATATGAACATATGCGAATGTTATTGCAGAGGGATTGTTGCTTAAGCATATGTACTATATTAAGGCATAATGCTCCGTCTAGCTGGTTACTCACCTCCTCCGTGTATCTTCGCGGATACGAGTGCATAAGCATATTTTGCGCTTTCCGCCTTCCTCGTATTGCGGTCGAATCCTTTCCAATCTTACGTCTTTCGGAGCTGACTCTCACTTGAACCATGTAAAAATTTCAAATTGCATGCAAAATTGATTTATCGGTCCATATTTGTTTTTATTTTTACTCTCTGCACTTACAGTTTTATGGATACTTAGTTACTTCTGGCAGGATTTACTTTCCCATTCCTTCACCTATTTCTTTCTCATAGTCTGGCGTGGATTGGCCGTTGACTTAATTGAAATAAATTGTAGTTACTTAATTGTACAACTTAAAGTTAAATTGCAGCTACATGGACCATCTTTCAAGCTATTGACTTACTTTGCACGTAATAAAGCTTAATTCTTAACTTAATTTATGTATATGCTTCTCCGCGTAAATGTCTGCTTTACGTTAAGTAAAATAATTACATATCAAAGCTCGAATTTGTTTTCATTATTCCTTGTTTTCTGTAGTCAAATGCAGTCATAAATATGAATACAAGCTTAAATAATGGTATATCCTTAAAATGATGATTGGATGATGAATGTTTTCTTTGCTGAAATGCACGCATTTTTTCGCAGATAAATGCAGAAATGTTTATTACAGAAATTGTTATTAAACATTTTCGTCCACGCGGCGCAGAAATTGCTTAAAAGTTCAATTTTTTATAAAAAAAAAAAATATTGAAAACAAAAAAACACTGTAACGTAAATGAATTCATTGTATAGTTTAATGTTTTTTAAATCTGCACCCAAAAATTTTTTCATTCGGACACTTGCTTTCAAAGAAAAATTAAAATTTCCAAAACACTGCAAAAATGTTCAATTGTTTCCTGAATATCATTGAAAAATATTAATCTTGGTAAATTCGGGGCCCACTTGAGGAAGCCTTACCCTTTTATAGCAAATTCTAATAAGTTATAGAAATACTCGAAAGTGTGCCTCTCAAAAGCTATGGGGCGGCGACTGCCTACTTATAATATCTAAACAAGATCCGATTTTTTAGCCGCTTAAAACTTAGACTTGTTTTGCTAGAATTTAAAAAACCGAACTATATGCGTACTAAAAATTTTTCTAAAAATTATAAAATAATCCAAAATTTAAAGGAAATTTTTTGAATTTTTCTAAGTTTAAAAGTTTGAACGTGAAGCATAGTTTTATAAAAAAATTACAAAAATTACTTTTGAATGACAATATATATATTAAAAAAGCCCACCCTTTAAAAACTTTTCTAAGTGCTGACAACTTATGGGTCTAAACTGAGTATTTTCTTCGTCATAAATATGATTCCGAGACCAGTCAAACCGACTAATTAAATTCGAAATCTCTTGGTGAGGTGTCATGAATTTTGTTTGAAACAAAAGGAACAAAGTTCACGTAGAAGCAGTGTTTGAAAAACTGTCAACATAACAGCAACAGCACTAAAAAACCTGCTGTTGCTGTGCTGCGAAAGCAAATCTTTCCTTTTGAAACTTTTGTGACTTTGCTTTGCTGCGCACATATCCACAGCTAACCCGCAGCACAGCTGAATTGTCAGTTTCAGTTTGTTGTTCTGTTACTTCGGCTGAAATTTCAAACAGTTTGCATGTACTGTGGCTTTAACTCTCGAAGTGATGTACGGACAGCACAGCACAGCACAGTTTTCTATCGTTACTGCTGCCGCTTTTCGACGATGCTGCGCAAAACGCTTCAAACTCCAAATGCATGTGAAAAGTTTTCCTTGTGTTCTATATTGAAGAAAATAAGTTTTTGTAGAAATGGTATAGAATTCATGAAAATCAATACTATTTATTTTTATTTTTTATTAAAAAAAATCAACACGGTGCTTAAGGAGGCCAAGCTCAATGTGTATATCAAATTTGGTGGAGATCGGTCAAGTAGTTTTTGAAATATACATATATGATATACATAAGTGGACAGTGCCAAGGCCATTTTCCTGCAATTTTATGGAAAATAAATTTTTTGCTTAAGAGCCATTGTATTTATATATCAATTGTGCCTACGTAGTTATGAACCCCTTTGCCACGCTGCTTATAAAATCTGCACGTCCGGAACATATACACTTATAAATTCAAGGCCTTTTTTTTGCCTAAATTGCTTAGCTTCGATAATTTTTATGAAATTGCATTGGATGAGGTATCAGTTTATTCGAAAATAAATGTTCTTAAAAATAAATACCACATATTTGACAGCATTCATAGAAATTTTTGAAATTAGATATGATCAAATTTCAAAAAATTAATAAAAATGGGGGCTTGTTATAATTTAACCGATGAAATCTGCCAACAAGCAAGGTCTAACATTATATTGTTATACATCGTTTTAAAGGTCTATAAATCCTCTTTTCTTGATCGCGTTCGGATGGAAAATGATCAAGCTATAGATGTGCATCAAGTACGAAAATAATGGTTTTTTTTTGTATAAAATTATACGGGACCCATTTTCGTGTTGTACTCGACCATACCTACAACCTACACTAGGGTTTGTTTCGGTTGTATTTCATGACTTTTTTTTGTAGCACCTTGTAATTATTAATATTCAGAACAGAATGTCTTTGGAATATAATGGGGTACAAGATAACTTTTTAATTTTTATAACATATACTTAATTGTTTATTAAAAAAGTAGCAGAATTTTTTTTTTTTTTAATCAAAAATTCCTAATTTTGCGAGCACTAACTGAAAAATTAAGACCGAAGACTGAAAATTTGGCCGCAATTATTTTTTTGTGACCTACAAAGAATTTTTCATATGGGACCGAAGGAAAAAACATTCGTTTTATTTAACACAGTCTAATGTAAATGTGGTGTGCGTTTTGGTGTGGCGGAAAAAGGTTTTATCACAAGCTTTTTCAAGGCAGAAATACACACGGAGGTTTGCCATTGCTAGCCGACGGGCGACCGCTGTTAGAAAAAACATTTTCTAATTTAGTTGTTGCCCGGATCATGGATCGAACCCAGGTCCTGCAGAGTGTTAGTATGCACCTTTAACAACACAGCCACAGTGGCCACTTCATTTTAATAAAAAAAAAATAAATACACTTTTTGAACAGGATCAAGCAAAACTTAAACCAAGCGCGTTTATGTATCACCTTGTGTGAAAGTGTAAACTTAATTGTTGCAAAATTTTAGGAGTGTGGCTGAATAATTACTTTGAAATGCATACACAAAGCTCCGAATTTTTAAATACATATACATACATATGTGGATGTGCATACCTACATACATACATAAATGCCAACATCGCAAACTATAAATGATAAAGTAATTGTACACTTGCTCACTGCAATGTGTGTACGTAGATACATACATATATATATGTATATGCATGTATTTACTACTAAAGCACTCCTATTTGCTAAGTGATTACGTTAAAATATGCTGAGGAAATCCATTCCGTGCCAAAAAATACACCGAAAGGAAATGAGAAACTAGTAAAACAAGCGTAAAGCGAATGCTAGCGCAGTATCGTGCAAAAAACTAGATCAGCGAATTTCTTTTCATACACAAATATTTCCATTTTTATACACACAATGAATGCGCATTCATAAAATACCAAAAAAAAAAAACGTAAACAAGTAACAGCTGTGAATGAAGAGGGGACAGTGGGGAGTGGGAGTGGGAGTGGTGGATATGTATTATTGCAGAGTACAATAAATGTGAAACGATGGAAGGCAAGCAAATGAAAAACAACAATGAATCAAAAATACATCCAGAAAATGGTAGGAGAAGTAAAACACAACAGTTTGCACATCAGGAATCAAATAAAAACAAACCATAATGTCCAATGGCCAATGGTAAGGAAACAATACAAATGTGAAAATTTACGAAAAATGCGGAAAGTTTATTTGTTTGACAGTATGGGAGAAGAATAAAAAAAAACAAGCGAATGTTGCTGCCCTGCAGAAAAAATTATCAATTATTAAAAAAAATAACTCACTTGTAGTCAGATTTTTTGCGGGATTTCGATAAAATATACATACATAACTTTTAGTTAACTACAAAGAGCTAACTTAAAATTAGGTGAAAAGTAATGCAGAGGAGTCATGCAGACGTAATCGAGAATTTATAGTAAAGTAAGCTTTCCTCAAAGAAGATCTATAGATAATAGTTACCATTAGTTCCTTCCTAAAAACTTAAAGTTAACATACAGTTAGATACATTTCCTGCTGGGTAAGTATTGTTTATAAATGAGCGTACGTGTATTGGTGAGGACTATTTCGTAGTTAAGGAGAGTTGTAAAAATTGAATGGAAAAAGTCTGTATAAAATGGCGATTTTATTTTTATTACCATAATTTATACGCGTGCCAATGTAGAAATAAATAAATAAAAGCTAACAAAAATAAAACCAACAAAAATAGCTGGCATTGCATATTCTCAATGATCTGTGCTTCGTGAGGCGACGGCGGCGGCAATTTTGTTGTTAAATGCAGGAGAGGGTTTGGCGATGTAACACATAATGCGCACTTTAAGAGCACTTAAGTGCAAGCAATTGTGGAGATTTTTATGATTTTCTTAGTTGCCAGCACTGCTGGGAGCTGAGTGAATCTAAAAACGCTATTTGTTGGAGTTGGCCGTCAAAGCGGCTGCACATTTTTAAGTTTACTTTCATTCACTTTTACTGGGTAATAAGTGCATTAGATGGCGCACTGCTTTGATTTTAGCATAATATTTAAGTAGCTATGTTCGAATCCTTAGAAGAAGAAAAAAAACAGATTTCTTATAAATATTTTAACTGTATGCATGCAATATGAATATTGGAAATTGCTTGATATTGCCACATAGTGTCTTCTTCTACTTCAATGGCGCTATAACCGCTTAAGCGAGTTTAGCATGACATGCAGTCGTTTCTTCTTCTTGCTAACTGATGCCAATCGAAAATGTCAAGTGTAGCAAGGCCATCTGGTCTTTCCAATGCAAAGGAGGCCACCGCTCTACTACCACCGGCGCGTACTGCATCGAATACCTTCAGGAAACGCACAGTCACAATAAAGTTGGCGAGCTTCCATGCATCAAAAATACTTTTATCTCACCACCAGCTTCGGACTCCCGGCTTATTCTCAGATCATGTTTCTTGTCTATCCCTACGTTTGAGAATCACGATTAAAATTTACACCTCGGCTAATGTGTCAAATGAATAATTGCAGGGCCAAAAAAATAATTGCAATTAATTATCATTTGATTAAATAATCGGAGTTTCCAGTTATTTTGGTTTTCAATGCAAAAATAAAGCAAGAGCTTATTTTAATTTACACGATATATTTGTATCCTTTAATTAAAATAAGTTTGAAAAAGGGTACTTTCGAAAGCGTTTGTCTATTAATTTGCTTAAGACCTTGAAAAATACATTCCACGGGTACTCATGTACGAATTAAGTGTGAATATTTGTGGAAAAGCTGGTAAACTTATGCATAAACCGCCTTGGTATCCTTCCATGTCTCACCAGCGTTCTGATTCATGTCGAAAGATTGACAAGTCAAACAAACTTCAGCTCATCTTTAGGAAATATGTACATACATATGTATACCATGATTCCTTCTTTTGCTTTGAGCTAAAGGCTTAAGAAGGGTCCATCAATCAAAATCGTTTTCCAAACATTTTAATTAGCTGTATGACCTTAAGAAATCAGTTGATGGTTACGTGGCCCCGTCTTCAGGAAATTTGCCCTTCAATTTAATTTTTAATTCACTCAACATTTTTTGAATAGCCTTTTAGCCATTATACAGTAATTTGTGAAGGTAGGTTCACTTCCTATTCTTATCCGCCATGATAGCTATCTGACAGAAAAAAAAAAATCTAGCTTTTGACGTTGGAAAAATAAAACAAAGGAAAGTCAAACACATAACTAAAGAAATTTTCAAATATTTTTTAATCATTTTCGTCATAAAAAATTATGAAAAAGTTAACTGCTGCGGAAAATATGTAAGGATACAGCTATAGGAGCCACCGCATACCACAGCCATTATCGGCTGCCTATTTAAATAGAAGTGCTCGATTGTAATATGTACATGAAGATGTATGGAGGTGCTCAAACTACACCAATTTAATAGCTCCGATCAATCAGTTGTGGTGTACTGGAAAGACTAGCACCTCAACTAAATCGGCGGCCGATAAACTCCGCGATGTTCGATGGATCTAAAACATTTTAAACAAGAAATATTGCCGTTATATTTTCGTGTTTATGACTTTTAATTCATGTGATTAACAGAGGCTAGAATTTATGTATTAAATACGTATATATATATTAAAAATTAAGAGATCAGTTATGAAATATATAAATCTTTAGATGTTCTGTTAAAAAAATCTAAAATAAAAAGCGAAGATCCTCAAGTTCTCTATCATAGCAGTGGCCACATTGCGTGTTTGTCACAGACACGGTTTATGTCAAAAATTTTAAAGTGCAACTACCTTCTAAAAATTATTGTATCATGCTTTAAGCTTAATTCGTGTTTTTGCTCTATTTGTACAGCTTTTTCGCTGATACCGTAATCTTGTATGAAAAATTCCCTTAAATACTTTGCGGCTTTCCTCACAGCGTTCAATTCCACTGATTTTGACAGCTTAAATGTATATGTAAGCAAACTGAACGATAAAGCTTGAACCAGTAAATTTGAGAATATAACGCTGTTTCTCTCAGAAGTATAGTTAAGAATTTGGTAAAATTTTAAAACCAAATTTAGTAGGACTTTGATAAGAAAGTATTAAATATAAGAACCACCAAAGCTCGAACAGATAATTCGATTAGATTAAATCGCATGTTTAAAATAAATAACACAGAGTACCTATCTCTTCTATATTCTTCATTCTTTGACTAGGGGACACCCAAGTGGCTTTATGGATGTTACGATGCTGGTGTCTGGTACTACTAACTACCATGTTCCGTGCCGCGCCAAAGTCGATCAGCCTCTCTCCATTGTCGGAGGTGTTGTCATGGAGGCTGAATTTTCCGACTGGTGGTCCAAAAATGCCTTCCTCGCCCACCTTGGGGCAGCGCTCATATGCCTCCTCTAACACTCGTAGAACTACTCTTTGGTTTCATTGTCCTTCTCCTCCATCGGGGCGGGAGCACAAATTGGGCTTACGTTGCTAAATTGGGTTTTGATGCGAATCGTGGCGATTCGTTCACTGATGGGAGTAAACCTGGAGACGAGGTGTCGTAGTCTCCGCCCAAGCATAAATCCCACACCAAATTTGTGCGCCGTCTCATGGCAGCTGTAATAGATGTCCCACGTTGCATATTTCATGCAGCCGTATCCCGTCCATTCCATTTCCTGGATTGTAGTTATAGCAGCATTATATTTTTTGACGACATCCACCAGTTGGATAGAGGCACCTTCCCCATAAAAGGTCCAGACATTCCAAGTGCATATCCGTAAATCATAGTCCTTATTTAGTGAGCGAGGGACGTCAACGTATGGGGGCCATTTTGTGGAGTTTCAACCAGATACACGTTTATTCAGCAAACCGCTTGCAGCCGCACCTACTGATGAACAGACGCTGCAGACTCGGGAGAGCCCTTAAACCGAATAAGTCGGAGTGGCCCCACTGAAACTCCCTCTCTTTCTGCATTGACCCAAGGCTCCACTCGGGTTGGTTACCGCATCTCACACATGGGTTGCTCACGTTGCCCAGAGTGCGTGAATGAGGACACAAGAGCCGGGATTAAGTATAGCCCTGCAACTGTAACTGCATACCCAGAAGAATGGCTATACCCCATTGCACTCCAAAGCTTGAGCTGCTGGAAGACAGGAATGCGGCTTGAAAATTACCAGAAAATAAAGCAGCAATAAAATGGCTTCAAGACCGGGGCTGGTTCCTATAGAGATGAAGATGGAAATTTGGTAACAGATGTCCAGAGTACACTTGAGATATGGAGGGAACACTTCTCAATGCTACTGAAAGCAACACAGATGGCGCCTTTAGAGAAGAAGAATCCGAACCAATGTATAAAGATGAAGCTCACATTCCCCCACTTGACCAAGACGAGGTGAGAACAGCAATATGGCAGCTTAAAAACAATAAGGCCCCCGGAGCCGACGGTATTCCGGCTGAGCTGTTCAAAGCCGGCGGCGAAGAACTGTCCGGGCACAAGTACCAGCTATTAATCAGAATTTGGTCTGATGAATACATGTCGGAAGATTGGAATCTCAGTGTATTTTGCTCAATCCACAAGAAGGAAGATACCGCCGCTTGCGCCAATCACCGCGGAATAAGCCCTCTTAATATTGCATACAAGGTCGTGTCGACTATACTGTGTGAAAGACTGAAGCCCTTTACGAACCAACTGATTGGACCTTATCAGTGCGGCTTCAGACCTGGTAAGTCCGCTATTGACCAGATTTTCACAGCGCGTCAGATTCTGGAGAAGAGACTCGTTTGAAAATCGACACACACCATCTTTTTGTTGATTTTAAAACTGCTTTTGATAGCACGAAGAGAAGCTGTCTGTACAATGGCATGCCTAAATTTGGGATCCCCCCAAAACTAATACGGCTATGTTGACTTACGTTGAGCACAACTTCCATCCAAATTGGAAAGGACCTCCTTCTGGCAATGCACAAAAATTCTTCGCGTATTGGGACACACGTCACTGTTGGCAGACATAACTTTGAAGTACTGAAGGACTTTGATTACTTAGGATCCAGCATAAATACCACCAATAATGTCAGTCTGGATATAAAGCGCAGAATTACTCTTGCCAACAGGTGTTTTTTGGGCTCGGTAGGCAATTGAAAAGCAGAGCCCCCTCTCGACGAACAAAAAATCACGATTTACAAATCTCTCATCATGCCCGTCCTCTTATATGGCGCATAAACATGGACGATGTCTAACAAATATGAGAAGGCTTTGGGAGCTTTCAAGAGAATTATTCTTCGCCAGATCTACAACCCCGTTCGCGTGGGCGACGAGTACCGGAGAAGATGGAATAACGAACTGTAAGAGCTTTTTAACGACATGGGCAAAGTTAGGCGCATAAAAATACAACGATTTCTCTGGCTTGGATATGTTGTATGCATGGATAACGACGCTCCGGTGAGAAAATCCTTCGACTCCGCATCCATAAGTGGACAACGAAACCAAGGTCACCCAAGAACACAGTGGAAAGACCCAGTGCAGAAGGACCTGTCCGCACTTGGGATGAAAAATTGGCGCAAATCTGCAAAGGAGAGAGGCAACAGGCGAAGTTTTTTGTTCTCGGCCCAAACCGACAAACGGTTGTAGTGCCAAATATGAAGAAGAAGACCAGTTGGACAGAACAAAACTTAACCCAAGATCATAGAAAATAAGGATGCTGGGTATGTTTATGGGTCCCTTATATTCTATGTCCTTTGTTATAATGGAAATGCTGCAACGTTTGTACGAACATTTCTTTGTCCCAGAGAACAGGAATACTCTTATTAAATTAATAGACGTTGAAATTCGGGACTTAATCGGCACAAATATGAAAAATCGGGAACTTATGCGTCCCGACTTTTAAAAAATATTCAGCGCGAAAATGTTCTAAAATCGGTACTGTGCCGCCAAAATCGGTACGAATGATCACCGTACATAGGATGGATTTGCGAGTTTGCGGCATTGCAATTCGCCGACCGCTTTTCGACACTGATTAGAGCTTAGTGAACTCTTTTTATTTTAAGGCAATCATTTCTATATATCCTCCCACTTTTAGAAGTACTTCAAAATGCATCGAAACATGAATTCATCAATAAGCGAACCATTTTTAATGAATTTTCGGGAGGAAAAATTTACCTTTCAAATTTGCGAAATATGGGTATCGCATTCCATTACCAAAAATTAGTGTTAGGTTCATTTAAATATATGCAATTTAAACTGAAGTTAGATAAGAAAAAGTTAACTGCAGTGAAATAATGAAAAAAATAATATTTACTGCCATTGCGCTCACATGAATACCTACATACATGCCAACTACAAACCCTCGAACATAAGAAGTTATCCGGAAAAAGGAAAAAAAAAACTATGTTTCGCGTGGAGTAGCGCACTTTGCACACTAACGTCCTCTTCGCAGAATTACAATGGGTTCGGTGGCTGTGAAAAATTGCGTCCGATAGTTTTTTTTTTTGTGCGGAAGTAATGCAACATAAAAATAAAGAGGAAGAATTGCTGAAAAATCGCTATGGAGAAATATTTTACAAGCAGATATAGTACGTGTAGAAAAATACAATTTTAGCTGAAATTTTTAACAGGAAGTAGCGCGCAATAGATTTGGGATTTCAGCATAGTGGAAATGCAAATAACCAGCAATAACAATAAGACGAGTAATTTGTATGCATATTCGCCAAAATGGGCGCTACCGAACAACTACAACAGAAGAACACAAAAAATAAAAAAAAAATAAAGGCAGACGAGGTGGAGCAGAATAGTGGAAGCGAGTTGTGTTTTATGTGCAACCAAAGTTTTTTTCGCCATACAATACGCCACAAGACAAGGGTGCTTTAAGACGAGAGGGCGGTACGAATGATAATGGCCTGACAGCTTTTATCCAACCCAAACCAAACGTAAATTTATGTTTTTGTTGTTAGCTTATCTACCATAGCTGTCGCTGCTATCGGCAAGCCAGCTTACACTTTTTCAACCAACCCATTGGCCCTGCTGGAAAAGTTGAGCATTGTGATCGATCATTTGCGAAAATAGTTGTCCTATGACTTATGTACATACCTCACTCGCGGGCTCATGGCAGGCATGTCGTTTATTGAATTGAAATGCCATTTGCAGAATGGCGCAACAATTCACTCTTTGTTCACATAAAGTATGACTGAAAATGTCCGAAAATCCATTTAAATCGATTTTTTATCTCATTTTTCAATTTCTCACATTGCACTTCAACTTTGACGCTGCAAACGCTCTTTTGTACGAAACCCATTTGCAGTATGGAAAGAAATTTCAATTTTCGCTTTACCGCCAAGCGTGACTTATTCACACATTCAATGGCACGGCACAACAGCTGCATGCAGCAAACAAATATTTTTATCCCAAACACTTAACCGGTGTCCTTCAGCTTCGAAGTACCTGGGCAAACCATTGACAATTCCATATGTACATACATATATACATACATACGTACATAGGCAGGTGTTCAGTGTGAGCGCTGACTTTTACACGAATTCAGTGCTCTTGAGTAAATAAATTTTTCAAATATGTTGACAACGTAAGAATGGGCGGATTTGAGTTGGTCGAGAAAGCAATGTCGATTACCCAATCACTCTTACCAGATATTAAGGAGAGGTATTAAAGTATTAACACATATTAACACATACAAATTTATTTCAATTCAGCTAAAAGCCAAAAAATCCATACCTTTGACTTTCTTTTCTAAGCAAAATGCACAAATTGGGCTGACCATTCCCCTAGCTCATGTGTCATTGGGTGAGGATCGATCCCTTTAACCTCTCTCTATTGTTACATTAATGGTAATTAATTCAGCTTAGTTACATGGTAAGTCGTCCGGTATCCGAAGCACTCCCATCGTGAAGGGGCCTTTGAATAGCTCTGGTCAGTCGCGGGTGACAACTTGGTGCGGCGGTTTATGAAGTATAAGAGGCGTGCGTGCAGGGTTTAAGGGGAGAAAAATGTGCGAGTACCTTTTGACTAGTTAGGTGTTCACGGGAGAGGATGGAAAACCACAAACGACTCAACAGTTTAAGATTTCTTATAAAGCGCTTCATAAGTTTGGGCCGATTTACCTTTAGCTAGTAATATCCCTTCTCTATTTTTTATATATGGTCATCGCTCCTGTATATCATACAAATGTATAGCCGGAGTTTTTATACCGTTTCGATAGTCTATAGAGTACCAAAATGTTGTTGCACCTAGCGTACGTATTTTAACAGGTAAATTAAAATATTGAGCACAGTTGCTTAATTACCAAAAACTGAAATTATAGTTTATTTTATAACATTATTAAAAATGGTTAGAAGGTTAAAAACAAAAAAGGGTTTACTAGAAAAAAATTTCACGAATATAGCTTTTATGGGTAGACCAATATCCGCTGTCGCAAGATTCAGGATATGGTGGGTAGAGAACAAATTAAAAAAAAAAATTGTCGGTAGACCAGATTTTACTGGAAATCGATCCCGTACGCGGTTTTCTGGCTGCTGAGAGGAGAAATAAGAGAGTAAATAAGGTCCTCTCTTGGTCAGAAGTTACCAGTTTTGGTCCGAAAACCAAGAACACGGGATCAAACGTAATATATGGACACGGAGTTAAGTATTTCTTATTCAATAAGTGATTGATTTGTCTAGGACATTGACTAACAAAATATAAAGGGCTTTTATGTGAATTCTTTTAAAATTATACGTCATTTATAATTTTGTCATACTTACTTGGCTATAAACTTTCAATACCTTATTTTCCTCTATTTAATTGGGTTAAAAAATGTGTTGAAGGCAAGCAAACGGCGGGGTATTGTTTTGGGCGTGAATTCAGCTGATTTTTCGAAGGACTCCCAAGCTCTGTTTGTAATTTCAAGAGCGCAATTTGGGTTTTATCAAAAATTTCTAACCATTTATCTTCGAGTAAATGAACTACATATACCAAAGCTTTTTTATACTGCTAGCCATTTGAGTTTTGGAACCGTTATACATATTGGAAACAAAGTGTATCTCAAGTAAATACGGGTTTTCAAATTTCCTCAATAATTGTCGACACAAACTTAATAAGCCGTAGAATCTATTAAAAAATATATAATGCAAATTTTTAAAGCGTACCCGCGAGAAAATTGCTCTATATATTAACCGATCCTTTCACAGTGAAATTTTTTCGCAATTAAAAATAATTAATTTGTGACCGTTTTTTGTATACTAGGGAAGCAAGCCTTTCGATTTTAACTTAAGTTTTGGTTTCAACGCTTCCGAATTTTAGTGCCTGGTCCATCTCCTACTCGCATATGCGCGGAATTCAAGTCACGTTTTATGATCCGCGACTTGCGGTATTTGTTGATATTTATTTTCATGGACATGATTTTATGTTTGCCAAGCGGATTTCGAAGTATTGGATTCACTATGGCTTTAATGGCTTTTGGCATTCGCACAATGCCAGAACTACCGGATTTTCCTCGGTCGACTGTTACACCAGCCTTGGAAAATAACTTCACGATACGATACACAAAATTTCAATTGATTTTGAGTGGCCGCAACATCTGAAATATTTCAACAATTCCGACGACACGATTCTCGAGCGAACCCCACTTTAGGTTTGCAAACAACTTTCTCATATACATAAAAACCTTTAATTCCAAAATTATTTAAAAAATTCAATGCAATTGCAATTAACAGTATAGGTATGAAGAAAAAATTCTGTAGAATAAAATCAGATCAAGTTTTTTGATGTATAATGACGACTACGTATTTAAAATGGGTACCACGAATAACTGCAGGTGTCATAACTCCAATTTAAAAATTTGTAATTACGTCACTCCTTATACATACAGTGACAGAAGCCAACTTTTTTACTTGGGGTTATGTCACTTCTTATAAGGTGTCACAAGCCCAATTGGGTTTGGGAGACACAAAAAAAAAGTATATTAAAAGATGCTTAAAAAACTATATAGAAATTTTCTATTAAAATGGTTTGTTCCATTATATATATGTATATCCATTTACCATGGAAAAGTCAAAATCAAACGTACATTTTTACATAGCGTGTGAGTTACCTAGACGAGATGAGAATGTTGCTCATACGCCATGTACGTACTTTCGTTTTTAACTTTCCCGTAAATAAATGACAGATATATAGGTCCACCATTTTTAATTTTTTTAATTTTCAGATTCATAATCAGCGACCTTAAAAATCCCAAACTATACAATTTTAAGCGAATCCAATCGATTTCGATTTTTTTTTGTCCGCCCTTTTGAATTTTTCCAATATTATTTCTTATTCGTAATCAGCGAACCCGATTCCCCTCGAGTAAAGAATTCTAAGTGAATCCGATAAATTTTACAAAAA
>NW_023458555.1:41729400-41752711 GCF_013731165.1 Rhagoletis pomonella | reverse complement strand
AGAACCGATGAGATTTTGCAAATTTTATGCGTTTTTTTTAAAAAAAAAGGTATCAAGCTCTTAAAAAATCACCCGTTAGTTCACGGCGACCTGGGAACACTGTTCACTTGCGTGCATTCATTGTAAATGTCAAAAAGTTCTAGAAATATTATATGCCATTAAAGGGTTGTGTGTAGCAGCAACAGCACCAACAGTGGATATAAAATAAAAAACGTTACAGTTACACTGAGGGGAAAAAATATTAAAATCAAATAGAAACGTAATTGATCTTACTATAAACGTCAACGAAAGTACTGTATATTGGTAAATATTCAATTCAATTACGCGCATATTAAAATGACCTCGTTCATACTGAAAAAGCATCCGCGAAGTGAATAATCAAGACAAAAACTAAAAAAAAATTTAATTTGCATGTTTGCCGGCAGTGGAATTCGAACCCGACCATCTCCGGATATCAACGACTTGTGGCAAGCATCTTTGCGCACTCAGCTACACCCAGGCATATAAATTCGCTTTCAACTGTTGAATATCCATCAACACCGCACGCGATTTGTACTATGTATGTATGTGTGTGGTGTCGCCGTTCTCAGAGCGGCGCTCTGCATGCTTGGGGTGCGTATGTACACTTACATATACATACTCAGATGTGAACAGTCAAATACGTGCGTAATAAATTTTGTATGAAAATATTATTTTTAAATACGAACATTTTTAAACGATAATCAAATATAAAGTATTCATTTCTACTATGCATTATTTCCCTCAGTGTACGATGATACCCAGTCGGAAAGTTGTAGCAATGCATTACATGCGTGATAAATAATCGAATGTACTATTTCTTATGAGTTCTCGATTATATTACTGCTAACTATGTAATCAGCATTCTAATGTATTCAAAAAGTTCCAAAAATTTCATATTAAAACACATTCATTTCTCGATACTAGGTAATGCAAAATTGACGTCGTCCTGGGGAAAAAATGCATATTCGAATGTGAAAAGGGTTGTTTTACTGATTATTTTTTCGATTACTATACATTACATTTTCCCACTGGGTAGCTATAACATCAAAGGAAAATAAGAGTATGTGTGCGAACTTGGGTGGCAAAGATTACAAAATATGACTTTTTTTTAAGTAATTGATTGGCGGAAGACAGCGCACGGTATATGAAAAAGGAAACATAGTCGCTAATGTACTTTGTTGTGTCAGCAACATCGTCCTTCGGTCAAAATAAAAAAGTTGCACTCTTTGCATAAATTGAATATGTACAGCGATTTTAAATTTCAGGAGGAAGTCTGTTTAATACCTCCTGAGCTTCTCTTAAAGAGAATTTACTGGGTTACATGAAACACTTGTATATGTATATATATATATATGTATACTTGTACGAGTTTTTAGGGTTTCTCTCTTACCTTAGGTGCTATTTTTAAAACTTGGGGATATGTCAATCCATCTGTACACGCTAAAAAGTGCATGTAAAACCACTACTGAAAAGTCTTTATTTTCCAACCAGAATCTGTGCAAATATGCGCACAAGACGTTCGAGATTGGATTTTGACCATGATTTGTTTAAAATATATACATAGATATACGCATGAAATGTTTAAAACTACAAACATTTTGAAAGTAAAAATATATTTTTTACAAACAATAATTATTAAGTGCTCATTTTAACCCAATTTTAAATACTTTGTGTGTAATTTTGCTCTACGTGACATATTTGGTATTAAAAAGTAAACAGACAATGTTTAATTTTGCACACATTAGGAGAGAAAGCTGGTTAGCTCTCTTTATATGCATACATTTAAACAAACATTTTCTAGGGGATATTTTAAACATTTTATGTGTAAACTGTGAAATTGTGAACAATAAATGTTTAGAACTCAACAAACAAATTTGAAATTTGTTCTGCCTCACACATATAATAAGTAAAAGTAAACAAGCAGTGTTTTAATTTAATTAACACGGTGTGTAAATATTCATTCAGTAAGATATGAAACTGGTTACCTATCTTAATATGCACAAATTTAAAGAAACATTTTTTAGAGTGTAGTGATATTAACCCTTTTTTTTAGTTGAAGTTATGTCACTTTGTAAGGAGTGACATATTTCCAAACAAAAAGGCGACAAAATAATTTTGCAAACCAAAAGAATTTTGAATATGCAAGAGTAATGATAAAATGCATTTTTATCAAAACACTGTCATATAAGCTGACTTTGCCTACATTATTTTCTTGTCAGCACCTATAGGCGATCTAATATTACAACATAAATTTAACTGAGAATCATTACTTACTAGACGCTACGTTGCTGAGATTCCACCATGTGGATACAAACAATTGTTTATAACGTGATTTTACGAAGTAGAATTCTTCTTCCTGTGTTGCCCGAAAAGAGGGCGGTAGTATTTTTGCGCAGAACTTCTTTTTGCGTAGGCGGCCTTCGGCGATTTTTTATTCCAAATTTTAACTATAAATTAAAATATAGTTTTTGTACAGAAAACGCCGTTGGCGAAATTGATTAACAAATGGCGAGATTTTCGTTCCATATTTTCACAATATAAATATTTGAATATATATTTTTTTATATTAAAAAAGGGGTCAAATTTAATATCCCAATTTTCCGAATTTAAGCTTATATTCCAGCCCAAGAAAAATTACAAGAAATATTTTCCATTATTTCTTTCGATTGCAAAAAATCCTTTGCCATTACTTTAAATTTGCTTGAAGAAATATTTGTGTACATATGGGACATTCCTGTCAAATGGACCAAAGCTCTTTCCAAAATTCTATGGGATAGAAATTAACGTAAAGCATGCCAAAAGACTCGCGTGCATTAAATAAAACGTAGCCGAATTGAAAATTCAGTATTGTACGTAAATGATGCGACCCCTGCGCCGTGTCCGTAAACGCGTAAATAAATTTGCCATTCAGTTTGTTAAAATAGTTGTGAGTTATTTGATCAAGACTGATTCTTATATTTTTAAAGTCGCTGATAACTAATATAGCAACAGGATTTCGATATTCAAAATGGCGGATCCAATATGGCGAAAGATTTTTGTAAAATTTATCGGATTCACTTAGAATTCTTTACTCGAGGGGAATCGGGTTCGCTGATTACGAATAAGAAATAATATTGGAAAAATTCAAAATGCCGGACCCAATATGGCGGACAAAAAAAAAAAAATCAAAATCGATTGGATTCGCTTAAAATTCTACAGGTTGGGGTTTTTAAGGTCGCTGATTATGAATCTGAAATCAAATTTAAAAAATTCAAAAACGAAAGTACGTACATGGCGTATGAGCAACATTCTCATCTCGTCTAGGTAACTCACACGCTATGTACATATGTACGTTTGATTTTGACATTTCCATGGTAAATGGATATACATACATATATATAATGGAACAAACCATTTTAATAGAAAATTTCTATACAGTTCTTTGAGCATCTTTTAATATACTTTTTTTTGTTTCTTCCAAACCCAATTGGGCTTGTGACACCTTATAAGAAGTGACATAACCCCAAGTAAAAAAGTTGGCTTCTGACACTGTATAAGGAGTGACATAAATCCAAATTTTAAAATTATAGTTATGACACTTGAAGTTATTCGTGGTACCCATTCTAAATACTTAGTCGTCATTATACATTAAAAAACTTGATCTCCGTTTATTTTTTCTTAAACTTCATACCTATACTGTTAATTGCAATTGTATTGAATTTTTTAAATAATTTTGGAATTAAAGGTTTTTATGTATATAAGAAAGTTGTTTGCAAACCTAAAGTGGGGTTCGCTCGAGAATCGTGTCGTCGGAATTTTTGAAATATTTCGGATGTTGCGGCCACTCAAAATTAATTAAAATTTTGTGTATCGTATCGTGAAGTTATTTTCCAAGGCTGGTGTAACAGTCGACCGAGGAAAATATGGTTATTCTCGCATTGTGCGAACACAACGGTCACAAATGAATTATTTTTAATAGCGAAAAAATTTTCACTGTGGACAGATCGTTCAATATACAGAGCCATGTTCTCAGGGGAACACTTTAAAAATTTGCATTATAATATCTTTTAATAGAGATTCTACGGCTTATTAAGTTTGTGTCGACATTTATTAAGGAAATTTGAAAAACTGTATTTACATGAGATACACATTGCTTCCAATATGTATAACGGTTCCAAAACTCAAATGGCTAATGGTATAAAAAAGTTTTGGTATATGTAGTTCATTTACTCGGAGATAAATGGTTAGACATTTTTGATAAAACCCAAATTGCGCTCTTGAAATTACAAACAGAGCTTGGGAGTCCTTCGAAAAATCAGCTGAATTCACGCCCAAAACAATACCCCGCCGTTTGCCTGCCTTCAAAACATTTTTTAACCCAATTAAATAGAGGAAAATAAGGTATTGAAAGTTTATAGCCAAGTAAGTATGAAAAAATTATAAATGACGTATAATTTTAAAAGAATTCATATAAAAGCCCTTTATATTTTGTTAGTCAATGTCCTAGACAAATCAGTCACTTATTGAATAAGAAATACTTAACTCCGTGTCCATATATTACGTTTGATCCCGTATTCTTGGTTTTCGGACCAAAACTGGTAACTTCTGACAAAGAGAGGACCTTATTTACTGTCTTATTTCTCCTCTCAGCTGCCAGAGAACCGCGTACGGGATCGATTTCCAGTAAAATCTGGTCTACCGACAATTTTTTTTTTAATTTGTTCTCTACCCACCATATCATGAACCTTGGGACAGCGGATATTGATCTACCCATAAAAGCTATATTAGTGAAATTTTTTTCTAGTAAAAACTTTTTTGTTTTTAACCTTCTAACCATTTTTAATAATGTTATAAAATAAACTATAATTTCAGTTTTTGGTAATTAAGCAACTGTGCTCAATATTTTAATTTACCTGTTAAAATACGTACGCTTAATGGTATAAAAACTCCGGATATACATTTGTATGTATATAAAAAGGAGAGAAGGGATATTACTAGCTAAAGGTAAATCGGCCCAAACTTATGAAGCGCTTTATAAGAAATCTTAAACTGTCGAGTCGTTTGTAGTTTTCCATCCTCTCCCGTGAACACCTAACTAGTCAAAAGGTACTCGCACATTTTTCTCCCCTTAAACCCTGCACCCACGCCTCTTATACTTCATAAACCGCCGCACCAAGTTGTCATATGGCCCGCGACTGGCCAGAGCTATTCAAAGGCCCCTTCACGATGGGAGTGCTTCGGATACCGGACGACTTACCACGTAACTAAGCTTAATTAATTACCATTAATGTAATAATAGAGAGAGGCTAAAGTGATCGATCCTCACCCAATGACACATGAGCTAGGGGAATGGTCAGCCCAATTTGTGCATTTTGCTTAGAAAAGAAAGTCAAAGGTACGGATTTTTTGGCTTTTAGCTGAATTGAAATAAATTTGTATGTGTTAATATGTGTTAATACTTCAATAACTCTCCTTAATATCTGGTAAGAGTGATTGGGTAATCGACATTGCTTTCTCGACCAACTCAAATCCGCCCATTCTTACGTTGTCAACATATTTGAAAAATTTATTTACTCAAGAGCACTGAATTCGTGTAAAAGTCAGCGCTCACACTGAACACCTGCCTATGTACGTATGTATGTATATATGTATGTACATATGGAATTGTCAATGGTTTGCCCAGGTACTTCGAAGCTGGAGGACACCGGTTAAGTGTTTGGGATAAAAATATTTGTTTGCTGCATGCAGCTGTTGTGCCGTGCCATTGAATGTGTGAATAAGTCACGCTTGGCGGTAAAGCGAAAATCGAAATTTCTTTCCATACTGCAAATGGGTTTCGAACAAAAGAGCGTTTGCAGCGTCAAAGTTGAAGTGCAATGTGAGGAATTGAAAAATGAGATAAAAAATCGATTTAAATGGATTTTCGGACATTTTCAGTCATACTTTATGTGAACAAAGAGTGAATTGTTGCGCCATTCTGCAAATGGCATTTCAATTCAATAAACGACATGCCTGCCATGAGCTCGCGAGTGAGGTATGTACATACATAGGTCATAGGACAACTATTTTCGCAAATGATCGATCACAATGCTCAACTTTTCCAGCAGGGCCAATGGGTTGGTTGAAAAAGTGTAAGCTGGCTTGCCGATTGCAGCGACAGCTATGGTAGATAAGCTAACAACAAAAACATAAATTTACGTTTGGTTTGGGTTGGATAAAAGCTGTCAGGCCATTATCATTCGTACCGCCCTCTCGTCTTAAAGCACCCTTGTCTTGTGGAGTATTGTATGGCGAAAAAAACTTTGGTTGCACATAAAACACAACTCGCTTCCACTATTCTGCTCCACCTCGTCTGCCTTTATTTTTTTTTTATTTTTTGTGTTCTTCTGTTGTAGTTGTTCGGTAGCGCCCATTTTGGCGAATATGCATACAAATTACTCGTCTTATTGTTATTGCTGGTTATTTGCATTTCCACTATGCTGAAATCCCAAATCTATTGCGCGCTACTTCCTGTTAAAAATTTCAGCTAAAATTGTATTTTTCTACACGTACTATAACTGCTTGTAAAATATTTCTCCATAGCGATTTTTCAGCAATTCTTCCTCTTTATTTTTATGTTGCATTACTTCCGCACAAAAAAAAGAAAAACTATCGGACGCAATTTTTCACAGCCACCGAACCCATTGTAATTCTGCGAAGAGGACGTTAGTGTGCAAAGTGCGCTACTCCACGCGAAACATAGTTTTTTTTCCTTTTTTCCGGATAACTTCTTATGTTCCAGGGTTTGTAGTTGGCATGTATGTAGGTATTCATGTGTGCGCAATGGCAGTAAATATTATTTTTTTCATTATTTCACTGCAGTTAACTTTTTCTTATCTAACTTCAGTTTAAATTGCATATATTTAAATGAACCTAACACTAATTTTTGGTAATGAAATGCGATACCCATATTTCGCAAATTTGAAAGGCAAATTTTCCTTCCCGAAAATTTATTAAAAAAGGTTCGCTTATTGATGAATTCATGTTTCGATGCATTTTGAAGTACTTCTAAAAGTGGGAGGATATATAGAAATGATTGCCTTAAAATAAAAAGAGGTCACTAAGCTCTAATCAGTGTCGAAAAGCGGTCGGCGAATTGCAATGCCGCAAACTCGCAAATCCATCTTATGTACGGTGATCATTCGTACCGATTTTGGCGGCACAGTGCCGATTTTAGAACATTTTCGCGCTAAATATTTTTTAAAAGTCGGGACTGTGTTCGTGGGCGCCCTTGCTTTCGTTATCCACCCATGGGGGCGGAGTCGAAAGATTTTTTCACCGGAGTATCGTTATCCATGCGCAAAACATATCTAAGCCAGCGCAATCGTTGTATTTTTATGCGCCTAACTATGCCCATGTCGTTAAAAAGCTCGTACAGTTCGTTATTCCATCTTCTCCGGTACTCGTCGCCCAGGCGAACGGGGCCATAGATCTTGCGAGGAATAATTCTCTCGGAAGCTCCCAAAGCCTTCTCATCTTTGTTAGATATCGTCCATGTTTCTGCGCGATATAAGAGGACGGGCATAATGAGAGATTTGTAAAGCATGATTTTTGTTCGTCGAGAGAGAACTCTGCTTTTCAATTGCCTACCGAGCCCAAAATACCACCTGTTGGCAAGAGTAACTCTTCGCTTTATCTCTAGACCGACATTGTTGGTGATATTTATGCAAAGTCCTTTACTACTTGAAAGTTATGACTGCCCACAGTGACGTGTGTCCCAATACGCGAAGACTTTTATGTGTTGCCAGGAGGTACTTGGTCTTGTCCTCGTTCAGCGCCAGACCAACCTCGCTGCAAAATACTGCGCTGATGCCAGCAGCTGTATATGGTGCCGCTGCGATCCAGATTGGCAGCTCTTATAACGCCTTCCAGCATCAGATTGAAAAAATTGCATGATAGTGAATCGCTTTGTCTAAACCCTCGTTTGGTCTCAAACGGCGCGGAGGTTCTTCCCAATTTGGACGGAGCTGTAAGTTGAGCTCAGTGTAACTCTACATAGTTTTATTAGTCTTGCGGGGATCCCAAAGTTAGACATGGCATTGTACAGGCAGCTTCTCTTCGTGCTACCAAAAGCAGTTTTAAAATCAACAAAAAGATGTTGTGTGCCGATTTTCAAACGAGTGTCTTTTACAGAATTTGATGCGCTGTGAAAATCTGGTCAATAGTGGACTTAACAGGTCTTAAACCACACTGATAAGGTCCAATCAGTTGGTTCGTAAAGGGCTTCAGTCTTTCACACAGTATAGTCGACAGGAACTTGTATGCAATATTATGAAGGCTTATTCCGCGATGATTGGCGCAAACGGCGGGATCTTCCCTCTTGTGGATTGGGCAAAGTACACTGAGATTCCAATCTTCCGGTATCATCAGACCAAATTCTGCTTAATAGCTGGTACTCCGGGGACCTTGTTGTTTTTAAGCCGCCATATTGCTGTTCTTACCCTGTCTTGGTCAAGTGGGGTAACGTGAACTCCGTCCCTATACATTGGCTCGGATTATTCTTCTTTAAACGTGCCATCTGTGTTGCCCTTCTGAAGCATTGAGAAGTATTTTCTCCATATCTCAAATGTACTCTGGTCATCTGTTACCAAATTTCCATTTTCATCTCCACAGGAACATGCCCGGTCTTGAAACCATTTGATTGCTGCCTTATTTTGTGATAGAATTTTCGAGCCACATTCCTGTCTGCCAGCATCATAAGCTCTGGAATGCAATGGGGTATAGCCGTTCTTCTGGGTATGCAGTTACAGTTGCACGGCTATACTCAATCCCGACTCGTGCGGCCTCGTTCGCACACTCTGGGAAACGTGGGAAACCCATGTGCGAGATGCGGTAAACAACCCAAGTGGAGCCTTGGGTCACGGCAGAAAAAGAAGGAGCTTCGGTGGGGCCACTCCGACTTATTCGGTTTAAGGGTTCACCCAAGTTTGCAGCGTCTGTTCATCAGTAGCAAAATCTGCGAAAAATTTTACCATTGTCATGACTTTCGCCATTTTTCAACAATTTCTGTAGAAAATATGTAGCATGTGCAAATGCCAACGTTGTAGAGATTTTTACGCTCCCGATCTTCCGTATAATTTTTTTTTTTGTGAGATGATTAGATCACGGCCGGGAACGTTCCAAACATAGCGATCGAAGGGAAGGCGGTACAGTACGATGTGCTTAATTCTATAAAACACATAGACACCCCCATTGAAAACAGTATAGCTTTTTGAAATATTCAACATGGAATATCAAATACGGCGTCTAAACTAACCGTAAATTAGGTTTTGCTTTACAACTTTTGTTCCACCGGAGAACCCAACATTAAAAAAGGAAAAGTAACAACAAATTGTTATGCTTTTGAGGTTGCTGATTATAATCGAAAAATTTATATTTCACGTATCGCAAGATCGATACAACGGTAGCACGGGAGGCAACGGATACTACCTTTTACAATTTGGGCAGGACGACTGTAGTAGGTACCCTGTAGGTGGCGATTATTTATTTTAAACAAGCGATTTAATCTAATCGAATTATCTGTTCGAGCATTGCTGCTTCTTACAACACTTTTTTTTGTATCAAAATCCTACTAAATTTGGTTTTAAAATTAACCGAAATCATAACTCTGCTTCTGAGGGAAAGCTTTATAGCCTTAAATTTTCTGGTTCAAGCTTTATCGTTCATGTTGCTTAGATATACATTTAAGTAAGTGGAATTGAACTCTGGGAGGAAAGCCGCAAAGTATTTAAGGGAATTTTTCATACAAGATTACATCATAAAAAAAGCTGTACGAATTGAACGAAAAACTGAATTCAGCTTAAAGGCAATTTAAAAAATGTTGAGTGAATTAAAAATTAAATTGAAGGGCAAATTTCCTTCAGACGTGTCCGCGTAACCATCAACTGATTTCTGATTAAAATGTTTGGAAAACGATTTCGATTGATGGACCCTTCTTAAGCCTTTAGCTCAAAGCAAAAGAAGGAATCATGATAAACATATGTAGATTTTTCCTTAAGACGAGCTGAAGTTTTGTTTGAGTCTTGCTTTATTTTAGCATTGAAAACCAAAATAACTGGAAACTCCGATTATTTAATCAATTAATAATTAGCTGCAATTATTTTTTTGGCCCTGCAATTATTCATTTGACACATTAGCCGTGGTGTAAATTTTAATCGTGATTCTTAAACGTAGGGATAGACAAGAAACATGATGTGAGAATAAGCCGGGAGTCCGAAGCTGGTGGTGAGATAAAAGTATTTTTGATGCATGGAAGTTCGCCAACTTTATTGTGACTGTGCGTTTCCTGAAAGTATTCGATGCAGTACGTGCCGGTGGTAGTAGAACGGTGGCCTCCTTTGCATTGGAAAGACCAGATGGAAAGGGCCATTGCTACACTTGGCATTTTCGATTGGCATCAGTTAGCAAGAAGAAGAAACGACTGCATGTCATGCTAAACTCGCTTAAGCGGTTATAGCGCCATTGAAGTAGAAGAAGACACTATGTGGCAATATCAAGCAATTTCCAATATTCATATTGCATGCATACAGTTAAAATATTTATAAGAAATCTGTTTTTTTTTTCTTCTTCTAAGGATTCGAATATAGCTATTTAAATATCATGCTAAAATCAAAGCAGTGCGCCATCTAATGCACTTATTACCCAGTAAAAGTGAATGAAAGTAAACTTAAAAATGTGCAGCCTCTTTGCCGGCCGGCTCATACAAATAGCGTTCTTAGATTCACTCAGCTCCCAGCAGTACTGGTAGCTAAGAAAATCATAAAAATCTCCACAATTGCTTGCACTTAAGTGCTCTTAAAGTGCGCATTATGTGTTACATCGCCAAACCCTCTCCTGCATTTAACAACAAAATTGTCGCCGCCGTCGCCTCACGAAGCACAGATCATTGAGAATATGCAATGCTAGCTATATTTTGTTGGTTTTATTTTTGTTAGCTTTTACTTATTTATTTCTACATTGGCACGCGTATAAATTATGGTAATAAAAATAAAATCGCCATTTTATACAGACTTTTTCCATTCGATTTTTACAACTCTCCTTAACTACGAAATAGTCCTCACCAATACACGTACGCTCATTTATAAACATACTTACCCAGCAGGAAATGTATCTAACTGTATGTTAACTTTAAGTTTTTAGGAAGGAACTAATGGTAACTATTATCTATAGATCTTTGAGGAAAGCTTACTTTACTATAAATTCTCGATTACGTCTGCATGACTCCAGCATTACTTTTCAACTTATTTTAAGTTAGCTCTTTGTAGTTAACTAAAAGTTATATATATATTATTTCGAAATCCCGCAAAAAATCTGACTGCAAGTGAGTTATTTTTTTTAATAATTGATAATTTTTTCTGCAGGGCAGCAACATCTGCTTGTTTTTTTTCATTCTTCTCCCGTACTGTCAAACAAATAAACTTTCCGCATTTTTCGTAAATTTTCACATATGTATTGTTTTCTTACCATTGGCCATTGGACATTATGGTTTGTTTTTATTTGATTCCTGATGTGCAAACTGTTGTGTTTTACTTCTCCTACCATTTTCTGAATGTATTTTTGATTCATTGTTGTTTTTCATTTGCTTGCTTTCCATCGTTTCACATTTATTGTACTCCGCAATAATACATATCCACCACTCCCACTCCCCACTGTCCCCTCTTCATTCACAGCTGATACTTGTTTACGTTTTTTTTTTTGGTATTTTATGAATGCGCATTCATTGTGTGTATAAAAATGGAAATATTTGTGTATGAAAAGAAATTCGCTGATCTAGTTTTTTGCACGATACTGCGCTAGCATTCGCTTTACGCTTGTTTTACTAGTTTCTCATTTCCTTTCGGTGTATTTTTTGGCACGGAATGGATTTCCTCAGCATATTTTAACATAATCACTTAGCAAATAGGAGTGCTTTAGTAGCAAATACATGCATATACATATATGTATGTATCTACGTACATACATTGCAGTGAGCAAGTGTACAATTACTTTATCATTTATAGTTTGCGATGTTAGTTAGCATTTATGTATGTATGTATGTATGTCACATCCACATATGTATGTATATGTATTTAAAAAATTTCGGAGCTTTGTGTATGCATTTCAAAGTAATTATTCAGCCACACTCCAAAAATTTTGCAACAACTAAGTTTACACTCTCACACAAGTTGTTACATAAACGCGCTTGGTTAAAATTTGGCTTGATCCTGTTCAAAACGTGTATTTATGTAGTTAAAGGTGCATACTAACACTCTGTAGGGCCTGGGCTCGATCCATGATCCGGGCAACAACTACATTAGTAAATGTTTTTTCTAACAGCGGTCGCCCCTCGGCTTGCAATGGCAAACATCCGAGTGTATTTCTGCCTTGAAAAAGCTTCTAATAAAACCATTTGCCGCCACAAAAACGCACACCACATTTACATTAGACTGTGTTAAATAAAACGAACGTTCTTTTTCTTTTGGTCCCATATGAAAAATTTGTTGTAAGACACAAAAAAGTAATTGTGGCCAAATTTCAGTCCTCGGTCTTAATTTTTCAGTTAGCGCTTGCAAAATTATGAATTTTTGATAAAAAAAAAATTAATTTCTGCTACCTTTTTAATAAACAATTAAATATATGTTAAAAAATTAAAAAGTTATCTTGTACCCCATTATATTCCCCAGACATTTTATTCTGAATATTAATAATTACACGGTACTACAAAAAAAAGTCATGAAATACAACCGAAACAAACCCTAGTGTAGGTTGTAGGTATGGTCAAGTACAACACGAAAATACGTCCAGTATAATTTTATACAAAAAAAAATCATTATTTTCGTACTTGATGCACTTATTTATCAATAACTTGATCATTTTCCATCCGAACGCGATCAAGAAAAGAGGATTTATAGACCTTTAAAACGATGTATAACAATATAATGTTAGACCTTGCTTGTTGGCAGCGTTCATCGGTTAAATTATAACAAGCCCCCATTTTTATTAATTTTTTGAAATTTGACCATATCTAATTTCATTTATGTTCCGGACGTGGAGATTTTATGTGCAGTGTGGCAAAGCGGTTCATAACTACGTAGTCACAATTGATATATAAATACAATGGCTCTTAAGCAAAAAATTTATTTTTCATAAAATTGCAGGAAAATGGCCTTGGCACTGTCCACTTATGTATATCATATATGTATATTTCAAAAAATACTTGACCGATCTCCACCAAATTTGATATACACATTGAGCTTGGCCTCCTTAAGCACCGTGTTGATTTTTTTTTTAATAAAAAATAAAAATAAATAGTATTGATTTTCATGAATTCTATACCATTTCTACAAAAACTTATTTTCTTCAATATAGAACACATGGAAAACTTTGAGCGCTTTGAGCTACTTTTAAATATTTTTTATTTCAAAAAAAAAAAAAAAACGGGGGCAAAGTTTTATTCGATATAGAACAATCCTATTCCGACTTTAATTTTTCACATGTATTTGGAGTTTGAAGCATTTTTGCGCAGCAACGTCGAAAAGCGGCAGCAGTAACGATAGAAAACTGTGCTGTGCTGTCCGTACATCACTTCGAGAGTTAAAGCCACAGTACATGCAAACTGTTTGAAATTTCAGCCGAAGCAACAGAACAACAAACTGAAACTGACAATTCAGCCGTGCTGCGGGTTAGCTGTGGATATGTGCGCAGCAAAGCAAAGTCACAAAAGTTTCAAAAGGAAAGATTTGCTTTCGCAGCACAGCAACAGCAGGTTTTTTAGTGCTGTTGCTGTTATGTTGACAGTTTTTCAAACACTGCTTCTACGTGAACTTTGTTCCTTTTGTTTCAAACAAAATTCATGACACCTCACCAAGAGATTTCGAATTTAATTAGTCGGTTTGACTGGTCTCGGAATCATATTTATGACGAAGAAAATACTCAGTTTAGACCCATAAGTTCTCAGCACTTAGAAAAGTTTTTAAAGGGTGGGCTTTTTTAATATATACATTGTCATTCAAAAGTAATTTTTGTAATTTTTTTATAAAACTATGCTTCACGTTCAAACTTTTAAACTTAGAAAAATTCAAAAAATTTCCTTTAAATTTTGGATTATTTTATAATTTTTAGAAAAATTTTTAGTACGCATATAGTTCGGTTTTTTAAATTCTAGCAAAACAAGTCTAAGTTTTAAGCGGCTAAAAAATCGGATCTTGTTTAGATATTATAAGTAGGCAGTCGCCGCCCCATAGCTTTTGAGAGGCACACTTTCGAGTATTTCTATAACTTATTAGAATTTGCTATAAAAGGGTAAGGCTTCCTCAAGTGGGCCCCGAATTTACCAAGATTAATATTTTTCAATGATATTCAGGAAACAATTGAACATTTTTGCAGTGTTTTGGAAATTTTAATTTTTCTTTGAAAGCAAGTGTCCGAATGAAAAAATTTTTGGGTGCAGATTTAAAAAACATTAAACTATACAATGAATTCATTTACGTTACAGTGTTTTTTTGTTTGCAATAATTTTTTTTTTTATAAAAAATTGAACTTTTAAGCAATTTCTGCGCCGCGTGGACGAAAATGTTTAATAACAATTTCTGTAATAAACATTTCTGCATTTATCTGCGAAAAAATGCGTGCATTTCAGCAAAGAAAACATTCATCATCCAATCATCATTTTAAGGATATACCATTATTTAAGCTTGTATTCATATTTATGACTGCATTTGACTACAGAAAACAAGGAATAATGAAAACAAATTCGAGCTTTGATATGTTATTATTTTACTTAGCGTAAAGCAGACATTTACGCGGAGAAGCATATACATAAATTAAGTTAAGAATTAAGCTTTATTACGTGCAAAGTAAGTCAATAGCTTGAAAGATGGTCCATGTAGCTGCAATTTAACTTTAAGTTGTACAATTAAGTAACTACAATTTATTTCAATTAAGTCAACGGCCAATCCATGCCAGACTATGAGAAAGAAATAGGTGAAGGAATGGGAAAGTAAATCCTGCCAGAAGTAACTAAGTATCCATAAAACTGTAAGGGCAGAGAGTAAAAATAAAAACAAATATGGACCGATAAATCAATTTTGCATGCAATTTGAAATTTTTACATGGTTCAAGTGAGAGTCAGCTCCGAAAGACGTAAGATTGGAAAGGATCCGACCGCAATACGGGGAAGGCGGAAAGCGCAAAATATGCTTATGCACTCGTATTCCGCGAAGATACACGGAGGAGGTGAGTAACCAGCTAGACGGAGCATTATGCCTTAATATAGTACATATGCTTAAGCAACAATCCCTCTGCAATAACATTCGCATATGTTCATATACACATACTTTTTTACAAAGGCATATACATATGTACATAATTTGGCTATACATTCGACTGCCAAATGGCAGGTACACCACGGCGGATGATTTTTTTTTTGCTCTGCCAGCGTTAAGCAAGTGGAGTGATATTTTCAAGCACGCTGCTTGTGAGGAATGGGGAATACATACATATGTATATATGTATGTGGGCATGCCATTTTGTTATGGTTATATCAATACATTGAATAGGTGTGTGCATATGTAGAAACATATTACTTAAAGTTCTTTTCGAGTGGAAAATCCTCCTGTGGAACATAAAATTCAACTGAATCTTAATGGATTTTCTCTTGCGAAAATATTTTTTTTTTTTGCTTTTTCTTATTCAATATGGCACGTATGGCATATATGTACATACATATACACATATTTGCACATTATCTCCACCTCATCTATGGCAGTGACTATTTGTTTTCATTGTTTTTTTGTTCTTTTCTCTTCGCTTTTCAGACAAAATGTATTATACGAGGGATTGGTGTACACAATTTGTCTTTTATTGTTACATATATACGTTATTTATGCTTTACCTTCTTTAGCATAGTTTCTAAGTGGTTGGCTCTTTTGTTTTAAGCAATATAGCATTTCAATACATGCATTTACGTATGTAGATGCATACACACATACACAATGTGTACATATCGACGGTCCTCTGCATAACGACACAACTCAAGATTTCATGTTTTTGCGTTATATAGCCGATTAGGTTTATAAGCAACCATATTTTTCTGTGGCAAATCGACATAGGCTTAGTTGCTACTAATCCGGCAGAGGCGCAGTTTTGCCACGAAACCGAAGTATCTTACTACTGAACAGTGCACATGTCTTACATTTATCGTGAATATTATCATAAGTCAAAAATTATCGATGCTTTTATGTGAAATAACGACACTTTTCGTATTGTACCGTTGTTAAGCAATACAAAAAGGAATTTTTTCGGTTAACTACTTACGAGTTGTTGCTTATTTCGTATCTTTGCAGTCCAAAATTTACTAAATCTTTAGAAAAAGTGATAATTTGAAAGCTTAAAAATTTTCCCTACAGAATGATTGCAAACAATCCGGAATAATTACGTTCCAAGACATTATATTGCTAAATTATGAAACACAAAATCTTGAATTAGCTCTACTGAAACATATGAAATTTTGAGTTGGATCTTTATTGCAGAGTTGCAATATCCGTTTCAAAATTTAACAAACTCTGATGAAATTCATTGCCAAGACTTTACCATACGTCTGCGTAGAGCAAAAACTCTATTAAGCTTGCCAAACAGAGCGTGGAGTTATCGTAGAATTTTCGATCTACCCTACAAGAACTCTACGTGTTATATACCGTGTTAAGTAACGCGGATTTGTAACGTAATTGCATGTTATACTCCCATAGAATATTTACGATAATTTCCTAAGGCCGACATGAAAAATCTAACAGGATAACGTTTCTTAGATATATTATGTGTAACACACTGAAAATAAAATTTCGTAAAAATGCTACGAAAAACTTTCGTAGTATTGGTTTTTGTTCAACGTGCGAAACTTTCTTTTATAATACGAATACATTTTTCACAACGAAACAAGAGTTTAGAAACAATTCGTAAATATAACGAAAGTAGTTTCGTAAGGCATTTTTTTTTCAGTACAATTTATGAAAACTTCTGTTTATTTTACAAAACATGCGTAAATTACCGAAAAAATCTCTTGTTAATTGTATGAAGGCATTCTTAATATTTACGCATGGTTTTAAAATATACGAAATCTACAATTCTGTATTCGTTTTATTGATTAAATACTTTCGTACATAGTATTTACTTATGCAGAAACATGTTTTTAAAATTCGTACAATATACGAAAATATTCGTGTAATATGGGCATTCCCATGGTGGCGCACGTGACAGTCGTACGATTTCAATGTGATACAAAAAAGGAATACCATTTGTTTTCTTTAACTTTTTTGGGCGAATGTATAGCACATAATTAGCTCTATATTTAACCGAAAAATTAAATCAGTCGAACTGCTTGGTCCTGAAATATAAGCATTTAAAGACAAGTTCGTTACGTGACAAAAAATGGAAGTTGATTTTTTCTTTTCTTACAAAATCGCAAAACTCTGCGAATTGTGGATGGCTCTTTTGATGAAACTTATTTTGATATGATTTGGAGCAATTCTAGTTGTTTTTAGAGTTTTTTGAATTAATGCAAATTGTTTCAATTCTCTTTTACAACCCCAAGTGTGAAACGTGACGTGACGTGGCGTGACGTTACATAAATTTCCATCGTTATATTTTTGTTAATATTGCTTTTAAATGAATTTTCAACGCAAATAAAACATGTATTTTATGTAGAATATACTTTATATTTGACATTTGATTCGAACCAAATCGCACCATAAATAAGGTTTTTCGAAATATCTCGACCTTGGCACCACCTAGGAAGACCAATTTATGCAAACATTATTCTTCTTACATAGCCAGTATATATTTTAAAAAGCAGACAAATCGGCCCGTAAATACGTCAGATAGAAAACTTTTATTTTTTTTGTCGTGGTGGACCTTCCGCTGGAAACACCCATATACTAAATTCTCGGCAGTTTAATATTTGTTGTTTTATTGTTGCATAAAGCGTTGACACATGATCTCCATGCAATGGCTTATTAGAAAAAAATCAAACACTGGTGCGTATGCCCTGCAACACGTATGAACATGAGCATTAAATAATCCAAAACAAAGCACAAATTGCCTGATGGTTTTCGGTTTAGTTGATGTTGGTCGGAAACTGGACTCGAACCCAGGCCATGCGGAATGGTAGCGCACACTGCTAACCACTAAACCACAGCGGTCTCCAATCGTAACAAAAATTAAAAATAAAGAAAATGTATTTACTTTTTTTGAATAAATTAGCTTTAATACTTACTGATTTATCGAAGATTTTGTATTTCTCTAAATAATTGTTACATGGGACGTGGGCGTGGTTATTGTCCGATTTTAAAAATTTTTGGCCATTTGGTATGCTGTAGCAAGGCCACCAACTGTGCCAAGTTTGGAGAAATTGGTGCAACGGTTTCCAAGATATACACATGTAACCATAAGTGGGCGTAGCTACGCCCATTTCCAAATATTTATAATATTCTTATTTTTCGCCTAAAACTTATTGTAAATATCAATTTTGAGTGAATAATCTTCCGTAGTTACTACAATATCGCAGTTTTCGTATTTCTGAAAATTACTGTTATATGGGAAGTGGGCGTGGTTACGGTACGATTTTACCCATTTTCAATACCAACTTCTCTCAAATAAATGGAAACCTACATACCAAATTTGGTTGAGATATCCCAATTTTTGCTCGAGTTATCGTGTACACGGACGGACAGACAGACATGGCTTAGTCGACTTCTCTATTTATTCTGAGCACTTATGTATACATTTGTCTATATCTATCTCGATTCATTTGGGCTGTTAAAAACAACCGTTATGTGAACAAAGTTAATATACCGTTGTGCACAAGTGCGCTCGGGTATAATAATTAAGAACAATGCTGTCTTCGGCTATGGCAAAGGCTTCATACACGTTTGAAAGACGTTGGAAATTTTTGAAAACGGACTAAAATTGTATCCACTTTTCATATGACGGTAAATTTCATAAATGCTGAACATTCGATATCTAGAAAATTAAGAACTCTAATTTACTCAAAGTTGATGCTCACAACAATTCCATGAAAATAAAAATCACTAGGGAAAATGGGTGTGGAAAATGGGTGTGGTACCGCCAACTTTTAACTATATACGTTAATCTCATTAATTCTGACTGAACATGCTGTCCAAGTTGTCTGACATTGGGGGAAAATCACCCCTGCTTTATATGTAACGGCAGTTTTAGAAAGGTATTTAATGGTCGGCTTTGCCCCAATTTAGACTTTAATACTTGTATGTACTTGATGATTTGGGTAGAGCTTATCAATTAACACTTACACTTTACTAGCACCTCACTTCAACTCACCTGATTTCAACTAACAACAACCCAAATCACCTTACCTCAACTCCCCTCTCCTAAACACACCTATACTCAACTCATTTTATTTCTTATATTTACATGCTTGTAAATATTGCGCATACATTCAAATGTAAGTTGTCAAAAACACCTAAAAATTATCTCTCCATTACTGAATTTAAGTAAGTAAATAACTAAAACTCCAAAGTGGCATACAGTACATTAAGGTCGCCATTTGAGTAATAAATAAATTGGCGCACATGGCGTATTAGTAACATTTTAGCGCAAATGAAACAGTTTTGAAAAGAAAGTCAACCAACTTACACAGTTGTAACACATGACTCTTGTCAGCAACCTATACTCACACAATTTTAGTGGCGCTCATAAAAATTTTAGTGCCTATTTTCGTTTTTCACCAACACTTTTGCTTCCCCTTATTTCCTTTGCCTTCCATAATTCACAGGCCATAAAATATGTATGTAGCTAGAAACGACAGGCTATTGTGAAAAATGTTGACACGCCAAAAGGTTATGTGTGCACAGCAATTTCCTGCATTGTTGTCCATTGTTGCAGTGCTGCCACCAGCCTCTTTCACCCCGGCTCAACAACGCTCAGCGCAGCTTTCGCTTGTCCGGCCAATAAATCTCGGCTATGGGCACAATTTAGCATTTTACAATGCGTCAACGCTGTGAAACATGTGGTGTGGGCACTGACTTTTGACTTTGTTTTATGTGTGTGTATTCCGCTAACGGAGCAAGAGCAATTAGCGCTACAATGCCCGGCTGGCGATAGGAGGTGTTCGCCGTGCAGTTGAACTCCGCAAAAACAAAACTTACTTAGTTGTACGATTATGCAACAACAACAAGTATTTCGCATGTGTGTAGACGTACAAGTGTTTGTGTATATGCTGCAAAGTAGTATTGGTAGATTCACGCATGACCAATGGTGTGTAAGAATTCGAACCAATTATCTATTGATTGGGTATTGAATAATGGCATTTTTAAGCCCATTTCTAAATAAACTTTGTGCTTTTTTATTATCTACTGATTGGGTATTGAATAATGGCATTTCTAAGCCCATTTCTAAATAAACTTTGTGCTTTTTATGTAATTTTTTAATTTTTCATTTCTAAATATATATATTATTATATATTAGTATAAGTGCTTACCGCCAATTCCACTTTCGATTATGTTTAAATCGAAAATTAATATACGTGCGTGTTAGCTACAAATAAAACTCGAACCGATTCAGTCGCAGATTAATTGAGCCTTAAAACTCTGCAGTGCTTTGCTGATAGCCCCCAAGGGCGCACCAACCTAGTCCTTCGAGAGCAACATTGAGATCGCTACTCGTCTTTCAACTTACTTGAATACTTCTACTTATTACGCATCACATCGCCAGGCCATCGGAATCCTGATCGCCGTTTCCAATTCAATGTGAAGGTTTTTTAACGTCGGAGTTCCAACGCAGACACCTAACTAGTTGAATAGGTGAGTATCACAAAACCTACCCCCAAGCGATTATCAAAGTTAAAAAGATTGCCGTTTCCTACAACTTATTTTGTGTTCAGCTCTTTAGTTGAAAAACAAATTAGGAGCTTGCATTGTAGAGTCTACATATCGAGCCCTTACGGCAAAAATAACCTAAGCCTTATTTTTTCATTTTTTTTTTTTGATGCAGAAATATTCCTAGAGCATCTAGGTGCCTATCTGCATCAGAAAGAAAATTTTGACAAAAAATGGCGCTTACGTTATTTTGGCGGTTATGACTCGATATGTATTTTTCCCTATTAAAACCACCTGTAATTTTTGTTTGACTTAAATCTATAGTTAAACTTTATATAAGCGTTAAAGGATTAATATCACCAAATTATAGAACAGATCAACATTTCCTATCACAAAACTTACGAACTAAGTATATGATTAAGTAGTTGTTACAACTAAGCTAAGAAATCCATATCATCCATATCCATTTTTCGCCTTGAAAGCAATGTAAGAAAGAAGAAAGGGTACTTGAAGCATATACTAAACTTCATAATCACTAATTGCTCTAGGCGGTGAGACTACCTGGACTACAGCACAGCATTTATTTGAGGTTCGCAAGAGAACAGTAATAATCATTATTTGCATTACAACAGCTAATTTCACGACAGCCATATTAGGAATGAAATGAGTAGCATACAAATTTGGTGTTAGTTGTTGTTGCCGCTTCGATTCCATTTAGTGCTCTCTAACTCCTTATCAAACAGGTTTTTCGCCCTATGGAACTTTGCCAGTAAAGCTAATGTATGAATTCCTACGACCACTTCAGTTTTTTGTTATGAGCAAGAACTTGAACACAAACATATTAATATGATGAGCAGAGGTGATTAAGTTATGTAACTATTAAAATTTGGAAACGTTGAAAAACCAAAAATTAAAAAGTGGATCCTGTAGACACCAGTATGTCAAGGGTTAAGACATTTTTTTTTTTAAATATTGGAAATAATATACCAATCAACTGGTTAAGTTTTGCCAAAAAAAGTTCCAAACTTCCCATAGTGCAGTGAGACGAATAAAGGACTAGTCTCACTTACTACGCTAAACTTACTGGACGGAATTATGTAGCCACCAATGGAAGGGCAATCAAGATTCTTCCCCAATCCTTCAAGCTTAATTCGAAGAAGCATTGATAAAATTGCTGATCCCTTCGTCGGTGTAGTTATTCTTAATTACGCTTGGGAATACATATCCTGTACTTGGAGGAAGCTATCCTTTATATATATTACAAAACTTAATTTAACTTCCTTTATTCTTAAGATCGTAGATATACTGTACGCCCTAGGTATTAGGGAAAATCTAAAATTTTTAACACTCTCACGTCATACTCACTTTGCTTACTGGGTTGACAAGATCGGAAGGTCCATGAAGTCTAAGGAAATTAGGAAATTGCGCTGTGTAAATTGATATAACGCTACATGAGCGTGAACATCTTCTATAAATGTGATACGCGAAAGGATTTTTAGTTCAGTACAAAAGATCTGCACCGTTCGGTCGAATCTCCAAAATGAGATGTAAAATTAAAAGGCTCAAGCTGCAGATACACAATAAGGTTTTACATTTTGAAAAGATTTGCTACCTTTTAAAAAAGTATATTCAAATTATTTGCTTTTATTTTTGTTGAATATATTGAAATTACTAAAAAAAAATAAATTATTACGAAATGGGTGTCAAGCGAAATGGTTTTGATAATCTTTGTTTCTTAACCTAACATAGGAGGGTTGCCACCTTATTAAAAATCCAATTCCGCCTTATGGGTGATAGGCGAAAGGGGTTTCAGTAGGTAGTAGTTTGAAAATATTTTGAATAGGATTGCCACCTGCTTGAAATCTCGAATTTTGTTAACTTATACACAAGTTATATCAAATAGAATCAAAACATGGATGTCAAACGAAAGTGTTCAGAAATCTTAAGTTTGAACACTAAAAATATTTTCTAAGTGTTGGGAGAGGGATGCCAAAGTCAAATTATTCCATGAGTTGGAGGAATTATTAGTAGATGAATATCAATCTTTAGGGCTTCGAAAGGTCTTTATTTCTGAAATATGTAAAAAAAATCAAATTCAACTTGAATTAAGGCAATTATAGTAGATAACTGAAATACATCCAATCAATATGGTATCAGACGAAAGAGTTTAAGAATGTTTTAGTTTGAAAATATTTTGAAGAGTTTGAAAAGTCGAACCTGGTTATTTTGAACACTGAATTGAAAATGATAGAACGTACTTCTGCAGAACCCTCTTAAAAGCTGCAGGAGTAATGTAGAAGACTTATAGCTTATTTCCACCACAGGCTTAACAGCAATTAAGAGCTCAGAAAAGTACAAATAATTCCAACATGGGGTTATCGGGTTTTTTCTTAAGTTTTGCTTTTTTCCTTTCGTTTGCTTCTACTTAATAGGTGCAATTACCCCCC
>NW_023458555.1:41722777-41729300 GCF_013731165.1 Rhagoletis pomonella | reverse complement strand
GGGGGGTAATTGCACCTATTAAGTAGAAGCAAACGAAAGGAAAAAAAGCAAAACTTAAGAAAAAACCCGATAACCCCATGTTGGAATTATTTGAACTTTTCTGAGCTCTTAATTGCTGTTAAGCCTGTGGTGGAAATAAGCTATAAGTCTTCTACATTACTCCTGCAGCTTTTAAGAGGGTTCTGCAGAAGTACTTTCTATCATTTTCAATTCAGTGTTCAAAATAACCAGGTTCGACTTTTCAAACTCTTCAAAATATTTTCAAACTAAAACATTCTTAAACTCTTTCGTCTGATACCATATTGTGATACATATGTACATATGGATGTATTTCAGGTATCTACTATAATTGCCTTAATTCAAGTTGAATTCGATTTTTTTTTCCATATTTAAGAAATAAAGCCCTTTCAAAGCCCTTAAGATTGATATTCATCTACTAATAGGTCCTCCAACTCATTGAATAATTTGACTTTGGCAACCCTCTCCCAACACTTCGAAAATATTTTTAGTGTTCAAACTTAAGATTTCTGAACACTTTCGTTTGAGATCCATGTTTTGATATTATTTGATATAACTTGTGTATAAGTTAACAAAATTCGAGATTTCAAGCAGGTGGCAATCCTATTCAAAATATTTTCAAACTACTACCTTCTGAAACGACTTTAGTCTGTCACCCATGTGGTGATACATATTTATCTTACCTAATTCCCTTAATTCAAATTGAATAGGATTTTTAATAAGGTGGCAACCCTCCTATGTTAGGCTAAGAAAAAAAGATTATCAAAACCATTTCGCTTGACACCCATTTCGTAATAATTGATTTTTTTTTAGTAATTTTAATATATTTTTTTATAAGGTAGCAAATCTTTTCAAAACAGTAAAACCTTATTGCATATCCGCAGTTTGAGCCGTTTAATTTTACACCTCATTTTGAAGAATCGACCGATCGGTGCGGTTATGTTGGCAGTTAGCACATCTACACGCCCAGCGCTTTAATTTAATATACCGTTTTTGAAAATCGACCGAACGGTGCAGATCTTTTGTACTGAACTAAAAATGCCTTCGCGTATCACATTTATAGAAGATGTTCACGCGCATGAAGCGTTATATCAATTTACACAGCGCAATTTCCTAATTTCCTTAGACTTCATGGACCTTCCGATCTTGTCAACCCAGTAAGCAAAGTGAGTATGACGTGAGGGTGTTAAAAATTTAAGATTTTCCCGAATACCTAGGGCGTACAGTATATCTACGATCTTAAGAATGAATGAAGTTAAATTAAGTTTTGTAATATATATAAAGGATAACTTCCTCCAAGTACAGGATATGTATTCCCAAGCGTAATTAAGAATAACTACACCGACGAAGGGATCAGCGCTTTTATCAATGCTTCTTCGAATTAAGCTTGAAGGATTGGGGAAGAATCTTGATTGCCCTTCCATTGGTGGCTACATAATTCCGTCCAGTAAGTTTAGCGTAGTAAGTGAGACCAGTCCTTTAATCGTCTCACTGCACTATGGGAAGCTTGGAACTTTTTTTGGCAAAACTTAACCAGTTGATTGGCATATTATTTTCAATATTTTTTCAAAAATAAAAAATGTCTTAACCCTTGACATACTGGTGTCTAATGGATCCACTTTTTAATTTTTGGTTTTTCAACGTTTCCAAATTTTAATAGTTACATAACTTAGTCACCTCTGTTCATCATATTAATATGTTTGTGTATCAACTTATTGCTCATAATAAAAAACTGAAGTGGTCGTAGGAATTCATACATGAGCTTTACAGGCAAAGTCGCACAGGACGGAAAACCTATTTGATAAGGAGTTAGAGTGCACTAAATGGAATCAAAGCAGCAAAAACAATTAAGGCCAAATTAGTATACTACTCTTTTCGTTCCTAATATGGCTGTTGCGAAATTAGTTGTTGTAATGCAAATAATGTCTTTGCTAATGATCATTACTGTTCTCTTGCGAATCTCAAATAAATGCTGTGCTGTAGTCCAGGTAGTCTCACCGCCTAGAGCAATTAGTGATTATGAAGTTCAGTATATGCTTCAAGTACCCTTTCTATGGATATGGATGATATGGATTTCTTAGCTTAGTTGTTACAACTACTTAATCATATACTTAGTTCATAAGTTTTAACCGCCAAAATAACGTAAGCGGCATTTTTTGTCAAAATTTTCTTTTTGATGCAGAAATGCATCTAGATGCTCTAGGAATATTTCTGCATCAAAAAAAAAAAGACGTTGAAAAAAAACCCACATTGAATTGGAAACGACGATCAGGATTCCGATGGTCTGCCGATGTGATGCGTAATAAGTAGAAGTATTCAAGTAAGTTGAAAGACGACTAGCGAAGCGGATGCTGTGGCAATAAAATAGGCCAGCTCTCGGTCAGGTGGTTGCTGCTATCTCAATGTTGCTCTCGAAGGACTAAGTTGGTGCGCCCTTGGGGGTTATCAGCAAAGCACTGAAGAGTTTTAAGGCTCAATTATTCTGCGGTTGAATCGGTTCGAGTTTTATTTGTAGCTAACGCGCACGTATATTGATTTTCGATTTAAACATAATCGAAAGTGGAATTGGCGGTAAGCACTTATACTAATATATATATTTAGAAACGAAAAATGAAGAAATTATATAAAAAGCACAAAGTTTATTTAGAAATCGGCTTAGAAATGCCATTAATCAATACCCAATCAGTAGGTAATTGGTTCGAATTCTTGCACACCGTTGGTCATGCGTGAATCTACCAATACTACTTTGCAGCATATACACAAACACTTGTACGCCTACACACATGCGAAATGTTGCTGTTTTTGTTGCAAATGCATAATCGTACAACTAAGTAAATTTTGTTTTTGCGAAGTTCGACTGCACGGCGAACACCTCCTATCGCCAGCCGGGCATTGTAGCGCTAATTGCTCTTGCTCCGTTAGCGGAATACACACACATAAAACAAAGTCAAAAGTCAGTGCCCACACCACATGTTTCACAGCGTTGACGCATTGTAAAATGCTAAATTGTGCCCATAGCCGAGATTTATTGGCCGGACAAGCGAAAGCTGCGCTGAGCCTTGTTGAGCCGGGGTGAAAGAGGCTGGTGGCAGCACTGCAACAATGGACAACAATGCAGGAAATTGCTGTGCACACATAACCTTTTGGCGTGTCAACATTTTTCACAATAGCCTGTCGTTTCTAGCTACATACATATTTTATGGCCTATGAATTATGGAAGGCAAAGGAAATAAGGGGAAGAAAAAGTGTTGGTGAAAAACGAAAATAGGCACTAAAATTTTTATGAGCGCCACTAAAATTGTGTGAGTATAGGTTGCTGACAAGAGTCATGTGTTACAACTGTGTAAGTTGGTTGACTTTCTTTTCAAAACTGTTTCATTTCCGCTAAAATGTTACTAATACGCCATGTGCGCCAATTTATTTATTACTCAAATGGCGACCTTAATGTACTGTATGTCACTTTGGAGTTTTAGTTATTTACTTACTTAAATTCAGTAATGGAGAGATAATTTTTAGGTGTTTTTGACAACTTACATATGAATGTATGCGCAATATTTACAAGCAGTTTCGTTGCCTACAGCAATGCCGACCATTAAATATCTTTCCGAAACTGGGGTTATTTTCCCCTAATGTCAAACAACTTCGACAGCATGTTCAGTTAGAATTAAAGAGATAAACGTATATAGTTAAAAGTTGGCGGTACCACACCCATTTTTCAAAATTCCCTAGTGATATTTATTTTCATGGGATTGTTGTGACCATCAGCTTTGAGTAAATTAGAGTTCTTGAATTCCTAAATATCGAAGTTTCAGAATTTATGAAATTCACCGTTATATGAAAAGTGGATATAATTTTAGTTCGTTTTCAAAAATTTCAAACGTCTTTCAAACGTGCATGAAGCCTTTGCCATAGCCGAAGACAGCATTGTTCTTAATTATTATACCCGAGCGCACTTGTGCACAACGGTATATTAACTTTGTTCACATAACGGTTGTTTTTAACAGCCCAAACGAGATAGATATAGACAAATGTATACATAAATGCTCAGAATAAATAGAGAAGTCGACTAAGCCATGTCTGTCTGTCCGTCCGTGTACACGATAACTCGAGCAAAAATTGAGATGTCTTCCACTTCCCATATAACGGTAATTTTCAGAAATACGAAAACTGCGATATTTTAGTAACTATTGAAGATTATTCACTCAAATCTGATATTTAATATAAATTTTAGACGAAAAATAAGAATATTATAAATATTTTGAAAAAGAGCTTAGCCACGCCCACTTATGGTTACATGTGTATATCTTGGCAGCCGCTGCACCAATTTCTCCAAACTTGGCACAGTTGTTGGCCTTGCTACAGCATACCAAATGGCCAAAAATTTTTAAAATCGGACAATAACCACGCCCACGTCCCATGTAACAATTATTTAGAGAAATACAAAATCTTCGATAAATCAGTAAATATTAAAGCTAATTTATTCAAAAAAAAGTAAATACATTTTCTTTATTTTTAATTTTTGTTACGATTGGAGACTGCTGTGGTTTAGTGGTTAGCAGTGTGCGCTACCATTCCGCATGGCCTGGGTTCGAGTCCAGTTTCCGACCAACATCAACTAAACCGACAACCATCAGGCAATTTGTGCTTTGTTTTGGATTATTTAATGCTCATGTTCATACGTGTTGCAGGGCATACGCACCAGTGTTTGATTTTTTTTCTAATAAGCCATTGCATTCTATATGCAACAATAAAACAACAAATATTAAACTGCCGGCAATTTAGTATACTATACGAATATATTCGTATATTGTACGAATTTTAAAAACATGTTTCTGCATAAGTAAATACTATGTACGAAAGTATTTAATCAATAAAACGAATACAGAATTGTAGATTTCGTATATTTTAAAATCATAAGTAGATATTAAGAATGCCTTCGTACAATATACAAAATTATTGATACAGAGATTTTTTCGTTTTGAAAAATGTATTCGTATTATAAAAGAAAGTTTCGTACGTTGTACAAAAACTAAGCCTACGAAAATTTTTCGTAGCATTTTTGCGAAATTTTATTTTCAGTGTGTTACACCTAACATATCTATGAAACGATATCCTGTTAGATATTTAATGTCGGCCTTAGGAAATTAACATAAGTATTCTATGGGAGTATAATATGTAATTTGTAAGATCGAAAATTCTACTATAACTCTACGCTCTATTTGGCAAGCTAAATAGAGTTTTTGCTCTACGTAGACGTATGGTAAAAGCTGAAATTAGTCGAGAACGCAGAACGTATACTTAAACGCAGTCTGTATACGCAGAATTTTGTCGATTACTGGAGCCCTCAGTGTTGCTTACTACACTGTTGCCACTCATCAATGCCTTTTCATAAACTTACCCTTTCAACTACAATTTTTCATGCTATAATAGATTTTAGCTAAATATAAACTACTTAGTTTTCGACAAAAACCTTATTCAATAGTAAATTTCAAATATTTTAAACATATTTTGAATAGGAACTTATACCTTTTTACCATCAGTAAAACTGACGAAGTGGCAACCATCTAAAGAAGGAGAAATCAGCTGACACGGAAAAATCTAAATTCCGCAGATTTCTGCGCAGAAAAATTCTGCGGGGTTGAGTTTTCATTTACATGGCGCTTTGGTAAGACAGATCGTGTCAGCTGACTCGGGTTTACGTACCGGTTTACGTTCTTGACTAATTTCAGTTAAAGTCTTGGCAATGAATTTCATCATAGTATGTTGAATTTTGAAACGGCTATCGCATTACATTGTATATTTGGTACAAGCACACCATTTGAGTTAGATTTAGAGCGTAGCAAAGTAACTTATCGGAAATTTTTCTCTTATTTTCATGGGCATTTCGACGGGCTTTCCAATAGAATCCCTCCTTTGCAAAGGGGCATAAGCATTGGTTAAAACATAAGGAGTATTTAGAAGTAAACATGATACAGAAGAGAGAGATCAACCCCCCCCCCCCTCCCCCCCCCCTATAAAAACCCAAAACACCTAAAAATACGTTTTCAATATTTATGTACATTGATTTAATTTTAGGTAAAAATTTTTTCGCCAAATAAGTAAAATTTGAAAATTTTATTTTCATCCCTTGCTCAAAAAAGTATTTTATGTCATCAGCGAATAGGTCAATGCTGTCAAATCGACGAAGGTTTAGCGGTCCGCGTATGGCGCCCCGTTTTTTTTTCTAAATCGTGGCTCTGATATAAATACATACAACAAGCGTTGACAACAATTCGAGATAGAAAACTAGCTTTAGGCGAGAAGTAACAATTGCCCACCGTGTACACAGATTGTAGAGTACGTGATAGAGAAAAGTTGAGATTTCTCCATTTTAACTCTAGCTAGAGTAAATACCTTCTAGAGTTGCTCTACCGTGTAAACTTAATTGAGAGAGTTGACTTTTATTTCAGTAAAACTCTAGCAAGATTATCAGTACAAGTGTATATTTACCATTCGGCTCCCCAAA
>NW_023458555.1:41705989-41722677 GCF_013731165.1 Rhagoletis pomonella | reverse complement strand
CCCCCCGCCTCGAGTTGTAATATTCGTTTTTCAAACGGCATAAACTGCAGTTAAGGTTTAGTGGAAATCATATCAAGCCCTAACCGCCAAAATAACGTAGGCGACATTTTTTTCAAAATTTTCTTTTTGATGCAGAAATGCATCTAGTTGCTCTAGGAATATTTCTGCGTCAAAAAGAAAATTTTGAAAAAAGTATCGCTTACGTTATTTTGGCGGTTAGGGCTCAATATATTAGCCTTCCTTGATTGAATCTGCTCATGTCTGACCGAAGCCATTGTTAACTTCTGCCATGACTCCTGTACAGAACCTACTAAATCTAACAAGAGGAAGTCGCAAATAGAACCAACTGGAAAAACGAATGACCACAAACCCGAACGGAAAGGTCCATTTACTATACTGATGGCTTCAAGACAAGCCATGGCATCGGAAGAGCGGTATTGGATGCACAATTCGAATGTCTCCTTTTGACTAGACTAGGGCAGAATAACTCTGTGCTGAGGTGCATGCAATTGAGACTTGTATGAGGCAATATATAGACATTGGGGCAACAAACAAACATGTTAACGTACACTCTGACAGCAGGGTGGCGCTCTTCGCACTGAAAGTACACGAGGTCACCACAAAGATGGAATGACGCTGCTTTGGGATTTTTAAACTCATAGCCGAACTCCCGTTCGGAAAGGGGCTTCACATACGACCTTTCATCGGTCTAACGATGTCTGTTAGGCGGAGTGTTATATCCGCATGAAATAGAGAGAGTAGCATAACTGCGCAAGGAGGGAGGGTAATAGACAAGCAATGTAATAATAATAAAAAGATTTTCGTTTGATTATTTTGAGAAATCAAAAAGAAAATTTAAAATCCAAAAATACATTGCTCTGAGCTCCAAGACGCTTCTGGAAAAGCTTGCACTGTGACCAGTTTCACAGTATAGCTACATTAATATGAAAGCTCGGAACGGCCCGATTTTCTGTGTGAACGCACCCTAATGAATTGTATGAGAACTTTTTCATTGGCAGAAGCAGGGATCGAACCGAGATCATACGGAGTGATAGTATGCACTTCTGACAACTCTGCTAGAGCGCCGCCACGTTAACGAGTAAACTGAAGTGTGCGTCTTGATGCTATTACACAATTGGAGGGATCTACAGTTTTATACCGCCTTTATTGAGCATAGAACAATTATTGAGCTTGAGGCCATTTTTAATGAACAATCCTCTTTTTTATGTTGCTTTGACCAGTGATCGAAAGTTGGTCCTACGGAGTGGTAGTACGCATCTCTAGCCACTCGGCTGCAGCCGCCATACTGCATTATACTTATCTCAAAACGCAAGGTTTCTAACTAAAGTTTATTCCATCATAAACTTCTTCAAAACTGGCTGCACTATTATATCGGCACTAGATTTTCATGAACCGAAAAATTTAAGAAGACAGCTTCACTGCACGCTCATAAATAAACATAGATTTTTTCCTTTCAAATGTGGATATTCTCTAATTTATGCAATTTTAACACTGCTAAGGAAAAGTAGTTGCTACAAAGTTGCTGAGCGATTTCAATGTACCCCGGACTTTTCAACTTTTTATGTATGTACTCGTAAATATGTGTGTTAGTGTGTGTGTGGATATTATTTTGTGTGGGCGAAAGCAGCTGCAGGTAATTTAAATGCCATTCAAGTTGTAAGCTACCTATGCAGATGCTGACAGCGCCGCTTGCTAGAGCTTTCTTAGTTGAAAATTACGCATTCATTATTGTATTTTTCATGCAATTTTCACTTACCTACGCTGAGCAGAGAGAAAATGACAGCTGCAAGCAGCTGTTGCCACATTGGCGCGCGTACATTTGGCTGACGTGAGTGCATCCTGTCGCTCGCGCACTGGCCGGGTGCTATCAGCTATCACTAGTCTACGCGCACACAGCAATTAAAGTTGATGCGGCGATTTATTGTTGTTGTAACAATTGATGTAGCTGCAATTGGTGTTACTGTTCCTTTTGTTGTTGCTTTACATTATCACAGCAGCACCCGTAGTATGCGTGATATTTAAAAACTTTGTCCGTCACTCAAGCCCTCACACTCATTCACTTGCTCACTCGCTGTCACACAGCTGTCACTTGTGCAGTCAGTTTAACTGCACCTTCACACGGAAACTTTTTTATCTTCAGTACTCCTTCTGCTTTACACTGCTGCACTCACTCAGTCGCGATTGTTTTTTTGCTGGCTGCAGCTGAGGTTTTTCGGCTGACTTGCCGCCACTCGCCATATTCGCATTGCGGATTTGTGCTCTAAATTGTTGTCTATTCACATGGAAATCTCGTCACTTCCCTTCACTTCAATGCAATGCACTTAACTTTCAATTCCACTTCGTTCACTCACTGCGACTGCCACGACCAGCCCAGACTGCTATTGCAACAGAGCGTATGCGATGGCACTTGCCGCGGGAAGTTAGTGGGTTTACGAAGGGAATTATTACGATTGCCAGCCGTTCGTCGGAGTGTCATTCTGCTAGTGTCAGATTTGATATTTTTTACGCCAGCATAGCAGACACGAACAACTTGCCGCCGCTCGTAGTGGCGCAGCAGAAACAAATAGCCGTATTTGTGCGCCTACAACTTTTGTTTTATTGCTGCGCTACGTAAATATTTGTGTCACATCCTCTCACAAATGGCGACTTTTTATCCGCGCCGTGATACCCATAAATAATATGTAATAAAAATTTGAAAGTAAGCGCAAACAATAACAAAATAGTTGAATAAAATATTTTGTATATTCTTTTATTGAAGCGAATGGGCCGTAAGACCTGCTCTGATTTTCGGTTAAACAGCGTTGCGGGCTGCCTATTTTATGATTGTTTTATGAATTTTCAGTGGCACTTTATAGCGTGGAAAGTTTTTGTTTTCGAAAAGCCATTCTGAGTATGAGCACGACAGTTTATAAGCATTTGTCGTGCTGGCTACAGTTTTTCCCAGCCCTTATGAAACTTTCGTCAATACACACAGGCGCACACAACAAACTGACTTCAAGTGTTATTGCGAGCTAGTTAGACTGCCACTTTGCCACTTTTATTGCTTTCCTGTTTGTTAGCCCAAACGTTAGCATTTATTTACTTATTTCACTACTTCTGTCCCGCCCTTCGGTCCGGGCTCGTTTCACTTGAGCTGTTGTTGCTGGTTCAGTTGTTTTTTACTTTCATCTTTCATTGTTTTCACTACACACTTTGCCCTTTCCAGTTCATTTGCGTAGCTAATGTAGATTTTCTTGCTGCGATTATCGATAAATATTCCTGGCCCTTAAGGATTAGGCAATGCTCCATACTTTCTGCTTATTCGCTTCATCCTACAGCAACAACCTCTGGCTACCTTGGCTTACTTTGGTTATCTCGTCTTTAATTCCACTTTTCTTTTTGCTGCTTGGTTGCATATCGGTTCAACTGTGGTGTTTTATTTGTATTTGTACTGCCTTTTTTTTGCTTTCTATTCTACTCGCCCTTTTTTGCACTTACTTTTCCTCTAGTTTACCGTGTTAACATTCTCTAAGGAGCTGCGATTTATTGTTATGGTTCATTTGCTTATTTGCTCACCGAATTTATCTGCAAAGGCATGAGAGAAAAAAAGAAAAATTAAATAAATAAAAGGAGCGTTCTTTAGATGGAAAGGTAAAAATATGTAAATATTAAGTCTTTGTTTAGTAATAAATGGTTGTACTTTTGTTGGGCTAAGCAAACTAGGATTTTCTTGCCTATTTATTACCTAGCGGTCCTGGTGGGATTCCATGATTGATGAAGCCTTGGCAGTGCAGATCTATGTAAAACATAAATTTTTTGTGATTTATTATTAAAACTGTTCAGGTGGTTTGTACATATATTTGTTTTAAGGATCTAAAAATTTTTCTGGTTAAGTGGTTTCAAAAGCATAGAAATTTCACTCCACGGGGAGTTATTTTAAATACTGAAATATTTTTACATAAATTCACATAAAACATTTACATTTTTACCCTTATGCGCTAAGAGAATGACTAAGGAAGTAAAAAGGATTGTGAAACTTACCGAAACATTAAGCTTTGATAAATATTTGAAATATGGACCCAAAAAACCAGTTCATACACACATACATACGAGTACTAAGTGTGCAGTTTTGGGCAATGAAAGGAAAATAAGCAAATACCAGTCCAAAACTTCCCGCTAAAATCAACCAAGACCCACCAAAGTTTTATTTAAGTTTTTAATTAATTTTTAATGTCAAGTTCTTCATTTTACTGTACAGACTTACACAAATGTTTATCTCTTTACACATACATACATATGTATGTACATATGTATCATTATTATTATTATTATTACGTCGGGAATACACGCGCTGCGACCTAAGAAGATCTGTTGTGCTTAACCCTAATAGTAATCACTCCTACCTTATTCTCTTTAAGAAGTTAGGCACTTTGGAGAGCGTCATGTTAAAAATTTTGGATGAAGAAGACAATCGTTCCCGATTCTGTACCAGTCTGCTATTTATGATACGTGGGCAATGTATTTGGGCTCCAAACTTTGCGATACAATCAGCTTTCCTTGCCTTCAAACCCTTCATGTCCGAGAACTCACCACAGGGTTACGTTATTGTGAGCTTCCAAGTAGTTCAAAAAAGTTTCACAGCCTTCTACAAAGCAGTCTAAGGCCTTTAACCTGCCTGACTATCCGACACAATATTCAATTTTCTCTCTGACTTTCTGAAATTTCGGTCCGAATACGCCTGCCCCAGTACTCGTCCACCTTTTATTCATCGGTATACCATGCTTGGGACCTTTCGTCAATCATAGCAATTATCACTTCACAGCAGTCCCTTTCAGGAATTCTAACCTTGTAAAGTTTGTAGAAGGATAACTCAGGAATGGCTTTAGAACCTTCAAATTACCCCTTTCTCTGTCTCTGTCAGGTAGACAATGGTGGACCCCACCGGTGAAATATTCATGCAAACAAGGTTGCTAAAATGTTGAGAATACATATGTCATATTTTTCGCAAATAACTATTATTGTCGCGGAACCTACCAAAATCCAATCTTGCCTACCAACCTACCAAATAAAAAAAAAACTTCCAGTTTTGGTAGTAAAAGCCCATGTTGGGCAACACTGGTCGGAACCAAGGCCGCTAATTTTAAAGTGGAATAATAGATTGGCGCTTACACATATGTATGTATTTTAGTGTTTGGCCAAACTTCTCCTCCGATTTGTGGCGTACGACTTGATGTTGCCACACAAAGGGGAGGGACCTACAGTTTTACGCCGACTCCGAGCGGCGATTTTATTTTTACGAGAAGCTGTTTTACATGGCAGAAATACACTCCGACGTTTTCCATTGCCTGCCGAGGGGCAACCGCTATTAGAAAAAACCCTTTTATGTTTTTTTTTTATGCTAGGTTGAACCGAGCTTGAACACAGACCCTTCGGAGTGGTAGTGCGCATTGGTTACCATTACAACACAGCGGCCGCTGTAGAATACGTGATATGATTTAGAGCACCTTCAAGTTAAAAACTGAAGCGCGTATCGCAAATTTACTTCAATAGTGTCACAATCCAAACAAAAAAATATATATATATATATATATATATATATATATATTGAGCTAAGTATGCAGAAATTACCGCTATATCTTTTTTAATGTTGTGTAAAACTGTCATTGATTACCAGTATTTTACTATAACAAAATATGCATTCATTTTTACTATGTGAGTGTATTTAAATTCAAAATTTTAATCCGTTTTTCTCGAGTTACCGTTTTTTGAATTATGACACTATTGAAGTAAAGGAGCGATATGTAAACTAAATATTAATTTTGTTATAATTGAATTGAACTGAATACTATGGACATCTGTTACCGGGTTTCCATCTTCATTTTTGCAGGAGCTAGCCCCGGTCTCAAAACCATTTGATTGCTGCCGGCTGCCAATACGGCTATGTAGAGTGACGTTCACCTTCAGCTCCGTCCAAATTGGGAAGGACCTCTCCGCGCCTTTTGAGACCAAACGAGGTTTTAGACAAAGCGATTCACTCTCGTGCAACTTTTTCAATCTGGTGCAGGAAAGCGTAATAAGAGCTGCCAATCTGAATCGCAGCGGCACCATGTATAGCAAAAGAACGATGCTGCTGGCATATGCAGATGATGTCTATATCGTAGGTCTGAAACAAAGGGACGTATCCGCAGCATTTTCCAGTTTAGAAAAAGAAGCTAAAGAGGTTGGTCCAGCGGTGAACGAGGGAAAGACAAAGTACCTCCTGGCAACATATAAAGAGTCCACGCGAAGTGGATGGCGGATATCGGAGAAGATGGAATGACGAACTCTATGAGCTTTTTAACGACATGGACATAGTTAAGCGCATAAAAATACAGCGATTGTGTTGGCTTGGACATGTCGTACGCATGGTGAAAAGATCCTTCGACTCCACACCCATGGGTGGACAACGAAAGCAAGGGCGCCCACGAACGCAATGGAAGGACCAAGTGCAGAAGGACCTGTCTACGCTCGGGATAACCAGAGAACCTTTTTGGTCTCGGCCCAAACCGACAAACGGTTGTTGTGCCAAATAAGAAGAAGAAGAATTTAACTGAATAAATAAATACAAATATAAAATATTAATAATTAGCATTAGAAAAACAGACCCATATTAACCATCAGCTAACAAATATTTTCCATTATCAGTATCTGCTGTGAGTTAATATTTGACCAGCGCCATCTGTCATTAAATAGTAAAAAGGTGTGCGTGTGGACTACACTACTTCGATTCATTATACCAGGTCCCACTTGTACCCAGGGTAATCTAACTTTGTTCGCATAACACCTTTTGGGAATCGAGATAAATTTAGACATATGTATGTAGATCTATCAAAATGCTCAGAATGAACAGAGAAGTCGATTAAGTCTTGTCTCTCTGTCTGTCCGTCCGTCTGACTGACTGCCTGACCGCGTACTCGAATTCGGATAATAACCATCCAGCAAACACAGTCTCTGAAGAGCGTGTCAGACGTTGCAGTGCAATATATTTCCAAAAGGCTGTCAAATTGAGAAATTTCAGAAAGCAGTTGCAAGTCAAACTTTTCTTGCAAAGTGTTATTCGAAAGAGGTTTTTTTTATTTCCGAAAGGCGAATTGCAGCTTGCTAGTGCAGCACGAGAAAGTTGAAACATATTTCTGAAACCGATTTGCGCACTCTCAATTGCAGACACATCTTGCAACTTTTATTTCTGAAACAGATATCCGAAATGTGATAGAAAATTTCTCTTTCTCAATTTGACAGCGAATTGCATGGAAAAGTTAGAAATATTGCCACCTCTGACACGCTATTAATTTTAGAGTAATACTTTGATTTTACATTTGGATTCTAATGTAGTTCTCGAAACGAAAATCAGGTTATAGAACTTGTTTACTAGAATTCGATTTGAGGATGATTAGAAAAAACCAGACATAATAAACCAATTAGGATTGAACGCTATAAAACGATTAGATATCTAACCTCTTTCTCGATATTGAGAACTAAGTCCCCTTTGTGTAGAGAATGCTATAATTCTCGAAAGTTTCTCCAATCGTCTTCTAACCTTCTACGTTAGAGAAACACACTAGATTGGAGTCGTTTTCTAATCGTAACAGTAATTTACAAATTGAGGAAAACTTCGATATATCTATATATGTATATGTACATATTATAAAATGAGGTGCCCCAAAGCGTCTGTTGTCTGTCTGAACGCAGTAAACTCAAAAATTACGAATTGGATTTTATTAGGGTTTTCAGTAGTGAACGGTGTTATTCATGAGGAAGGTTTTCGCATATAATTTCTTATGGTTTAAAATACGATGGTAGACTTTTTTGCATTCGCATTTTTTTTCGAATTAATGCATAAATTTTTAATTCATGATTATAAACACTAAATCAAAACTAACTACCGTAATACTAGTTTTTGTATTAGTTGCTGTACTATCCATAAGCTGTTATATTTCCCGCTCTGATTTTTGAGTTAGTTCACTTTAGATCTAAGTGTGCGATATATGAAATCAATTGCACACTCATGGAAAAAGTGGAGATTATTGGAAAAGGGGTGTGGAACTTCTCATATTTACTGCATGCACACACACAGAGATATTCATGGTAGAATACTGGAGCTTGGTACAGATCTATATGAAATCACTCTCATACTCATACAGAATATTGGGGCAAACGCACTGAAACTATTACCCTACCAGAAGAGACTGGGTAAATGCTCCATATTTTACAACTAGTTTTTACTTGGTGTATTGGGCAAAGTTTCTATGAATTTCTTAACAGCAATGTGAAAATTGTATCGCATTCTACTGTACATTTTTATGTGCGTGTGAGTTTTTTTAATATCCTGAGGTTTGTGTACATTAGGGCGGATCGATTTTTTTCCATAAAATCGTACATACGGAAAATGCTCTACGTATCATTCTGAGCAACTTTGCTTACGAAAAACCATTGGGTCTAAAACCAATTTTGAGCTACCGAATTTTAAGGCGAAGTTTCATATCATGTAATACAAATTTTGATTTTTTTTATTTATATTAATTTCAGTCAAAGAAAACAATAGTTTCTTGCTGACAAAATTGGCTAGCAGCTAATTGGAAGAGACCCCCCTGTAGGGAGTGACGTTAGCTTATACCTAACTTTAGTCTGTTTACATGAACACTAGTGCTAGCTATTAACTGTATATTTTGTTCGAAAAAAGCTAACAACTTTTGTGGGAAGATGGCCTCAAAAAAATTCAGACCTGGATACCTCTGCATTACATGTCAACTAACTTGTAACTAGCTACTTTTGGACATAAAATATCAATAAAATACATTTTGTTAATTTTTTATTTATTTTGATTTGTTAGCATTTTTATTTATTTAATTTATATCCAACATTGCATTAATGTCAGACATATAATGATAATATAAAATTTTGAACTTCATTTTATTTGTCCGGAATTAGAAAAAGAATTTGTGAAGTGCAGAAAAAAAATGTATTCAAAGTAGTTTTTGGATGAGGATTTTTAAACAGAAACTTTTAAAGAAAACAAACCCCCGATTGCGCCTACATGACTCCTGCACGTTTTCATCATATTATTTATCATAGTTAATTAAAATGAAAAAAAGCTAACTACAAGTTGGTTATTTTTAACAATTGATAATTTTTCACTGCAGGGTCGGTAAGAGCATTTTTACAATAATTTCTATAATTCTTTTCTTTAAAGGAAAGGTGTTACCTCACAGGTTGTCCCATTCTAATTTTGTTTAAATCGGATCATTTGATCGTGAAGAGATTAACGATAATCTTAAATTTTTTATGAAAATTGAAATCGGTATTGTCTTTTGCTCAAAAATTACTTGCTATTTTTAATTTGTCATACAATTTGTTTTTTTATAAAAGTTAATAATTTTTTTTACATATTACTGGGATCTCAATAACTTGAAATTCTCGTTTTGAGCTAGAATTGTTGTACGTTCTGTTTGCAGAAAAAAAACTGCATCGAGACGAAAGCTATTCACGCGTTTATCTTGACGCCCAATATCAGGCAAGGCAAACTTCGTCCCCCTAAAACCTTGCTTTTTTTTTAAATTAAACCTTATGGTCCAAGATTATTTCTTTTCTATAAATAAGCATTTACACCATTTCTGGAGAGTTCAATCTTTTTAAGCTGTGATTTAATCGCCCCTATTATCATATTTCCCAATGCCACGTACTGAGTACGTCTAGTTGTTATATATGTATGTATGTATATACGTATGTATGTGTTCTAATAATTGAATTACATAATGAACATTAAATATTTGCTTAGTTGTGGGGAACAAATCTTATAGCAACCACAACCGCAGGCTATATCTAAAATCACACCCTAAAAATGTAAATGTGCCTTTTAACTGTCTTCCGGCTACAATAGGCCTACCTATTTCATTATAAAAGGTTGCAAGTTTTTCACACTATAGTTCGCACTTCAATTCTTTCGACACTTTCGGCTCTGTGCGCAAGCAACTAGCACGAACCCAGAGAGAAACGATATGTTCTAAATGCATATACATATATATTTATTCTTAAGTGTATATTATCTAGTTATGCCATTTGGCAAATATAATGTGGATTTATTTATGTATGTATGTTCATATATATATGTACATATATGCTTGTTTTTAAAGAGGATTTTCATATTATCACTTTCGGTTTCCGTCTGTACGTATGTACATACATATATCATGTCTAACGCTCCTAATATTGCGATTACTCGATTTAGAAATTCCTCACCCTAAATTTTACATTTTTAGTGGACTTTTGAGAAACTAGTTCAAAAGATAATGATGACCTTTTCTTGCTGGGCATTGCAAAACATACATACACATGACCTGATCTGACCTAAGGTTCAGCGATGTATGTAATGTTATCATTTTACGTTAGTAACTTTTCCAAGTGATTTAAATTTTTACAAGTCATTTAATTAAAACATTTTCTTAAATAAGTATAAGTACACATATAAATATGTATGTATGTATGTAAAAGCATCTGAACGTGTTTAAACGATTTTCTCTATGATGGTAAGACATATAGGATGTTTATGTTCATACACTGAATGTTTGTGTGTGTGTGTTGTGCATACACACACACATATCTAAGTGTGTTAATATATACAAAAGCAGTTAAAAGTGATAAGATTGTCTATGAAATGCTGTTTTTGATTATCATACGCCTCTAGGCTTGAACATAGATAACATTCACCCAATTTGCACTCTCTCCTCTTACCCTCCACGTTCATCAAATTCCCACAGCGTTAAGTGTTGACATCCTTTTGCTTTGCTTGCTTTTGGTGGTGTTGGTGTTGCTGTTTGTTTCTTTCCACCACCACATACATGCTTACATAGGTTGACACCCACACAGCTTCTTGGAAATGCTGTGTTTTCCCTAGGCTATTTCACCAGCCTTCGCCGCAACTTTGCTTTGTTCCTCCACTTCCCCGGGGAAATTTATCTTAATGTTATTTCAAAACTTTCACTTGCAGAATTATTTTCTCTTTACTTAAACGAAAGTTAACACAACTAAAGACATTACATAACAGATTACGTGTCTATTGGAACAAACTCATTTTCTAAGAGAAATATTCACTTGTATGTGTCTGTCAAGTGTTTTGGTGTGCGTCAGTCAGTCGAGGTTCCCTTAAATAACTTGGCTTCCAGTGGCGAAAGTTCGTTTTTAGTACAAATAAATAGTAGCAAATTGTTATGATGTTGCTGTTTATATTAAAAGATTGTGTTTTACCTATTTGCCACACCAAATAAATATTTTTGTATTTTTCTCGATTGTATGCAGTCAGATATGACTTAGTTATTTATTAAAATACGGACATATGTACATATTTAGTACATATGTGAATACATACGTGCATATGTATGTTCGTCTGTATGTAGGCGGAGTTCTTTTGAATGCAAATGTTTGGTAATAAGTTGAATGCCGTTAAATGTGTTTAAAATACATTTTTTCTAAATCAAAAAAAAAAAAGAAAATGTTGTATTTATATTAAAGATAGCAAAATATTCAAAATTTCTAAACTTAAATGGGGTTTTGAATATACTAATAGGTTTTCAGACCTATAAAATCTGTGAATATATACCGAAAATTCGCTGCAAAACTGGCTGTAGGACCCTACAATTTTACACCGATTCTGAACGGCGATTGAGTTTTTGTGAGAAGCTGAAGCACTCGGAGGTTTGCCATTGCCTGTCAAGGGGGTGACCACTGTTGGAAACAACTTTGTTATTTTTTTTTTTGATGTTAGTCGGAAACTGTGCTCGGACCCAGGCCCTGTGGAATAGTAGAGCGCACTGCTATCCATTACACCACAGCAGCCGACACATAAAAAATATTTCAAACAAATTTCTGGACTCACTTAAAAAGTAGGCTTTGGTTGTTGTAAGAACTTATTCCCTAAAAGATTATTCAGTTACTCGCGAAATTAAACTGGTTTCTTCCTTCGAATAATTACACTGCATAGAAGTGAAAATTAGCTTGGAATGTCACAAAGCACACAGTATCTATGTGCCTAATTGAGCAATAAAAATTTGATTACTTAAAGTCCCAAATACACCCTCAAAATCTAAACTAAGAGTCATAAAACCATTTTTCGGGGGCTTATAGTATTTTTTGGTTTTTGTCGCACAGTGTAATTTATGATCCATTGAGACTTACGGATTTTAATATGTTTTCGCACGTTGAGCAATTATTTTGTTACCATATTGCCTCTTTAATAGTAAATAGCACGACGTTAAAAATGAAAGCAATGATGATGGCTTATATTTTTAAAACATAACTTGTTAAAACAAAATATCTTCGATAAGCAATAACTTGAATGACCAAATTAAATATACATATATATATCTGAAATATGCATAAAGCCATAGAAGTTAATCTCTCTCGTGTATAATATCAAGTCATATAATTTCAATTATACTTAAACTAGCTCATATTTACGAACTTACCCTGCAGCAATAAGGCGGTAAATTTTCCGTTAAGGACTAGTACTGGTCAGAATTGGATATCTGCTTGCATCGAAAATGTCAGCCTTCGACCAATCCCCAAGGAACCGGCCTAGAGATAGACGAAAAGTACAGTTTGGCAGTGACAGGGTGGTGTTGTCTTGCAATTCAATAAAAAAAATTTAAAGAACACCACCCTGTAAATGTCCCAATCGCTTGGTCTGGCCTTGATACAAAGTGAAGATTTGAACACACATTTACAAGCGTGGCTGTAGCTCAGTGCGCAGAGAGGCTTGCCACTATTTGTTAGCTTTCAAGAGGGTCCGGGTTCAAATGCCGTCAGAAGGAACATGGTTATAAAATGATAAATTTTTTTTTGTGATTTCGAATTATGAAAAATCATCTGCGAAGTGCAGAACGCAATCTTACTCCAACGAAAAAAATCTCCAAAATTGGACTGGTCCAGGACAATCTTACGGTCATTGTTGATTGGACCGGTCCTTTCCCAATGACACGCCAATGCTAGAAATGGCAGTTAAAATCATTGGCGGGGGAATTATGAGGGACTAGTGCTGGTAACAATAGGGACTATCTGAGGGCTAACCTAGGGTGAGTCTGAATTGCTGCAGGGTACATACTCGTATACTTATACTATGCAGTTGTGTAAATATATGTATGTGTATATATGCATGTGAAATTGTGTACACGAACACATTGAGATGCATTTAAACATTAGATTATGCATAGTTTCATTTGATTTTATAAACGGACAATTTCTAATTATTTATTCAGCATCACTTGTACATACATACATAAATATGTACTTAAGTATACGTGCTCTACATGCACATATATTAGACTGCATCACTCCCCATACAAAAAAAAAGAATCGGTACTGTTTTTCCATAAAATTTTTTTGCACATAAATAAACAAAGTGGAAAAATGCGTTTCTATCGGGATTCCATAAGTCTAAATCAGAATAGTTTTGGCCCAGTTATTTAGGTTTGAAAAAAGTAAAAACGGTATCAAAAATCTCATTATTACGATTCCGTTGAAAAGATTTTAAAATATTTTTATGGGGGATTTTTTAAGCCTAATGTGTTTTGTCATCTGAGAGGACTTTTTTTTCAAAAAGTTGTTTAAGAAACTATTTTTATTCATAAAAAAACTCCATTTTTGAAGGTATTTTCAAATCAGTCCAGCTCGCTTAAATCTTAATATTTTTCCGAAATGTTTTGGTGGAAGTCTTAAAATATAATAGATTTTTTAATTCCGGTGGAAAACCGCAACTTTTTTGGTGATGTAGTCTAATATACATACACAAGTACATATTCTGCACACTACCAATTTACGATTTGTGGGTCAGAATAACAATATTCGCTTGATTACATTTCACCAAAAACGAAGCGCCAATTTAAAGCTTTAACCGAGTGTCAACCGACTATCTGCTTTCAGCCATTTACATACGTTCATATCTACATACACACATTGCTTCAACCCTGCAAAAATCGTTGGACCATGTAGTCTACTTGTGGTATATTGGAGTACTTACAAAAGTGTCCCTTTGTCATGCTGTAACGGACCAGCTCGTTTCTCTGCGCCAGCTTATTGTTTGTTACCCGATCACTGCTCGTGTTTTAAAGAATTGTGATTGAAGTTGAGCATTTAAAAGCACGTTTGCATGTCTGACTGTAGCTGAACATGTAGAGATGCTCGCTGTTAGCTGTTAGCTCCCAGCATGTTCGGGTTCGAATGCCGTCGGAGGCAACATGTAGTTTTTAATTTTTGGTTTTTATTAATTTCGAAAAAGCATCTGAGAAGTGAAAACCAAAAGCGTGTACAAACGAAAACATATAACAACAATGCTATTTTTAATATGTTGGAGTAGTTTTGTGCTACTCTGATCTAATGCAGGGATGTAGTATATGGTCCTGCCCTAGGACTTCGCAATGTCAATTGGACCATACTTTTTATATGAATTGTGGTTAATTTTGGAGTACTCCTTGGTCCTTAGGGGATACTCTTTACAGGCATGCATGGAGTAGTCGCGATTTTTGCAGGGAAACTGCAGCAGAACCCCAGTGTCACGGCGCTCCGGCTACATTCGTACAGATGATACCAATACATTTTTGAAAAACTCCCTCCCACGTCTCAAGAAAATCCCTACTTTTTCTCATGCAAATATAATTTTTCCCTACAAGTTTCGCAACATATCTTTCTCATACATCGAAATGAAACAAAAGATCGTTTGCAAATTCATCTTTCATTTTACACATTAGCAGCCACTTCCATTCTTCGCTCCCTTATTTAGACATTGATTTTATGTTATTTATAACAATATAATCGCGTTAATTGTACCTCGCTGTGGAAAAAAGTAGATAAATACGCGGTAAAAATGGCATTTAGCAATCTTGGGTCAAATGAGTATGATCAAGCGCAGACAAAGTACATAGTACTTTAAAAGTCTTGATTTTCAGTGGGTGTGTTCTTGCCCATATCAATGGTCCTCTGCAATAACGACACAATTCAGAATTGATAAATTCAAATGCCTTCCTACTGTTAAGTGGCTTATGTCTCCAATCCTTGTCTCAGCCGTGACTAATTCTTACTAAAGTAAGCAGTAAGATTACTGCAGTTAGTCGTAGGGATTCAGAAATTCACTATATATTAAGTTAATATTCAAAGTCTGTCCTTTTTTTCTTATATCGCAAATTTAAAGCTGAATTTCCATACATGTAGTCTCTTTTCCCTACTATTGGCATCACTGGATGCCACCTCAGCCATGACGACAGCGATAATAGCAGCAGCAGAGGCGGCTATAGCAACAACAACAAAAGGAGACATTCCTGCTGTAGCAGCCGAGGCAGAGCATTACCATCCGGCACCAAAAGGCAGGCAGTCAGTGCAGTGGTGCCGTGATTTGAGTGTAGATGTGGCGGTGTGGTGAGAGAGTGAAGTGCCCACAATGCATTTGCTCTGCTTTGTTTGTCGCCATGTCAGTCTTGCACTGCCCCTGGTTTGACGAGCAGATTCATCGCTAATGTGATTTGGCTGAGCGTTTATTCCCCACAAACATTCGTGTACATTAGGGTTGTCGCTTTGGGCTTTTCCTACCAAAATTGGTAGGATTTTTGCTCGTTGTTAGGATGGGAGGACGCTCAACATTTTGGTAGATTTCTTTGCTCATATAGCAGAAAACATTTTTTTTTGCTGTAGTGTGTCACTTTGTCAGCACTATGAGAAGGCTTACCAATATCAGTTTTACCCTCAGTATGTTTCTTGAATTGGTTCCACGATTTGCCGCTACGTATAAGTAGGCAGGTTTGTAAATTAGATATTTTTCTTTGAAATGCAATTGCGAATCGATAAAAATAAATGTATTTAATCCTGTAAAACGCATATTTCTCGATTAAAAGAAGTGGTAGGAAAGACGCCATTTTGGTAGGTTTATGAATCAGCTCTTGGTAGAAACGAAAATTGTTCAGTGGTAACCCTGATGTACATCTGTACTAACAGTATTCGTATTTGTTCGTATGTTTGCGCTTCTTCTTTACGTTTGTACTTAGCATCAAATCAGGGCAATGGCAGCAAGCTGCGAAGCTTTGATGGCGACCGAAATGTCACGGTACGGCAAAGAAGGCATATACATACATATACGCATACATATGTACATACCCTGCAGTAAAATTTATAGAGACAGTCTGTTAAAGCGCTAGTTCCACCCTATCTAGTTCAGAACTATCTCCGAACTAGATCAAACCGGCTGCAGAAAGGGACAGCTGAAACTTTCGGCATGCTAGTTGCGCGCTGTTGAGAAGTAAATGCACAAATTCTCACTTCTCGTACAATACGAAAATAGCTGAGCGCGAAGACCTCCGACTCTAACATCATTGGTCGCGAGTTCAAATCGCGATCGAGGCAGTTGTGATTTTCAGATTTAGTAAATTTAAAATAGAAGGGAAAATTATCAAATTTAATATAAACAAGTAAAAAAGCCCAAGTTTGGGTTATTGTACCAGAACTGTCCAAAATGGAACCAATTCAGAACTAGTTCTGCAGAAGGCGGCAATTTCCACTTCGTACGACCATGTAAAAAGAGACAGTTGAAAGCATTGCGTTGGGATAGATCGAGAACCAGTACCACCGCCCCAGCGCGTGTTTTTATACACAAACAGGCATTCATATTCATAGCA
>NW_023458555.1:41702792-41705889 GCF_013731165.1 Rhagoletis pomonella | reverse complement strand
CCCCAGCGCGTGTTTTTATACACAAACAGGCATTCATATTCATAGCAGCTCACTCGCTTTCGTTTGCTCACCTAATGGCGTATACGGTGATGGCGGCGGCGGCGGCGATGGCGATGACGACAAAAACTAGGCCACTGGTTCCAGTGTTGGTGACATTAATGCGCCTGAATTTATGCAGTTGACATTCACTGCTGTCGAGATAATGCAAGCATATGCAAAATTTATGAAATGCGCAACAGTAGAAGCGACGACAATGGCGGTGGAAAGTTAACGACAGTGGCATGCAAATGGGAAAGATGTGCCTGAAATATGTTAACACTAGATAGACGGACAGGGGCAATGGACACATTTTCATTTTTGGCCGCCAATATTTCTTTAGTCAGTTAATTTGGTAAATTAGTATTTCGTGGCTTTTATTAAAAATGCGTAAGATTTATTATAAAAGCATTCCATCTTTATTGATGTGTTGCAAAGCAAATAGTCTACCTATGTAACTAGAAAGATGTATACGGGTCATTTGAGCCTCTTGGAAAACAGGTATTTCAAGATTTTTTTTGTTACTAAAATAAGAAAGTAATTTAAATTGTATGTTATTCTTAAAAATAATAAACAGGTTTTTAATTAAAATTATAAGTTTTCTCTTAAATGAGTGGGTCAAATGACGCCTGCCCGACTTTCATGAAATAGGACTAGGAAAGAATATTACTCATACGCCATGTAAATTGAAATCATATGTATATATAGGAATGTTAATCCCGGGATCTCGGTATTTTTTAGGTCCAAAAAATCGGGATTATCGGGATTTGTCATTTGCACTGATTGCAGAATTATAAACTTCATTTTCTTGACCAGTATTTGCTATATTTATTTATTTTTTATTTAATAACTAATATTTTTTTTTATAAATGTCTAGCTAATTATACATAAAACACCGTGCGATAGTAAATTATACACACAAAAATATTGTAAAATGATACATATGTACAAACTACTAACACCGCGCGCTCTTAACAATTTTGTAAGAACATTTCTTTTTACAGTTTTTAACAGTTTTTAAATTTTTTTCAATATGTAATTTCATTAAACGTATACCACAGTGCAATGAGCGAACCAAAAAGAGGGGCAAAAGTGCAAAAATTTGAAATGTGCGAAATGAAAAGCGTAGCAGTGGAAAATTAAGGAGGAAAAACTAAAAACAAGGGGCACAAAAAAGCGCAACGTAAAACGCGTCGTCGCACTTACCCACATACATAAAATAGATATGTACATATGTATGCATTAATTTACCCATACACCACCGTCATATTATAGTCAGTACATAAAAATTTGAATATACACTTAAGGTCCTTTGCAAAATATAATATGCCCGAAATTGTAAAAGTAAAGTAGAAAATTTGCAACAGCAAAAAGCATGATTAGTTAAAAATTATTAAAGCTAAGACACAGAGTATAGTTGCATGCCTTAATCAGCACTAACTTTCACAATTCACTTGCTCCTTTCACGCATTCGAGTAGAATTTAAAAATCTTACAGAGGCATCATTCACTAGCAAGTTATGCGGAAAGTTTGTAGTCGGCCGTAGAAAGTAATTGAGTTACACACATACATACATACAGTGGCTTAAACAAATGACCACGTGTTGATTTTTTTTATATATTCGCAATGTTTTTCGAGAAAATTTTTTTGTTATCTTTCTATAAAAGTACCGTCCAAGCTATAACCAAAAACCTATACATACGTAAATCAAGGTTTCGAAGCTTATGCAAAATTTGGGAAAATTCAACAAGTTTTCATCAAAATTTCAAATTTTTTATCTGAATCTTTAAATCATTTTTGAGTACGTAGTTTTATAGCCCATACAATTTTAGTTTAATATAATGCATTTTGAAACGGCTAAAAATTCGTCGGCAAAAAAGTCTCAAATGGCATATAATCAATGTATTCTTACAGTTTCGAGCGTTTTAATTGATCCTAGAAAGTTATATTGGCCTCGAAAGAAAAAAAAAAATAATTTTCTTACGTGTAATTCCTATTGCAAAACTAAAGGCTCGCTGCAGCACTTCTTACAATTGTCCCAGAGAGGTGAGATTCACGGAGGACCATTGCTATACCAAATGCGAAAATGTGAGTCTTATTCCGGTCGCGTTGCAGGATTTTTTTATGGTATACTGTACATACATATGTACCCTCTATTGCACATCCGTGCCCATGGCACTTGCTTTGATTTTATTGTGCAAAATTTTTCCCCGACACAGCTGGTGAAATAAATTTACCTGGATTTTAAATGAAGAGTTCAGGAAAAATAGCATCGCCCGACAAGAACTATTGCCGTGATCTTGAATTGTATAAAAAGTTTTAAACATATGTAGGATATTTTAAACATATGTATTTATTTCCTGTTCTTGCGTCAAGGGATTCAGAGCCGAAAAATACATCTAAGATTTTAGTTCATTGTAGATAAATATGTTTGTTTTTTTTAGGTAAAAAAAGAAAAAATACCAAAAAATGTTTTTAATTTGTTTCCGTTTTTTTGACCTGCTCGACCAGCATGTCAAATCCATTTTACTTATCCATTCTTTCAAATTTGCGGAAAGGAAAATTTGGCAACTTTGTGACCCACTTTGTGTGTTTTTAAATTCTATTATGTCCTTGGTAAGTAATCCACTGGTTTTCGTACAAAGCAAAATTCCGAAGAAAAATGGGGTAAGGCATTTCTATATTAAGGTAACGAATATGTTTTATGAATAATGCACTCCACCTCGGTAAGTGCAATAACTCGATAAAAGGAACTAATTCGGTTTTTATTAGTTGAAAGTCAAAATAGCAGAAGAAGCTACTGAAGCTATCAACAAAAATCTGGAAAAATACGAAATGAACCCAATGGAGATATTCGGTTACACGGTTAAAACATTTGCAAGAAAATCGTGATAACAAGGAAAAAGCTTATTCCAGGTCTTCAAAGACACTAACTATGCAAATTCGGCAATTAACTTTAAATTTTTGTACTGAAAACCTATAGTTAACATCCGAATGAGATTCACTGTAAAGCCGCCCTTAATTCGATTGGGATACTACTTGTATATTTTTATCAATGTGT
>NW_023458555.1:41697674-41702692 GCF_013731165.1 Rhagoletis pomonella | reverse complement strand
TTTTTTTTAAAAAAAACGCATAAAATTTGCAAAATCTCATCGGTTCTTTATTTGAAACGTTAGATTGGTCCATGACATTTACTTTTTGAAGATAATTTCATTTAAATGTTGACCGCGGCTGCGTCTTACATGGTCCATTCGGAAAGTCCAATTTTGGGCAACTTTTTCGAGCATTTCGGCCGGAATAGCCCGAATTTCTTCGGAAATGTTGTCTTCCAAAGCTGGAATAGTTGCTGGCTTATTTCTGTAGACTTTAGACTTGACGTAGCCCCACAAAAAATAGTCTAAAGGCGTCAAATCGCATGATCTTGGTGGCCAACTTACCGGTCCATTTCTTGAGATGAATTGTTCTCCGAAGTTTTCCCTCAAAATGGCCATAGAATCGCGAGCTGTGTGGCATGTAGCGCCATCTTGTTGAAACCACATGTCAACCAAGTTCAGTTCTTCCATTTTTGGCAACAAAAAGTTTGTTAGCATCGAACGATAGCGATCGCCATTCACCGTAACGTTGCGTCCAACAGCATCTTTGAAAAAATACGGTCCAATGATTCCACCAGCGTACAAACCACACCAAACAGTGCATTTTTCGGGATGCATGGGCAGTTCTTGAACGGCTTCTGGTTGCTCTTCACTCCAAATGCGGCAATTTTGCTTATTTACGAAGCCATTCAACCAGAAATGAGCCTCATCGCTGAACAAAATTTGTCGATAAAAAAGCGGATTTTCTGCCAACTTTTCTAGGGCCCATTCACTGAAAATTCGACGTTGTGGCAGATCGTTCGGCTTCAGTTCTTGCACGAGCTGTATTTTATACGGTTTTACACCAAGATCTTTGCGTAAAATCTTCCATGTGGTCGAATAACACAAACCCAATTGCTGCGAACGGCGACGAATCGACATTTCACGGTCTTCAGCAACACTCTCAGAAACAGACGCAATATTCTCTTCTGTACGCACTGTACGCATTCGTGTGGTTGGTTTAATGTCCAATAAAGTAAACTGAGTGCGAAACTTGGTCACAATCGCATTAATTGTTTGCTCACTTGGTCGATTATGTAGACCATAAATCGGACGCGCGAAACACATTTCGAACCGAACACTGATTTTGGTAATAAAATTCAATGATTTGCAAGCGTTGCTCGTTAGTAAGTCTATTCATGATGAAATGTCAAAGCATACTGAGCATCTTTCTCTTTGACACCATGTCTGAAATCCCACGTGATCTGTCAAATACTAATGCATGAAAATCCTAACCTCAAAAAAATCACCCGTTACATAAAACACCGTGCGATAGTAAATTATACACACAAAAATATAGTAAAATGATACATATGTACATACTACTAACACCACGCCCTCTCAACAATTTTGTAAGATAATTTCTTTTTACAGTTTTCAACAGTTTTTAAAATTTTTTTCAATATGTAATTTCATTAAACGCATACCACAGTGCAATGAGCGAACCAAAAAGAGGGGCAAAAGAGCAAAAATTTGAAATGCGCGGAATGAAAAGCGTAGCAGTGGAAAATTAAGGAGGAAAAACTAAAAAATTGGACACGAAAAGCGCAACGTAAAACGCGTCGTCGTACTTACCCACACACATAAAATAGATATGTAAATATGTATGCATTAATTTACCCATACACCTCCATCATATTATACTCAGTACATATAAATTTGAATATACACTTAAGGTTCTTTGCAAAATATAATATGCCCGAAATTGTAAAAGTAAAGTAGAAAATTTGCAACAGCAAAAAGCATGATTAGTTAAAAATTGTTAAAGCTAAGACACAGAGTATAGTTGCATGCCTTAATCAGCACTAACTTTCACAATTCACTTGCTCCTTTCACGCATGCGAGTAGAATTTAAAACTCTTACAGAGGCATCATTCACTAGCAAGTTATGCGGAAAGCTTATAGTCGGCCGTAGAAAGTAATTGAGTTACACACATACATACATACAGTGGCTCAAACAAATGACCACGTGTTGATTTTTTTTTATATATTCGCAATGTTTTTCGAGCAAAATTTTTTGTTATCTTTCTATAAAAATACCGTCCAAGCTATAACCAAAAAACTATACATACGTAAATCACGGTTTCGAAGCTTATGCAAAATTTAGGAAAATTCAACAAGTTTTCGTCAAAATTTAAAATTTTTAATCTGAATCTTTAAAACATTTTTGAGTACGTAGTTTTATAGCCCATACAATTTATTTTAATATAATGCATTTTCAACCGGCTAAAAATTCGTCGGCAAAAAAGTCTCAAATGGCATGTAATCAATGTATTCTTACAGTTTCGAGCGTTTTAATTGATCCTAGATAATTATGTTGGCCTCGAAAGGAAAAAACTCATTTTCTTACGTGTAAATAATTCCTATTGGAAAACTAAAGGCTCGCGGCGGTACTTCTTACAATTGTCCCAGAGAGGTGAGATTCACGGAGGATCATTGCTATATCCAATACGAAAATGTGAGTCAGATTCCGATCGCGTTGCAGGATTTTTTTATGGTATACTGTACATACATATGTACCCTCTATTGCACATCCGTGCACATGCCACTTGCTTTGATTTTAACTATTATGCTCAATTTTCGCCGAAGCACAGTGCGAATTGTTTTTTTGGTCACAAGATCTAATATATGGAGAACAGCTGGCGAAATAAATTTACCTGGATTTTAAATGAAGAGTTCAGGAAAACTAGCATCATCCAACAAGAAAAGTTACCGTGATCTTGAATTCATAAAATGTTTTAAACATATGTATTTAGAATATTATTTGCGCGAAGAAATTCAGAGCCGAAAAATTAATTTAATATTTTTTTAGTTCATTGTAGATAAATATGTATGTTTTTTTAGGTAAAAAAAGAAAAAATACCAAAAAAATTTGAATAAGAAACTGCCTTGACATAAAAACCACATCTAAAACTAATGTTTTTAATTTGTACCCCGTATCCGTTTTTTGACCTGCTCGACCAGCATGTAATGAAGTTGAAAAAAACCTAAAATATGTAATTCGGTTCGGAATTGGATATCTTCACTAAAATTTCATGGCATAGTAGTTTTAGGTAAAATAATAAGAACCCTCTATTTTTAAAAATAATTTAGAAGGTTAAGGTAAAATTTTTTCTAAGTGCTCAATTACACACGGCGATTTTTGTTGCCGCAACTCGACGTTTGTGGGAGAGAGCGTGACGAGGAAAGGAGAATGGCACCGAGTTGCTCGTGCTCGGGCAACACGCTTTGTGCTCTCGTTCGTCTGTGTAATTTGAACCGCTGTTCACAGCTGACAACAACAATTGCATGCACACAAATCGCCGTGTGTAAATGAAACGAGCAACACCAAAAGGGAATGTGTAAAAAGTTTTCGTATATAAGCGCAGTTAAAATTTTCCCTAGATTTTGTCACAAAAAAGTAACTATTCCACACTGTGCGGCGTTTTTAGTTAAATGCCCTTCTGCTGATGATCTGCCGCTCTTGTCTTATAATTATTGTAGTTTTTTTTCTTTGTCTCATGCTATCGCAAATAGATCTGGAACGCACAAGGTTCAACTCTTCGTATTAGCAAAGCTCAAAATCGGAGATCGTTCTAACATTTCCCCAAAAAGCAAACGAGTATCTTCGAAACACTGTTTTTTCATAATGTAGACCGAATCTAGACATATTACACTGTGGAACAAAAATGAACTTTAAAAAAAAACTTTGAGTGCGCATTATCAGGTTTGATAGCTGTTGGTCATATGTTCGTATGACTCATACTCTGTTTTACTAAATCCATTCTCGAGAAAAAAAAATTTAACGATCCAAAAACCTGAGTAAAGCGGCCAATGTTTTCTCCAAATTTTCGAAATTCATCAGTTTTTGACCTATATTTTCTCTGTATGCTATTTTCAAAAAAGATAGGCCAAAAAATTATAAATTTTAAAAATTTGCGGAAAAGAAATCCGGCCACTTTGTACCCAGTAGTTTTTTTTATTCTATTATGTCCTTGGTAAGTAATCTACCGGTTTTCGTACAAAGCAGAACTCCGAAGAAAAATGGGGTAAGGCATTTCTATATTAAGGTAACGAATGTATTTTATGAATAATGCACTCCACCTCGGTAAGTGTCGGTAAGTCGGTTTTTATTAGTTGAAAGTCAAAATAGCAGAAGAAGCTACTGAAGCTATCAACAAAAATCTGGAAAAATACGAAATGAACCCAATGGAGAATTCGGTTACGTCGCTATTTTCTTTTTTGAGCAGAGATTATCGTATATTTTGATAAAGTTCAAAACATTTGCAAGAAAATCGTGATAACAAGGAAAAAGCTTTTTCAAGGTTTTCAACTAACTAACTATTACTACGTTTATACGCATGCATAAGTCGCTTTAATTCATTTCGCCGCGATTCAAAACATATGTATAAACTGAATTTCAATTCGCTTTGAAAGAGCGAAGTGTTTTGGCTCACACTCCATTTCAAATCGGTAGTTTAATTCTCCAGACAGTTAGAAAGAGTGTATAAACACCGCTCTCACTCAAAGCGAATTGGAGATCAGCTTTTCCGCTCAAATTCCAAATAATCGCATGAGTATTTAAAAGCTGATTAATAATAATCTTTCTTTTTCTTTGCCACGATTTTATAATACCGAATAAAACTAGATTTTTATCAATTTCCATTATGTTAACTTATAAAATGTCAAATGAAAACAGCTAATTTTGTTTGCTTTTGAAGACGGTTACTTTGATGCCGATATAAAGCCGTAAGTATAAACACTAGAGCGAAATGTGTACGGTGTCAATGCGCTTTCAATTAAGTCGATTATTCTGTGCGTATAAACGTAGTATATGCTATCAAGGACGAAATCGGGACCTACAATAATTTTACAGTTTTCGGTTTGCGTGAGCCTGATTACATCTCTTGCCGCGGCAAAGTACCATCTTTTAACAAGCGCTACATAATCGTTTCCCATATCCAAACTCACTGCATTAAGTGCCGTTTTCACAGTGGGTGGTTAACTCAAATTCGGCAGTT
>NW_023458555.1:41692101-41697574 GCF_013731165.1 Rhagoletis pomonella | reverse complement strand
GAAACCGGGGGTTATGATTTTTGTAGATTATGTAGGATGCTAAACCAGAATTGTGATCGCAAGTAGCAGCAAATATAAACTGAACCAAATAAACATCGTATTATTTTTGTTCCGGTCAGGGCTGCCAACTATCCTTAGCTATTTGGTGCCATATTAAGGATAAAAAAGTGCCAAAATGTGCCAAATAGAAAAATAAAAGTGCCAAAAAAGGTCCTTTATAATGCTTCCCATGTAGCTAAAAAGAACCACATTTCTAAAACAAAAGTGCAATGCCAAAATAAAAAGAAACAGTTGAATAACCTTTAGAAATTAGAAAATTTTAATTGAGAAAAAGAAGTACACGCAAAGTATTTCATATTTCATATTTTGAAATATTGCTATTTTTCAAAAGTGCATTTTGGCACTTTGTGCCAAATTGAAAAATTAAGTGCCATTTGATGTAAAATATTGCCAAAAATGGCACGGTTTGAGCCAAGTTGGCAGCCCTGGTTGCACCAGTATGAAAAATATTGAGTACATACATATGTATGTATGGAGGGTACATATTGTTGTGGTGTACTCGTGCATTTTTCGGAGTGCATTTTATGCAGGCTACTGTGTTTCTATTTTTACTTTTTTTTTTTAAACAATTGTCATAACAAAAAATTTGTAAACATGTTCAAAATAACGTGTAATGATTAAATGTTATCAGTTTTTATAAAAAAATTAAACCCCAGTAAAAATTCATATCAAAACTATATGAAGGTACAATTGTACCTTTGCGCCCGGTTAGCGTTGTAAGAATATGCGCCCGGACGAGGGTTAATAATATTTTTACCATGGTGAGACAGTTTTGCCAATCTGCTGTGTGAAATTAAATCTTTTTTGACCGCAGATTTATTTGGAATAAAATATTACAAATTGAAGTGAAATGAATATTTTAAGAAAACATCTACCATCGTTGATTGCAATTCATCTATTTAAGCTTTTATTTAACGAAAAATTACACACATCAACAATCTATGCGATTGTCAAAATTTTCTATGCAATTGTCAAAATTTCACTGGCCTCATGAGCTACTGAAATTTTATTCACCTCATAGTTGTCAAAAATTTACGCGACGTGAACTTTGTTACCGATTCACAAACGCTCTTAGTTAAGGAATTTTCAATTGACAGCATCGACAAATGAATATATACACAAACAAATTTTCGGTTATGGTTAAAAAAATTCAAGTTTTTGTATTGAATTTTTTGTTTAAAATTTCTTTTTCCCTTTTCAGTAGTAGTAGGGGAGCACACGATGCTAAATCGGGATTTACTCGAGCGTCATTTTAACCTATTTGAAGATTATATGATGGGAAGAAAAAAGGGCCATGCGATTTTTTTTCCTTCCTGCGGTGGATGGAGGATCTACAGGCTTCCAAAAACGTAAAAAAAAAAAACAGTTACATGTTTTTACTCGAGCGCGTCAGATATTGATAGTGAATAAATCAAACGTGTTTCTGATGACGGAAATATGCTAATCTGCCAGTTTGCATGGTAAGGTTGGGCGTACGGAAGGGTCAAAAATGGGTGATAAAAAAAATTGCTCGAGCGCGTCCGATATTCCGATATTCACAAGGCCCATTGAAGCCCGAGTGAACCTCCCATTCAATAGTCTGACGATTCAGATCAGATGTGACGCAAGCTCCTGACGTCTTCTTGCAATAAAAATCGCCATTTGGATTTACTCAGGCGCGTCAGATTTTCATACAGAAGGTTCATCTCGATGCCCTAATCGGCCTGTTGGTTTAAAATAATAATTTCGTTTCTGAGATGCACAGTCAACCAAACATATATATTGTAAACACTTAATACTTATTATTTTATCCGTGCAACTATTTTCATACAGCAAGTCCGGTTTGACTTGGTCGTCAATTTCTTCCACATTTTCCCATCTGTAACAATAAGTAATTTACAATATTTTTTTTACATATTAAGTGAAAAGTTTTTTTACAAGAATTTGATCCACAAAACACACAAAAACCATTTCCACTCATAGTGAATCACAAAATGTATACCTTGTTTATACCTACGCGAGAACCGCATTAAGAAAACCCCAATTTGACTTAACACATATTTCTTTCAAGCATCTATACTTGTGTCTTTACAGCACACTCTCTGAAACCGTATTCAAAAGTATAAAAAATTTGTTGTTTTATTTCGATATTTCAAACAATAGTTCAAATTTATTTTAATAATAATTCAAATTCAAAACGGGCTGTATAAAAAAAAAACAGCCTATTTTCACTTTGCGTCGAATGAGTGATGTGTTTATACCTGTTTTCTAACCGATTTGAAATCAAATTCTAGTCAATACACTTTTGAAATTCAGAGCATATTGAAATTTGGTTTATAAATCCGCTTTGAATCACAGCGAACTGGGTCAAAGCGCTTTATGTGTCGGTATAAACGATGTATTAGTTAGTAAAATTTCAAAGGTTGTATTTCATGTAACACCACGAGTGCTTTGATAGCCCATAATTGCGTAATACTCTTATAACCCAGTGAGAAAATGTAATGTATAGTAATCGAAAAAATAATCGGTAAAACAACCCTTTCCACATTCGAAAATGCATTTTTTTGCCCCAGGGCGATGTCCTAAGAAAAGTTGGGCATTCAATTTTACATTACCTAGTATTGAGAAATTAATGTGTTTTAATATGAAATTTTTGAATCTTTTTGAATACGTTAGAATGCTGATTCTATATTAAACAGTAATTGTATATAAAACTTATCAGAAATACATTCGATTATTTATCACGCATGGAATACATTACCGCTTTTCCACTGGGAAGATACTATATAAAGAGTGAGCAAGAAGGGAGCGGAGTTTAATATTTTTTAATGTATAAGTAAACTTAAGGTTGCCGTATTCAAAATTATCTGAAAAATGCTTGTTTTTCTTACATACAAATTCTTATGTCTAGTGAGTTTGCCTAAAAAATTAGTAAGATTTACATACATAGGTTAAAAAAGCAATTTTTAAAAAGTTACATCATGTCCTACTATATTTTCTTAATATAACGATTATTTCAATCCTAATTCAAACTATATTGAAACTGGGATTAACTTAATCGTAATCGTAGATGCACTTTATTACACGTGTAATTTCATCGCCCAGCTAAAATTTAGATAAAGGTTTTGATTCGCAAATGCACATACACACTAATGTACATAAATATAAAATGACAAATTTCGTAGAAAAATTTGTAGTAGGTTTGAAAAACAGCAAGTGCACATGACAATCTTTGTTGACGGTTTTCATCACCCCGGCTTGTGGAAATCGTCAGATTAGATACTGCGCTCGACAATGTCCAGTTAACTTTTTTTTTTTGCAAGTTTGCAACCATCCTAATCCCTTGCGTCACGCTCAAATCGTCAGATTATTGAAATGCACACCTTTCAGCATGTAATTACCCCACTATTTCTTAATCTGACGCGCTCGAGTAAATCCACCTATCAATTTTTTTTTACTATTCTGATCAGCTCTCCTATGCGCGGCTCTACATAGATGGCTTTGATTTGGCAAAGGTACTCAACAGGATGAAGGGTATCCCCCATATGTTAATCTGACGCGCTCGAGTAAATCCCCGAATCCACTCTTGGGCTCTCCTACTATAGGGGTTTTTGTATATTATCTTCTCTGTGCTAATTGATCGTGATAGATACGGAACTGGCTAAGCGACTGGAATACGGCTGTTTGTCAAAACATACGATTTCAAGCTCGCGTAAATGTACATTTGCTAAATGCGATAGAATGAACGCTCTTCGAAAATATGTTCGAAAGTGCTAAATGTTACATTTAGATTTATCAGGCTCCAGCGTATAAGTATCTGTCCCAAAAGACGACCCACGTTTTACAAATTAAAGATACGAAAAGTAATCCGCAGAAAAATTCATGTCACCAAGCTCGCCTATGACATAAAAACCCTACAACGGTATCTTAAGGCACGTTTCTGTCAGATAGGCCTGTAGCGTAAGTACCTGGTGAACAGCGTCTACTGATATTGCTGCAGATAGAAACAGGATCACCCGCACATATCCAAAAGTCTTTACCGGGATACAATCTTCTAAAGCCAATTACCGATTTCGAGTTTTTAGTATTGAAATGCACAGCTACTTACGAAGAGAGCGCTATTGAAATCTTCTGCAACGGCTATTTAAAGAGCCGCGACGAGCGGAGTCTATCATCGATCTTTTTCTGCGATAGGCATCACATATGAAAACAGTTGAGAAGTTGGAATATCCAGGTAATTATGCAAGTGGGTACAACCCTCATTGGAAAAAATAATACTAAATACAAGTGACGCAAAACAACTGGGGTCCATCTTCAGCATGCACAGACGCAGGCCGACTCCTCATCCACGAATTTCTGACAACTTGGTTGTAGAGTAAGACCCACGTCGAGAGGGCACACCACAAAAACTTCCGGCAGTCTTGGAGACTCCCAAGAATTCAACCCAGGCATACCCAGGAACAATTTCAGAGTGCTTAACATGAAAAAAAAAATGATTCGAATAACAATGCAGGTGGTAGTGCTTCTCAACAATGAAAGCTTAGGCATTATTCAATTCAATTCAATTCAGCGTTTATTGATTCTATGATTACAAACAATCTTACAGACTAGAATTAAATTACTAGGTGAAAAATAAAGAACAACACTAGGAGTACACAGATTCAATTAAACTTCTGTAGGACTGCCTACTGATAGAAAATTCGATATTTAGCTTTTTTGAAATTGTATTAAGTTCAGTAAGAGCCTTCCAAATCGGAGGTTGAGTCCAATAATTAAAAGCTAAAATATAATAGATTTTATAATTCCATTAGAAAATCAGTACCGATTTTTTTTTTGGTATGGGGACTGATGCAGTCTAATGTACATATGATTTCGACTATTCGTAAATGTAGATACATTTTGTTAATGCGAATCTCTGTATACTGTTCGAAAAAGGTTTTCTAAACTACTAGTTATACGTTTGAAGCAAATGGGCGTCTAAAATCTGCCCGTTTGGTTCATGTGGTGTTTTTATACCCAAGCACTTATAATTCTTTCCAGTTACAGCAATTAATTAATGAAATTTTTGTCTCGTGGGTATGCTAAATTTAACTGTTGAATATCGATGCAAGATTAGTGCCGAAAAAAAAAGAGAATTTTTTGCTGTTCATCTGCTCAGGCAATCCACATTTGGGAAACAAAAAATGCCTTCAAGTGAACATGTAGTTATGTATAGTACGTACATATATCAATGTCAATATAAGTCCGACAAAATTATTGGCAAGATTTTTTATCTTCTAATAAAGGCTCTTCGTAAAAATTGTGGCTCTCTATTTCCTTAAAAAAAAAAAAAAAAAAAAACGAAAAATACACTGAATAACAGACATATGGCAGAGAAAATCCAGTAAGCTCACAAACATATCTATTGATGCGTGCATAAACGCTGAAACTAAGC
>NW_023458555.1:41674686-41692001 GCF_013731165.1 Rhagoletis pomonella | reverse complement strand
AATGCTTGGAATTGTGAAGAACAGTTTGTGGAATTTTTGTAATTTTTGTACAAAGTCTCAAATTTGGACTTATATTGGTTTTGTTAGCTAAGGAGCTTAACTTTAACAAAAAATTAATGAACCTTAAAAAAGAAAAAGAAAAGTATATACACAAACAATTTACATCTATTGGGGAGGGCCCAGTGAATTAGTAAACTGGGCGAAAGCATGCGCACAAGCTTTCACCCCCTCCGCCAACACCGTGAAGGCCTCTGCCATTGTTGCAGTTGCGGTAGCCATTCGCTCTGTGGCAGCAGCCATTCTGCTTATTGCCTCAGCATTGGAGCGGTTGGCCTCCGCGTTGGTTGCAGCACTTTCAGCAAGCCTCTAAGAAAATAAAAGTTTTATTAATAATTCAATACAAATACAGTATTGAAAAAATTACCTTTTCTGATTCGGCCTGTGCCTCGGCAATTCTTAAAAATTTCGCCTTTGTTGGCGATTCTTCCGCACGTTTCCGCTTAGCGGTTCTGCGCGGTGTTTGCCTCGGCGTTTTCGGAGTTTCGCACCGAATTTCCGACTCGCCATCCGACACCGTTAGTGGAGGAATTACCATGGTGTCTTCCTCCATGACTAAGCGGAAATTTTCATCCGCCGCCCCCCAATGTTAATTGCAGTTCCTAAAAATAGCATAATGAATATTGCAATATGATTAACATATTGGCATGGGCTTTTAATACGGTACAATTCAACTTACCTCTTCCATGGGAATATTCTCCTGGACATCCGGTTGCCCCTCCATATAGCTGCTTCCCACTAGAGCTATTACCCGCTTCTCCAATTCGTTCAAGGGAGGCTGTTGAAGCGGTATATTCCCCGTCAATGCTTGCTCCCTCTTACGATCACGAACTCGCGTCGATGTTCGACTTTTTAGGTCGCGCCAGACCTTTTGCAAAATAGAAACACACTTTCATACTTTACTATTCTTTGGTGTAGGCCGTTTTCGGAAATGCCTTACTGCAAAGCACCTCTCCTTATACTTAAGTATATAATAATGTCTGATTTCAGCAAACATATTTTTGGAATCAGAGGTGCGATGTTTTGCAGTAATGCATTTCCGGAAATGCCCGTACTTCATCACTTATACTTACATTTTGCCATTGCTCCACAGATTTGGCAGCCCCCCCAAGAGAATTTAATTTATCTGCCATCTCTGCCCACTTTTTGGTGTTCTCCAACTTGCCATGGAGCTTCTGGAACTTGCCGCTCGCCACATTCGGGTTTTCACCCAGAAAGTCAAGCATCGCGCTTAACTGCTCCCCCGATGCACGGCTCCTTTTCGTCGGCTGGATAGACATCCTGAAATAAAAGAAGTTCTAGTAAATTCCAATTAATAACTAAAATAACTAAATACTACCTTTTAAAATTGCAATACGTTGCTGGCGCTAAAAATTCCGTTTCCGCGGGAAGGAAATAAGTTTTTTTTCTTATTCCTCTTTGTACTTTTCGCATATTTGACATTTATCTCGACTGAGATGCCACATTTCATCATTTTAAATAAAAAGGAATAATCAGCTGTTTTTCGCTGTTAAGCAAGAGTTAGAGAATCACACAATTGTTAGTGCAAACGGCAAAAGTTGTTATGTAACCTAACAATTTTTTTATTGCTAAGAGTTACAGAATCGCACTACAGGCATTGCCGCCATTTCTCCTGAGCGTACTAGAGTTCACCTGAAAGGGAAAATATTTGGTGAAATAGTGGGTTTTGTGGTTACTTTTATCATTATTGTTATTATTCTTTTCATTATAATTTTTTTTTGCCGCGTCGTTGAGGCTATGGTAAAGTTTGTTGGGTGATTAATACGATGTCAAATATTTAAAACATTTTCATCATGGTCTTGTTATTACGTACATTAGGAAACTTTTTGATGTTAGCGGTTAGTTTAATTCACTTATATAAAAAATAAATGTCTGACAGCTGTAAGTAAATCGAAAACCTAAAAACGAGCTTTATATTATTAAAACTTAAGTAGATGTCTTTTATACCTCTGTATGTACATATGTTTACATGGAAAAAAAACGATATATGCATGGGATGCCATTTTAATAAAAGTTGAATACAAATTTATTATTCGTGAAAGGAATTAAATTATTTCTGCCGCTATAATCAAAACTTCTAAAATCACCTCAGAGTTTGTCTCAAACGTCCAAGAATATTGTTGTTTATGTGTGCTTAAATTTTGTGGATTGCTTCTGTGTGGTTTTGTCATTAAGTAGTTTTCGTTGAATAGTTTAATGGTTTAGAAAACGCTCAAAGTGTTCAACGCTCCGTTAACGCTGTACCGCCCACAAGACAGGCATTCTTTTTGTGCTGCACTCTACCCCACAACACTCTAGCAGCCAGTGTTACTGTCTTCTCAACTATTTGCGTGTAGATGTTTTTGTTTTTGGTGCTTGTTTTCCGAAAATTGAATAAAATTTGTGGCAAATAAGTTTGTTGGCGGCTGCAGCGATGGCGTCATTGGCCAAAGCAGGGTAGGAGTGGTAAAATGGGACGTATGCTGCCAATTTAGATGGCTGAATGGTTTGCGTAAGTTCAATTGGAGATTGTAAGGCGTCTTAAAACAGGCATATGTAGGCATTTACTGCACTGTTGTGTGAGTGTGTGTGTGTGTGTGAGTTTGCTTAAGAGCGGTTACTTTAGGGCGCCGAAAACTTTCGATACTCAGTGTTGTTAAAGACTGTTTGGTTTGTGTATGCGCGTCGTTGGGCTGGTGTGCTTATTTGTATTTTGTTTTGATTTAATTTAACTCGTATATTTTAGAATTAAACTATTTAAGAAAGCCAAAGTCTGTGATAGATTTTACTTCTGACATTTATAAATATTTTCTTAAGTCAAGAAAAAAGTAAGGTAAATTTGGACAAAATTTAATCTGAAATGATATTTAGACAAGAAATCCCTGTGGCTATATTCGGCTAAAATTTGTTATCAAAAACACTATTCAGTGGCTATCTCTAAGCAAGTCCAACGAATCGATATAATAGTTGTATGTGATATGCCTCTAAGGAGTTTTGCCGAAGGCGAGAAATGGGAAACCAAAAACACAAAGAAAAATGTTGGACGCTGTTCGTGTTCATTTAGAGAGCAAACGTATGAACCTAAAGCAAAAAAATTTAACATACGTTTTTTTTCTAGCCCCATCAAACGCTTTCCGTGCATAAATTTAAGATTTTAGTGTAAATTCCACAAGTCCATAGCCGACTACTCGCTCACACATAACCTCATTCAGTGGCCAACATTCACTTAGGTCCATAATTGATGCGGCAAGCTCTATGCTAACAGCCTGCAGTCCATAAAAAAGGAGCGCAAAAGTTAGATTCAGTATACATACATACATATAAAATGCCAAGTCAGTCACTCATTCAGCCTGCTACCTCAGAGCGAGCAAAAACATGCTTCTCCGTTCTTTAAGGCTCAACGAATGAAATTGCCCACATTCCCAGCGCACATACATACACGAAGTATGTAGATACATACATATATCGAAAAGAGGTCTGCATCGGAAAGTACATATGTATGTTTGTAAAGGGTCAGTTTAAGATGGATAGAACATTTATTTATTTGAAAAATAAAAAACAAAATTTGATAACATAACTCCAAACCGAAAATATACTTCATGAGAAAAATAATTTCATGTGATTTGTTTTAATATGTATAATATATATAGGTGTATTTAGTTTCGGGCATTGAGGCACCGCGGCTGGCTGGATGTGGATGTGTTCGACCACTCCTTTAAGCAATGTGCTCCGTATCTCGGTAATGGTTCGCAAAAAGTTACCTTAAAAGATGTTCAAAGTTTCCGTTCTTTAGCTCAATCAATCATGAGTTCAATCGCATGATATTAGTGACTAATTGACTGACCCATTTCGAGAAATAACGCGTTCATCGAATGTTTCCTTAAATATGTCGATTGTTCACGCGCGGGTATGTGGCGCCAATATACATATTTCTCGTGCAACTGGGATACGAAATAATTTGAGGTCATGGCTCTATTTTGTTTGCATTAATAGTAAAGTTAAGACCAACGATTCCACCAGCTCATTAAGCACTCCAAAACGGAAGATTTCGTAGTTGTAATAGTATATTTTGGATGTCTCGTGAAATCTCTTTACTACAAATGCAGATATTTTGTTTGTTGGCATGTTCATGAGCCAAAACTGAGGCTCATTACTGAACAGAATATTTCGATAAAACAGTGAGTTGACATTCCCGAAATAAACCGTGATTTTCGATGCAAATTTGCATATCTTGCAGGCGTTGTTTTGGCACTGGTCTGTTGATGATAAAATGGCAAAATTAACTTACCGTTGCACATATGACTTATTTATAATCAATATCGTAAAATCAAACTTAAAAAAAAAATAATCTTTATATTTAGCCAAAACTCCGACAAAGTACGAAGCATTTTAAATAACGTACTCGGAATTTCCATGGTCCAAAAAAGAAACATTCGAAAGTTTCAGAAGAAACTTTGAAAAGTCCTAAAATGCCCCGAATTACTTTATAGAGGACATCATGTGGTTATATCGCTTAGTTACGCAAACACAAATTGTTCTTTTCTTTTTAGATACTGCAAATATTTGTTTTCCTTCTTCGAGTTTTCGTTCAGGTAGTCGCTTAAAATATATTCATGCAGATCTCTGATATCAAAATATACTAGTGGATTTCTTTTCAAAGAATATTGTGTGCCGCAATGAAATATGTTGTATACATTGGAGCGTTTGTGAACCCGATAGTCTGCTTTTCTTCGTATGTGTGAATATTGATAGGCTTAGTTTCAGCGTTTATGCACGCATCAATAGATATGTTTGTGAGCTTACTGGATTTTCTCTGCCATATGTCTGTTATTCAGTGTATTTTTCGTTTTTTTTTTTTTTTTTTTTTTTTTTAATATTTTTTTTTTTTTTTTTTTTTTTTTTTTTTTTTTTTTTTTTTTTTTTTTTTAAGGAAATAGAGAGCCACAATTTTTACGAAGAGCCTTTATTAGAAGATAAAAAATCTTGCCAATAATTTTGTCGGACTTATATTGACATTGATATATGTACGTACTATACATAACTACATGTTCACTTGAAGGCATTTTTTGTTTCCCAAATGTGGATTGCCTGAGCAGATGAACAGCAAAAAATTCTCTTTTTTTTTCGGCACTAATCTTGCATCGATATTCAACAGTTAAATTTAGCATACCCACGAGACAAAAATTTCATTAATTAATTGCTGTAACTGGAAAGAATTATAAGTGCTTGGGTATAAAAACACCACATGAACCAAACGGGCAGATTTTAGACGCCCATTTGCTTCAAACGTATAACTAGTAGTTTAGAAAACCTTTTTCGAACAGTATACAGAGATTCGCATTAACAAAATGTATCTACATTTACGAATAGTCGAAATCATATGTACATTAGACTGCATCAGTCCCCATACCAAAAAAAAAATCGGTACTGATTTTCTAATGGAATTATAAAATCTATTATATTTTAGCTTTTAATTATTGGACTCAACCTCCGATTTGGAAGGCTCTTACTGAACTTAATACAATTTCAAAAAAGCTAAATATCGAATTTTCTATCAGTAGGCAGTCCTACAGAAGTTTAATTGAATCTGTGTACTCCTAGTGTTGTTCTTTATTTTTCACCTAGTAATTTAATTCTAGTCTGTAAGATTGTTTGTAATCATAGAATCAATAAACGCTGAATTGAATTGAATTGAATAATGCCTAAGCTTTCATTGTTGAGAAGCACTACCACCTGCATTGTTATTCGAATCATTTTTTTTTTCATGTTAAGCACTCTGAAATTGTTCCTGGGTATGCCTGGGTTGAATTCTTGGGAGTCTCCAAGACTGCCGGAAGTTTTTGTGGTGTGCCCTCTCGACGTGGGTCTTACTCTACAACCAAGTTGTCAGAAATTCGTGGATGAGGAGTCGGCCTGCGTCTGTGCATGCTGAAGATGGACCCCAGTTGTTTTGCGTCACTTGTATTTAGTATTATTTTTTCCAATGAGGGTTGTACCCACTTGCATAATTACCTGGATATTCCAACTTCTCAACTGTTTTCATATGTGATGCCTATCGCAGAAAAAGATCGATGATAGACTCCGCTCGTCGCGGCTCTTTAAATAGCCGTTGCAGAAGATTTCAATAGCGCTCTCTTCGTAAGTAGCTGTGCATTTCAATACTAAAAACTCGAAATCGGTAATTGGCTTTAGAAGATTGTATCCCGGTAAAGACTTTTGGATATGTGCGGGTGATCCTGTTTCTATCTGCAGCAATATCAGTAGACGCTGTTCACCAGGTACTTACGCTACAGGCCTATCTGACAGAAACGTGCCTTAAGATACCGTTGTAGGGTTTTTATGTCATAGGCGAGCTTGGTGACATGAATTTTTCTGCGGATTACTTTTCGTATCTTTAATTTGTAAAACGTGGGTCGTCTTTTGGGACAGATACTTATACGCTGGAGCCTGATAAATCTAAATGTAACATTTAGCACTTTCGAACATATTTTCGAAGAGCGTTCATTCTATCGCATTTAGCAAATGTACATTTACGCGAGCTTGAAATCGTATGTTTTGACAAACAGCCGTATTCCAGTCGCTTAGCCAGTTCCGTATCTATCACGATCAATTAGCACAGAGAAGATAATATACAAAAACCCCTATAGTAGGAGAGCCCAAGAGTGGATTCGGGGATTTACTCGAGCGCGTCAGATTAACATATGGGGGATACCCTTCATCCTGTTGAGTACCTTTGCCAAATCAAAGCCATCTATGTAGAGCCGCGCATAGGAGAGCTGATCAGAATAGTAAAAAAAAATTGATAGGTGGATTTACTCGAGCGCGTCAGATTAAGAAATAGTGGGGTAATTACATGCTGAAAGGTGTGCATTTCAATAATCTGACGATTTGAGCGTGACGCAAGGGATTAGGATGGTTGCAAACTTGCAAAAAAAAAAAGTTAACTGGACATTGTCGAGCGCAGTATCTAATCTGACGATTTCCACAAGCCGGGGTGATGAAAACCGTCAACAAAGATTGTCATGTGCACTTGCTGTTTTTCAAACCTACTACAAATTTTTCTACGAAATTTGTCATTTTATATTTATGTACATTAGTGTGTATGTGCATTTGCGAATCAAAACCTTTATCTAAATTTTAGCTGGGCGATGAAATTACACGTGTAATAAAGTGCATCTACGATTACGATTAAGTTAATCCCAGTTTCAATATAGTTTGAATTAGGATTGAAATAATCGTTATATTAAGAAAATATAGTAGGACATGATGTAACTTTTTAAAAATTGCTTTTTTAACCTATGTATGTAAATCTTACTAATTTTTTAGGCAAACTCACTAGACATAAGAATTTGTATGTAAGAAAAACAAGCATTTTTCAGATAATTTTGAATACGGCAACCTTAAGTTTACTTATACATTAAAAAATATTAAACTCCGCTCCCTTCTTGCTCACTCTTTATATAGTATCTTCCCAGTGGAAAAGCGGTAATGTATTCCATGCGTGATAAATAATCGAATGTATTTCTGATAAGTTTTATATACAATTACTGTTTAATATAGAATCAGCATTCTAACGTATTCAAAAAGATTCAAAAATTTCATATTAAAACACATTAATTTCTCAATACTAGGTAATGTAAAATTGAATGCCCAACTTTTCTTAGGACATCGCCCTGGGGCAAAAAATGCATTTTCGAATGTGGAAAGGGTTGTTTTACCGATTATTTTTTCGATTACTATACATTACATTTTCTCACTGGGTTATAAGAGTATTACGCAATTATGGGCTATCAAAGCACTCGTGGTGTTACATGAAATACAACCTTTGAAATTTTACTAACTAATACATCGTTTATACCGACACATAAAGCGCTTTGACCCAGTTCGCTGTGATTCAAAGCGGATTTATAAACCAAATTTCAATATGCTCTGAATTTCAAAAGTGTATTGACTAGAATTTGATTTCAAATCGGTTAGAAAACAGGTATAAACACATCACTCATTCGACGCAAAGTGAAAATAGGCTGTTTTTTTTTTATACAGCCCGTTTTGAATTTGAATTATTATTAAAATAAATTTGAACTATTGTTTGAAATATCGAAATAAAACAACAAATTTTTTATACTTTTGAATACGGTTTCAGAGAGTGTGCTGTAAAGACACAAGTATAGATGCTTGAAAGAAATATGTGTTAAGTCAAATTGGGGTTTTCTTAATGCGGTTCTCGCGTAGGTATAAACAAGGTATACATTTTGTGATTCACTATGAGTGGAAATGGTTTTTGTGTGTTTTGTGGATCAAATTCTTGTAAAAAAACTTTTCACTTAATATGTAAAAAAAATATTGTAAATTACTTATTGTTACAGATGGGAAAATGTGGAAGAAATTGACGACCAAGTCAAACCGGACTTGCTGTATGAAAATAGTTGCACGGATAAAATAATAAGTATTAAGTGTTTACAATATATATGTTTGGTTGACTGTGCATCTCAGAAACGAAATTATTATTTTAAACCAACAGGCCGATTAGGGCATCGAGATGAACCTTCTGTATGAAAATCTGACGCGCCTGAGTAAATCCAAATGGCGATTTTTATTGCAAGAAGACGTCAGGAGCTTGCGTCACATCTGATCTGAATCGTCAGACTATTGAATGGGAGGTTCACTCGGGCTTCAATGGGCCTTGTGAATATCGGAATATCGGACGCGCTCGAGCAATTTTTTTTATCACCCATTTTTGACCCTTCCGTACGCCCAACCTTACCATGCAAACTGGCAGATTAGCATATTTCCGTCATCAGAAACACGTTTGATTTATTCACTATCAATATCTGACGCGCTCGAGTAAAAACATGTAACTGTTTTTTTTTTTTACGTTTTTGGAAGCCTGTAGATCCTCCATCCACCGCAGGAAGGAAAAAAAATCGCATGGCCCTTTTTTCTTCCCATCATATAATCTTCAAATAGGTTAAAATGACGCTCGAGTAAATCCCGATTTAGCATCGTGTGCTCCCCTACTACTACTGAAAAGGGAAAAAGAAATTTTAAACAAAAAATTCAATACAAAAACTTGAATTTTTTTAACCATAACCGAAAATTTGTTTGTGTATATATTCATTTGTCGATGCTGTCAATTGAAAATTCCTTAACTAAGAGCGTTTGTGAATCGGTAACAAAGTTCACGTCGCGTAAATTTTTGACAACTATGAGGTGAATAAAATTTCAGTAGCTCATGAGGCCAGTGAAATTTTGACAATTGCATAGAAAATTTTGACAATCGCATAGATTGTTGATGTGTGTAATTTTTCGTTAAATAAAAGCTTAAATAGATGAATTGCAATCAACGATGGTAGATGTTTTCTTAAAATATTCATTTCACTTCAATTTGTAATATTTTATTCCAAATAAATCTGCGGTCAAAAAAGATTTAATTTCACACAGCAGATTGGCAAAACTGTCTCACCATGGTAAAAATATTATTAACCCTCGTCCGGGCGCATATTCTTACAACGCTAACCGGGCGCAAAGGTACAATTGTACCTTCATATAGTTTTGATATGAATTTTTACTGGGGTTTAATTTTTTTATAAAAACTGATAACATTTAATCATTACACGTTATTTTGAACATGTTTACAAATTTTTTGTTATGACAATTGTTTAAAAAAAAAAAGTAAAAATAGAAACACAGTAGCCTGCATAAAATGCACTCCGAAAAATGCACGAGTACACCACAACAATATGTACCCTCCATACATACATATGTATGTACTCAATATTTTTCATACTGGTGCAACCAGGGCTGCCAACTTGGCTCAAACCGTGCCATTTTTGGCAATATTTTACATCAAATGGCACTTAATTTTTCAATTTGGCACAAAGTGCCAAAATGCACTTTTGAAAAATAGCAATATTTCAAAATATGAAATATGAAATACTTTGCGTGTACTTCTTTTTCTCAATTAAAATTTTCTAATTTCTAAAGGTTATTCAACTGTTTCTTTTTATTTTGGCATTGCACTTTTGTTTTAGAAATGTGGTTCTTTTTAGCTACATGGGAAGCATTATAAAGGACCTTTTTTGGCACTTTTATTTTTCTATTTGGCACATTTTGGCACTTTTTTATCCTTAATATGGCACCAAATAGCTAAGGATAGTTGGCAGCCCTGACCGGAACAAAAATAATACGATGTTTATTTGGTTCAGTTTATATTTGCTGCTACTTGCGATCACAATTCTGGTTTAGCATCCTACATAATCTACAAAAATCATAACCCCCGGTTTCAGGGAAAAAATCAACGTCGAAAGTTTCTAAAAGATCTCTCCAATCAGCTATGCATGCCTTCAGTTGAATCTCGAAGTGCAAATCGAATGATGATGAGAAGCCATTTCCTTCGAAGTGCAATAGAAATGGTACTTGGCCGTCGCGTTGTGGCATCTACAGCAGCTGTCCTTCAATTACCTCATGGTAGCCGCGGAGCCTCCCCTATCACTGGACGTTGCTATATCTGTCGGAACTCAAATAGGAAACAACGTAAAACTCGAATGCTTTGCATATCTTGTGCTTATCCAATTTGTGATGAACATTCAGTTTCAAAAACAACGTGTATTTCTTGCGAAGAAACTCTCTAAAAATTTCAAAATGTATATTCCAAATCGTTGTTTCTAAATTGAATTGTCTCGATTGTTACTTTTTTATATAGTTTATTATCGCTTCTTATATGAATTAGCTCCGTTTGTGTCTCTTTTTTTATAAAAAAATTATATATAATTAAAAATAATAATAATCTTCTTTTTTCTTCATACCAGATATATGAAGGTACAATTGTACCTATGCGCTTTGACGTGGGTGTAAATTTAGCTCGGCCCTCTATTTCAGAAAATCGTGGCCCATTTTGTTTTAAATTAAGGGAACATGTGGCGCAACAAAAATGTAGAGATGTCACGAAGATCCAGCCCTCTAAGTTTTCTGGAAAAAAAGTTATTGTAATTTAAAAACGCAAAAGTTACAATTGTACCTAGTCGCACGGACGAGGGTTAAACAGCTTTCCCCATAGAACTTTGTTACCGATTCACACACGCCCTAAGTAGGAAAAAAAACAAAGTTGATCACAAATTGAGCCAGATTTCTATCAGTATCACATCGATGTTGAATTTACGCAACTTTTCTTTTTCCATACAATGTAAAATAATAAATGAAACCTCGATCGATGATCTCTGAAACGTAGCTAGCAATTGTATACGCGAAAAAGCAATGTTGCCATTTTTTCTCATTAACCCATATTCGAATCGTGGAAGTCTTTGAAGATCACAGCGTTGCTTTTAGCATTTAGACTCTTATAGCGTTTTCTTTTCTCAAAAAAAGTTCTGCCCATTTTTGGTGGGAACTCTTACTTTGCGTTGCCCTGAAACCTCAGAAAATGTTGCGTTTTTTATATGAGAATGAAACAGAAATTATACTACTCCATCACAATTTATTTATAGAACTTAATAAAGCTGAATTATTCACATGGCCTGTAAGTCTTTAGTAATTTTAAAGCAAATACTTATTTCTGATACGGAAAAGAATTGTAATTTTACAAGCGTAAATTAAAAATCAACCGAGAAACTCTCACACTCACGTTTATTTGAGGGCTGAAAAGGCAGCACTTTTGCCGGATCAGAGCGCAACCTGCTGAGAAAAGAACACGACGCCTTGTGACGTTAACTCAAGGCAGAATAAGTGCAGCCTTTTTTCGAGAAAAGAAATCGCTATTAGTGCAGAAATTGAGTTGCATTTGGGTGACGAATTTTTTATGGACAAATGTACATTTGGAGCTAAATACGCTAAATGTGCTTTTACGCGTAAGCAAAAACAGCCCATAAGTAACAGGAGGTCGCCGGTCATCCGAACCACTCTTTTTGCGAGTAGGCTTTGCAAATGGTCTCAATTTGGATGATCCTCGGTATAGGTCGACGACACTTTATCTAGAAAATAGTAAGGAAGCGCAAGCTCTGAAAATTACCGCAAAGAATTTTTAATATACTGCTTACCAGCCTTATAGTCACGGTAATGCTAAGTACTATCTACCGCAATTCCTTCGGGCTATTACGCATAAATGTTATGCATGTAAAGTTAAAATACCCTTCTGCTCAAGTGCGCTTTCATCAGCTCAGTGGAGTGTGAGTGGAGTGGAGGTTGGCTCCAAGAGTTATTTAGATTCTGGGGCTGGCCGATTTCCGAGGAGAAGAAAACATTTTCTTTCTCTGGTGCTGACTCACTTAGCTTCCTAGAAATGAACATTGAATGACAAAAGCTCGGGAGATTACGAACATCTAACATTGGATATTATGTACAAGGAGAACTACTAAAAGCCAATTGTAATGTGTCTGTGTTGGATATAAAAGGGATATAAGCAAAAATACCCTGACCCTGAACCACTTCTCCGTGGTATCGAATGAAACTTTCACCGCGTTTTTTTGACTAACTCAATTTCAGAATGACTTTTTGTTAGATTTTGATTCCCAACACTATTGTCTAAGAATTTACAGGCGTAAAATTTGCTTAGAGTTTGCGCTTGTAAGACGCTTGCATCCTTTCCCAGACGTACAGCCAAAGCCATACGGAATAGACTGCCGGCCCTAAAGCGCAGTCCGTCCTGGATCTGGCGGTGTACAGGGAAATATCCTCTTTAAAGGTCCCATAGTCTCTCATCTGTTCTATACTTGAATTATTCTATATGGCAACCATTACTGTTTGAAGCCAAGGCATATTGAATTGCTCCATTAATTGTCTTGTGAATTTCGTTTACCTTTTTTTACATTTTAAGAGTGCAAAATTAACAGTAAAATGCATGTATGTATTTAGTTTGATGTTTTGACTGTGCTACTACTTATATGCCTGTTTAATGTGCCTTGCTTGAAGCCAATAACTAATAGGAAAACTAGTTGGATATTGGAAATGAAGACGTAAAGTGCAGTTATAGAATTCAAATGCGTACAAAATATGAAAGAGTTTCAAAGCAAAACCCATATAATTTTAGCTCAGCGCAGAACCAGAATAACAGCTGTATTTCATTTGTTAATCAGTACTTATTTGAAATGTGATGTATTACCATGATATATACGTGAGTAAAGATATATGTATTTACATATGTATAAGTATGTAAGTACATAAGTTGGTAAGTATACATGTCCAAAGGCGCATTTGCTAAAAACTATGCTTACTTGCTCTACACACCTTTCATGCATTATTCATTTTCACACTTTCGCACGCATCCAGGATATTAATGTTTATATATGTAGATGTGTGCGGCTGAAACTACGACCACGCCTGTAGAAAGCCTCATACAAAAACATGCTTCTTTTTTTAACTTTCTTTGCGCCCCCATGGCACATTTCCCCAAACATATGTACATATGTACGTGCTCCTATATGTATGTGCTGATAAAAGTGTTGGAAAAGTTTTCGCTTACGGGCGTAACGTGAACTCAGATATTCGACATGGCGTACAGCTAAAAATCTCATGTCACTCACTTAGCGTTCATATGAAACGTCGAATGCATAAATTTTGTGTGTGTGTGTGTGTTTGTGTGTATGTGCATATGCGTGGGAACGGAAAACTGTAAAGTAAAATGGCGTAACTTTTGGCAGCTGGCTGAAATAGGCAATTCGGGTATTTGAGCGCACTTTGTCAGCATAAAACGCGGAAGGATGCGACTATGCAAAGCTGAACTTCGGCGAGCAGTTGTTGGCTAAATGTGCTCAAACAATGAATTTGAAAATGCTCATTTCAGTTACGGCTTATTCTAAAGTTTTACCTTGTTGTTGATGTTTTCCTTTCTTCAAATAGCGGCAAAGTTACGCAATTTCCACCGTTTTCGCAGTGATAGCGTGATTGCCAAGAGCTAATCTTAACTTGAATCTTGTATTTAAATTCGAAGCTTGCAATTTCAAAGTTGTTCGTAAGAAATTTGTTTTCTTAAGAGAAAAAGCTAATTGTATCTTTTGCAAATATGCACTTATATATAGAAGTAAAAATTTGCAAAATGAACCTACCCAACTACGAGGGGAGAAAAATACCGTAAAAATGTTAGGTTGAGGTTTTTCATACCTAGCATTATCTAGCGACTCGATATTTCTAAACTTATGTTTCAGTTCAGTTTGGCGAAGAATGCAAGCCAAAACAATTATTGTGGCGAATACCAACCCAAACATCCACTCGGATCACTATATTGTAGCAGTCAAGATACGCACCCGCCCCTGCGCAGCAAAAATTGTGTGCCAAAAATCCAAGAAAAGCTTAACGTCGAAACCTGCAATCACAACAGAGAGCCAATGCATTCGCTGCTCACCTCTCACACCTCCGCTCAGAGAGCACTCTTCAACCAACCCACTTATGCGAGCAATAGAACCACATTTCCCGCTCATTTAGTACCGCCGCCGAAGAAATAGTCGGATTTAAGCGGGCCCGAAGGAACAACTGTGCTTGAAGTGCTGGCCGATAGGAAAAGCACCCGCAAATTTTACCAGAGTGCTAAGCGACTTACGGAAGGTTTCAAAACCAGGGTGAACTCCTGTAAAACAGCAACGGCTACCTAGTGATCAATGTTAAGAACGTTCTTAAATTATGAAGGGAAAGTTGTGGAGAAGACTAACCCGAGCCTCTAGTCGATGATGATGTAGTCGATGATCCACCGCCTGACTATGACGAGGTACGAATAGCAATAGCGCGATTGAAAAACAACAAATCTTTTGGAGCTGATAGTCTTCCAGCTGAGCTCCTCAAGTACGATGGCGAGGAGTTGATATGGTGAATGCTTGCCCGACGACTGAAATATAAGTGTGCTCTGCCCAATCCACAAGAAAAGCGACCCCTCCAACTTCCGCGGGATCTGCTTTCTCAGCATAGGTTACAAGGTTTTATCGAGCGTATTGTGTGAAAGACTGAAGCCCACCATCAACGAACTGATTGGGCCTTATTAGTGTGGCTTTAGACCAGGCAAATACACCATAGACCAGGTATTTCCCATACCCCAAATCTTGGAAAAGACCAGCGAAAAAATGATCGACACTCATCACCTAATTATAGACTTTAAGGCTACCTTCGCCAGCACTAAGAGGAGTTGTTTATACGCCGTTATGTATGAATTTGGCATACTCTCAAAACTCATACGGCTGTGTAAAATGACGTTGAGCAATACCACCAGCTCCGTTAGAATTGAAAAGACCTCTTCGAGCCGTTCGTCAAAAATGGGGTTTCAGAAAGGTCCCGTGACTTCTTTAATCTAATTTTGGAGAAGATAATAAGAGCTGCAGAACTGAACTTCTCTGGAACAATATTTTATAAGAGCATGCAATTGCTGGCGTATGCCGATGACATCGACATCGTCGGTAACAAAAACCGCGAAATCTGTTCTGCCTTTTCCAAGTTGGATATGGAAACAAAGCAGAAGGGTCTGGCGGTCAACGAGGACAACACGAAGTATCTCCTGTCAAAAAAACAGGCAGAGCATTCGCACCTTGGCACCCATGTCACTTTTGACAGTTATAATACAACAGATTATAATGCCAGCGTATTAAATTACAGCGGCTCCTCTGGCTTGGCCATAGCGTTCGAATGGACACCGACGCCTCAGCTCTGAAAGTATTCAACTCGAAACCCGCTGGTGGTAGCAGAGGAAGAGGGAGGCCCACACTGCGTTGGAAAGACCAAGTCCTTCGGCTTCACTTGGCATTTCAAATTCACGTCAGTAGAAACAGAGGGGGAGCGATTAGTGTGCTTTGTTGAACTCGGCCAAAATCGCTTAGGCGGCTACAGAGCCAAAGGACACGAATTTTTGCAAAACTTAATGTTTTTATCTTTGGGAATAACGTCACTCATTGAGTCTTTCTTGTTATGCTGTTCAAGATTCCACTTTGCATTTTTATTCTACTACAAAAGTTCGAAAAAATGCGACAAATGCATTTTTTGACGCGTTTAATCTCAAATACTCCGAAAACCAGATCCAATTGAACAATTTAAAGGCCAGATTCTTAATCTGAGAAAGCAATTCTACAACAATAAATTCCAAAAGCTCTGCCGCAAAACTTCGTTGGCCTGTTGAAATTTGTTCAGCATTCGACAAAACTGCACTGCCTAAACAAAATATTGGAACAGCAAATTTGTTTGCAATATATGCAAAACTTTTTATTCTAATATTTTTAAAGCCAATTTCGAATAAAATATGTTTCATTCTTCAAGAAAAAACATGAAAATATAATTCCTAAACTTTGTGCAAATCTCAGCAAATTTTCATGCAAATTTTCTAATTTTTAATCATATTTTTTAGAATTTTTTTGAGTTATAGCCCAATTAATTTTTTTATAACAAAGTACAAGTTTTAAAAATCTAGGAACTGCCGTTGATTTTTGGCAATTTTTTTCACGCAGTCTTCTATACAAAAAATTTTTTTCGAAAATACTTTATATGGAAAAAATGCTAAACACCTCCAACAAAAAAAAATCTCAAAAATCAATGCGATTTTTGACTAACTCCGAACTTGCATTTTTTTACTAGAATTTAATGGGCTGCAAAACTGCATTCTCATAAAAATTCTAAAAAATCGGAATGATATTTTTATGTTTTTTTTTTTTGTTGTTGAATGAACCATATTTTTATACAAAATTGGCGGAAAATATTAGAAAAAAAATTGTTGCATATATTATGAAAAATTTGCTGTGCCAATGCTTTGTCCCGGCAGTGTATCTTAGAGAAATGTGATTTTTCAAAAATATACGTAAGTAAAAGTATAGTTGCATAATCAAAATGCATGGTTTTGGGAAAATATACATATGCTGATTTCCGAAATATATCTTAAGGAAAATATCAAAAATTAGCTATAATTCGCAAACAAGAACCAATCTGAAGAAACGAACGGTATATCCGAAATCATCATCCAAAATATATATGAGAAATATTAATGCAGAGATTTCCTTTTATGCCGTAGACCAGTGTAATTCGATAATGAGTTTTAATATATGTATTTATAAAAATATATTTTGTCATTACTCTGATGTTAAAAAAGTCATAAATCTAAGGGATAATATATATAAGATGATAATTTACGAATGCCTGCCCTACCTGGCTCCACCAATGTTGTTATATATACATATATAACTCAAATCTGTCTTTGTCTACTTAAGCGATTATTGATTTCGACCACGGATATACCTTGTATTTTCGCATACAATTATTTGTTCCCATAGCAGGTTTGCAAAAAAAAAAACATGGCCAAAATA
>NW_023458555.1:41665232-41674586 GCF_013731165.1 Rhagoletis pomonella | reverse complement strand
TTTTTATATGGTAAAAATGCATAGGACAGCAAAAAATTAGTATAAAACAACGCGCATTTTCAGACATTTCAAATTTGCACATTATCATAATAAAATTGGGATGGATACATACTTTTTTTTTGGAAATGCTTATTAAAAATCTTGCCATTTGGATGCAACTTGGCAGAATACTTCTAAATTATGTACATATACAGTGTGAAGCTTAGATTTGTATAGCATTTGTTAAAATAGGAGACATTCTTTAAACAAAACAAAAAATTCACAAAAATATATAGCAAGAAAAAGATTGCGAATATTAAAAAAAATATCACCGTATTAATTATTCAATGAATTATTTTATTTTCATTTAGCTTTGGTGGCTATTATTAACTAATTTAATTTTATTGTACTGATTTTGAAATAAATGAAATGGTAATTTAATAAAAACTTCGTTTTATATATTTAATATGTATAACAGCATTTAATGCATATTTTTATTTACATATATTATTTATTTTATCAAAGAAGAATTAATAAAAAAGTTAATACTGAGGCTAAATAGTTTGCTTTTATTTTATTAGTTTTCTTACCGGCTACTGAAATTTTCTAGTGAAACTTAAATATGTACTTATAGTTGAATATATGTAATTTGGTTATGATTCAAAACAACAATTTTATTACGTGTGTCAAGTTATCACTATATTTTTCTAAATTTAAAAAGTTAAATAAGTTTTTCTTTCCACAACAAACTTACAACAAAAAAGTTACAATTAATGCCGTATTTAACTTTTAAATGAGTTGAAATAACGCATTATGTAACAGTTGTGCATGTACATAACAGTTGTGCACAAAATAAAAGGAGTCAAAATATCGCATTCCTAATATTTCGTGGACCACTCTAAATAATATCGGGTAGATATTTCCAATCAATTTATAATGTCGATACCCCAGTTATTTCAATGTCTACATGCATTCAGAGTACATAAAATGGTGAAAAATTTGTTAAGTCATTAAAAATATGTTTGCTTTAAATTTGTAGAAAAACATATCGTCACCTGAAACTCAAAAAGACGTAACAAAAATCATTGTTAAAATGCAAAAAGTCATAACTAATAAAAAATTCAAAATTTACTTTTTGATTTATATAATGGATTTCAACGAGTTACAACTTCCCACATCATTTTATGAAAAAAATAATGAAAATATTAGTCACGACTTTTTCAATCTCATTTACGATATTGTTACGTCTTTTTGCATTTCAGGTGACGATATGTATTTACTTATTTGGTACTTATTCAATAAGTGTCAGGGTGCCGGTAATGTTGTGGTATGATCCTTCTTTGTTATCAAACTGGTTCTTTAATTGACTTGATGCGCATTTGGCAGCTGTGCACTTCACTGATAGTTACGACCAATACCCCGGAATGAACTACTGTGGCCCTTGCACGGCGCCCATCAGCCGTTCGTCGTCATTGAAACGCTTCAAAACGTATTGGAATCGATGTAGTAAAGCAGTAACCGCCAAGCGCCCAGTGAAGACATTCGAATTCAATGATGTATCACCCCCGCAGTTGTATGTGCTAGAAAATTTGTGTTAGCGCTATTAAAAATGCCTGACTAGGCACATAAAACTCCTCTTTGGCATGGTTGTTTTTCGTTGTGATCTTTGTGCTTTCAATGCCGGTATTTAGCCAAATATTCCATGCAATCTACGTACAAGAAATGAATAAGAGATCTAAAAAGGTACTAAACTTCCCGCTAAACACAACTCACCCTGCAAATTCCTCATCTTTGTTTCCGCTGTTTCCTCGTTAGCAAGTGACGCCAATTTGTCTGCATTGTCATGCATAATTTCTTGCAGAGATTTTAGTGCGGCCAGCGAGTCTTCACAATTTTTACTCAAGGCAGCACCATCCACCTTCTCACTGCTTCCCGTACTGGAAAGCGCACGCACATTATCAAGCAACGGAAATAGAACTTGCCAAACGAGCGTCTGTTATGTGGGCTGGTTCAACAAACGACCATGCCAAAAAGAATGCGGCAAAGAGCATTGTGAATCGCACTCGCGGCAGTAACTATGCAATTACCAACTGAAGACACATAGGTATCAGCGGCTCACTGAAATGGTGAAATATGTATACACATTCCTTTGAAAATAATACCAAACAGAACACGCAATTTTACCTATGGGGATCATTTGCCTTCCAACATTTCTCAGGCAGAGAAGCGAGTATTATGCCAACAGCATTGATGTAGTTTTGTATCTCTTTTTGTGGTATCCATGAATAACCCTTCACAACAGCACCGGCACTCACAAATTCAATTGTTGTTTATTGGTTTAAAGTGAAACGCCCGGACAGTGTAAGGGCGCTGTTGGGTTGGTTGTTTTGTAATAGATTTAGGAACATTTTCAGCAATATAGGCTGTATTGATGCTTGGAAACAGAGGGCAACAATTGCTCTATAAGAGTTAATGAAAATGTAAACAATTATGAAATATGGGTTTGCTTTAGGGTTGTGCGATTATTCGATTACTCGAGCAAGTTGGTTAATCATTTGTTCGATTAACATATTATATTTAAAGTATGATAATGATTAATACGATATTAATTAAGGTTTTGAATAATCAATTAATTGCACAGCCCTAGCTTGCTTCTTCCGAATAGCTTACGCAAGAATCCTTTTAATGTCCACCGGTTCGATTTCGTATGAACGAGCAATCGTGCATACATTGCTACTAAAGCCGGCGCAGGTGTGGAACTTTTTCATTGAGGTATAAAAATCAATAAATTTAGCTGGTTAGTTCGCAGTTTTAGCGGTGCCATTTAACGGCTCGCCAAGTATGTTCATTGGACGTGAAAAATTAATACTGTTGATTTGTTGAATATGTATTACATATAATGCAAAAAGCGTTGCCCATTTCATTGTGCAGAGGAAGATGATAAAAAAACGGATGACAAATAAAGGCGTTAGTTAACGTGGATTGAACAAATCTAGAAAATAAAGGCAGTCATTCATGATAAAAGCGAACTCAAGTAAAATAACTAAGTTGATATAATTTGCTATAATGGTACTTACTTGCGTCTCTTGGTGGATGGCTGGCCTACTATCGAGACGATCGTTGACGGCATATATTAAGTTATACGAATATTTAAAAAAAATTTGCTATAATTCGTTGCTGAACACGTTTTGCTACTGAAGAAGGTGCTGCGGAATCGTCATTAGTGCTTAGTATTTCGGGATCATAAACAACCCGATCGTCAAAAGCGGTTGTTTGATCGCCCAAACGAACGTTATGCAATGTTGCGCACGCGTTAACTACTCGGCCAGCAAAGCCGGGGTCATACAAAAGTACTCTTTGCCGTGATAAGCACCGCCATGTGCCTTTAAGGACGCCAAAGAGTCTCTCGATCGGGTTACGTGCTTTACATAGCGCCTCGTTGTAGCGAAACTTTGGTGTTCCTTCTGGCTCGTTTGGTAAAGGTGTCATCAGCCATGGCTCCAGCGGGTATCCAGAATCGCCTGAAATTTTTTTCTTTTAATATTTCTATTCGTATGGAATTAAAACAACTTACCTATCAAAAACGTGTTGTGATTTCCAGTTTCAAATGATCGCTGCATGACCCGACGCGCTGCAGAGAAGCTCCAAATAAACGAATCATGTCGTGCTCCCGGAAATTTTGCATTCACGTTTAAAATCTTAAGATTTGGATCACATATCTATAAGTTTGAACCATTATAAAATAACAATATAAATTTTCATGTTGTACATTTGTTCTTACCATTTGCACGTTCATCGAATGGTACCCATGGTGATTGACATAATTTGATTCATTATTTTTGGGAGCCAAAATTGCAACATGGGTGCAGTCGATTGCACCGATAGTTCCTGCTACAAATGGTGAAGGTGCAGACGCAAAAATTTCCTTTGCCGCTTGGCACTCCAGTTGCGTCATAGGGAACTTCACTTTGGAGGTAAACATTGAATTGTTGATTGCGTCAGTCACACGGTGTATGCAACGGCTTATCGATGTTTGGCTCATGGATATGCCCCACTGTTCACCTACTGGGCGTTGATAGCATCCAGTGGCATAAAACCGTAGAGCAGCTAGAACCTTCAACGAGTACATAAACACATGCTTATACAAGATGCTTTCTAGCGGTAATAGCAATTGTACGTTTCACAGAAAAAGCTGTTCCACGTCACATAAGGTTTATTAAAGTTAAAAGCAGCTTTTTCTGTAAATCCTTGAAACCTTCAGACCCTGCAATTCGTACTACTGCTGGAACGCACCTATAATATTTAATAAAGTTGAAATACATGTATATTGACTTACCTGCTTTTCAGTCGATAACGCTGTTATTCGCGATCCTCTTAATTGATTGTCAAGTTGAGACACCAAATTTTCAACCATGCCGGGACTGAGTCTATATAGCCTCCGGAACTCCGTTAACGTTAGTTCGAAAGGGTTATCGATTTCGCGAAGCCTACGCCGGTCAATTCTTGGCACGTTTAATGGCTGCTCATTATCGGTATCATATAAATATGATGCAATGTATGCAAATGCCATTTTTTAACACAATCTTCACAATTTTCTCAATTTAACTTCACAGCAAAATTAGTAAACAACAGCTTAACAAAGAAAAACTAGATGCTGTTAGCTTAACCACAAAAATAATTGTCACCAAACAGCTGACTGCGTTTGTTAACACTAAACAATGACAAATATGGTTAAAGTTGATACACAATCACTTAACCCCAAAAAAAGTTGTTAACTAGAGATAACAACGTGAAATGTGGTTAAAATAAGATTCAGAATCGCACTACTGGTTGGCTGTAGTGGAAGTAAAAAGTAGATAGTACATAAGTAAATAGGAAGTCAAAGGGACAGTGAGACATATCAAAAGTTGCTTACTTTTACTTTCCTTTCGGAGACACACTCATCTAGTGCTGTCAAAGCTATGTGAATGTCTCCTTTGGCACACATTTTCAGGCACTTTAGGCATCGCCACTGAGAGCGTTTTTTGGTCTGGCCTGGACATTTATAATTTACAACTTATGGTTTTTAGTACGCCTTCTTTCGTTGTTAAGAAAGTCAACGTGGATGTAGACCGGTGTATGTAAGTACACATGTATACTCGTCTCATTTTTATTGTGTCTGGTTTTGAGTTGAAGTCTTAGCGCTTCTACACAAGTGTTTGCGAAATCAGACCTCAGGGCAAAAGTGCAGCTGCTTGGTCGTCTATGTTTTCCTAAACAGTTAGTTATGTTTCTTTTTACTCGCACTTGTATGTATATATCAACCTGCATATGTATGTAGATAGGTACACATTTACATGACATACATATTTCCTTAGCTCTGTCGTGGAGAATCTGTCATTGCTTGTGTCTCGAGTTCGGCTCATAATTTATTTATGTTGGCATTTTCCGGTGGGCATTTTCTTATAAATTTTGTTAAGAAGTTCATATAGATCAAATGAAAAAAAAATGCTGAAAGAAAGATGTTATTTTATGCAAATATATGTTTGTATATTAGCGTACCTTTGAATAGGAATATAATTAAGTTTCAAAGTTGAATGAATTATATTTTCGCTTCCCTGCCGCGAGCGATGTGCGCAGTCCTACTTACTAATATTGCTACATAAATATGCACATACATTCGCATGTACTCGTATCAAATCCCTGCAAAAAGTGGGACTAGCTTAAATACTAGTACAGGACCACGCTAGATGGTAACCAACACTAGTAACCAAAATCGTCCAAATATATAGAGAAAATATGGTTACATTAACATTGCGATGTCATTGGACCTGGCCACCTCTGGTACAACACTGCATAACATGGGACCACTTATGGTCCACCGCTGCATAATATGGCATCACCTAGACAACAGCTCCTTTAGAACCATGGCCTGAATTTCATAAGATTTTGTTTAAATCGAATATTTGATAATTTTTAAAAGTGCTTCTTAAATTTAAATAGTAAAATCTAATCTTAATCTTCGTAAAAAATTCGCCGCGCCGATAGGCCACGAAGAGGTGGTATTCAACACATAGGGCAGTTTTTTTTTACGCTTGAATTGGTCCAGGTCAGCATGACAAGCTACTAGTATACAACCTGGTCCTTTTGCACATACTTTAAACTACGTCACAGTAGACCACCTGGTCCTCAAATTTTTCCAGGACGTTTTTATTAAATTTTGCGTGCTCCTTTAAGCAAACCGGGATTGAGTTATCAAAGCTAGCACGCAATTTTATTTTTCCATTCGGATTTTTACGGAGACACCATCATAAACAAACATAATCAAAGGAGTCTGAGTTTCCGTATCTAAGCAAAATCGCAGCGCTTTAGCTTTTCATGTAGCATTCACTTGTGTGTATTATTGAAGCTATAAATAAACATTCACATCCAAGTATAAATCTACAAATCCAAGTTAATTTGTGAATATTCATAATATTCTGGCGGAAACCCGCCTACGTTGATCAATTTACTTGTCTCGGGAATTAACCATGCTTTTGAGCCAAAGAAGGCATTCATTTGAATTATTATCTTAGGTAGGTAGGATAAATATGAAAAGTGTTGTACCATGTACATATGTATGTACATTAGGGTGCCCATCAAAAATACTTTCTTTGGTTTTTATGAAAATTATTATTTCCTATTTTTATAGATTTATTATCGCGGCCTGTCGATTTGGGTCAGAAAATAGGATTTTGTAGATTTATGAGTGTTTGAATGAACTATTTTTGATTCGATTTCAAAGGTCGAATATGATCTGAGAAGAGGATATACAGGCTTTTAAAATGGTGTATAACAGTCTATTTTCGGACTTGGCTTATTGGGATTTTTTATCGGACAAATTTAAAAAAAAATCAAAAAAACAAAATTTTAACAAATTTTGAGAAATAGGGGTATTTTTTAAATCTACCCGAGAGGAAAGCGCAACAGGTCTAGTGTGACAATAAAATTTTATACACCTTTTTAAAATCCTGTATATCCTCTTCTTAGATCATATTCGATCTTTGAAATCAAATCAAAAATAGTCATTCAAAATTTCATAAATCTACAAAATCCTATTTTCTGACCTAAATCGACAGGCTGCGACCTCTAAATGACCTTTACAAATCCATGCAAATAGGCAACAATCAGGCAGTTTTTGCAATTCACTCAGAGTGAATTTCAATAAACTTCGCTTTGAATTCAAATTGGCAGGGGAAGTGAGTTGCAGAACCTACCTGAATATTTCTCATAAAAACGAATAAAATTGGGGGGATAGGGTTTCCGATGGGCACCCTAATGTATATACATGTATATGTATACATATAGCTCATATTTAAAACAGATTATTCCATCTAAAATATGTACCTAACGTGGTATTTATGTATATGAGGCATTCTTTTCCATATCGGATACCAAATTTAGTGTCACAATTTCGATTCGCTTCAAAATGGATTCCAAACGTGAAATAAGCTAACACGTATTCGAGGAGACTTTTTTTTAATTTTTTTTTTTCGGAGATATGGTTCGTCAAATTTGGATTTTTTTTGTTGTTCTGACTAATCATGTACTTCTTCAAATCGTTGTATCTCGGGTTCTGCCCATCGTAGAGACTTAACGTCGTTTTAAAGCCAAGGAAATGGGCTTAACACTTCTATATTTAAGATGGACATGATTGTCCCAAAGCTAACTTAGCTATTAAGAGTTGCACTTTTCGAAGTTGATTTGCATAGTGAAGACCAGTAAATTAGGGATTTAAATGTACACCATCGTAATCCTTAATTAATTCTCTATAAAGAACATTGTTAAAAAAATGGGGGTTTTTCAAGAAAAAAGTAGTTTTAAAATATATTTTTTTTTGTTATGGCGAGATGGTTTGTTTGGTAATTTGTTTTCGAAAACCTATGACGAGTTGTATTTAGCGAATTGTGAAAAATTGGGTTTTTGCAAAAATTTTAATTTTATCCCGGATTACGATAGAATACCTGTCCAGAATTATTATTTGTATGGCAAGATTTTTCTCTAAGGCGACAAACCCCTAGAAATTGGCGTGGCATTTACAGGACTAAAGTAAGTTTCAGACAGGGCGATTCCCTTTCATGCAATTTCTTTAATCTGATGATAATAAGAGCCGCAGAACTGAACTGAATCATCGGTAACGAGAACCGCGAGGTCTTTCCTGCCTTTCCAAGTTGGATAAGGAAGCAAAACGAATGAGTCTGGTGGTAAAAGAGGGCAAGACGAAGTATCAAACAAAGAGTCAGCATCCGCACCTTGGCACCCACGTTACTGTTGACAGTTGTCATTTAGAGAAAGTAGAGAATTTCATTTACTTGAGAACCAGCATTTACACCGACAATAATGTCAGCATGGAAATCGAACGCCGAATCACTCTTGCCAACAAGTGCTACTTTGGACTGGGTAGGCAATTTAGGAGTAAAGTCCTCTCTGGTATATGGCGCCGAAGCATGGACAATGACAACATCCGATGAGGCGGCTCTTGGAGTATTTGAGAGAAAGATTTTGCGGAAGATTTGCGGGCCTTTACACGTTGGCGACGGAGAGTACCGCAGACGATGGAACGATGAGCTGTATGAGCTTTACAACGATATGGACATAGTGCAGCGAATTAAAATACAGCGGCTCCGCTGGCTTGGTCATGTCGTTCGAACGGACACCGACGCTCCAGCTCTGAAAGTATTCAACTCGGAACCCGCTGGTGGTAGCATAGGAAGAGGGAGGCCCCCACTGCGATGGAAAGATTAGGTGGAGAAGGACTTGGCTTCACTTGTCATTTCCAATTGGCGTCAGTTGGCCCAGAATAGAAACGACTGGCGTGCTTTGTTGAACTCGGCCAAAAGCACAAAGGCGGTTACAGCGCCAAATAGGAGAAGAAGGAGCACTTGGTTGTTGATGTATCACTAATACACGTAGTTTATGCTCTTATTTGTTTACATATGTAAGTAGATTCAATATCGTGTTGTGCTTTCCATTTACGATTTGGTCCATATGCGATATTGAAAACAATATCAACTTGTCTTAGTTATCATTATTATTTTCCGCGGGCATTATTTCATCTCACGTGCCTCTCTGTACATGCATAATATTTCGATCGCGATGAACTATCCCTGGTAGCGTCGCTCGCGTGATGTGGGCGTCCTTTATATTAATTTTAGCGCAGGACTCACAAATGGTCTTAAAACCATTTGATTGTTGCCTTATTTTCTAAAAGAATATTTGAGCCGCATTCCCGCTTGTCAGTTCCTCCAGCTCTTCGCACTCACACCTTTCTGCCTTTTTTGAGGATTGGGGCAATTCGTTCACTGATGACTGTTACGTGGATGCATGTTCGATGAAGGCGGGGTGGCGCATCGGCAT
>NW_023458555.1:41550418-41665132 GCF_013731165.1 Rhagoletis pomonella | reverse complement strand
GAGTTGAGTATGAAAGTCATGGCCTATTTTGGCCATGTTTTTTTTTTGCAAACCTGCTATGGGAACAAATAATTGTATGCGAAAATACAAGGTATATCTGTGGTCGAAATCAATAATCGCTTGAGTAGACAAAGACAGATTTGAGTTATAAACATATGTATATATAACAACATTGGTGGAGCCAGGTAGGGCAGGCATTCGTAAATTATTATCTTATATATATTATCCTTTAGATTTTTTAACATCAGAGTAATGACAAAATATATTTTTATAAATACATATATTAAAACTCATTATCGAATCACACTGGGCTACGGCATAAAAGGCAATCTCTGCATTAATTTTTGTTATATATATTTTGGATGTTGATTTCGGATATACCATTCGTTTCTTCAGGTTGGTTCTTGTTTGCGAATTATAGCTAATTTTTCATATATTCCTTAAGATATATTTCGGAAATCAGCATATGTATATTTTCCCAAAACCATGCATTTTGATTATGCAACTATACTTTTACTTACGTATATTTTTTAAAAATCACATTTCTCCAAGATACACTGCCGGGACAAAGCATTGGCACAGCAAATTTCTCACAATATATGCAACAATTTTTGTTCTAATATTTTCCGCCAATTTTGTATAAAAATATGGTTCATTCAACACCAAAAAACATAAAAATATCATTCCAAAACTTTGTGCAAAACTCGCGAAAATTCAGCAAATTTTCAACTTTTTAATCCGATTTTTTAGAATTTTTGTGAGGATGCAGTTTTGCAGCCCATTAAATTCTAGTAAAAAAAATGCAAGTTCGGAGTTAGTCAAAAATCGCATTGCTTTTTGAATTTTTTTTTTTGTTGGAGGTGTTCAGCATTTTTTCCATATAAAGTATTTTCGAAAAAAATTTTTGTATAGAAGACTGCGTGAAAAAAATTGCCAAAAATCAACGGCAATTCTTAGATACTTAAAACTTGTACTTTATTATAAAAAAATTAATTGGGCTATAACTCAAAAAAATTCTAAAAAATATGACTAAAAATTTGAAAATTTGCATGAAAATTTGCTGAGATTTGCACATAGTTTAGGAATTAAATTTTTATATTTTTCGTTGAAGAATCAACCATATTTCTATACGAAATCGGCTGAAAAATATTAGAATAAAAATTGTTGCATGTATTGCAAACAAATTTCTGTGCCAATATTTTGTTCAGGCAATGCCGAAGCTGAATACATTTCAACATATTATTAGATAGTTGGCCCAACGAAGTTTTGCGGCAGAGCTTTTGGGAATTTATTGTTGTAGGATTGCTCTCTTAGATTAAAAATCTGGCCTTTAAATTGTTCAATTGGATCTGGTTTTCGGAGTATTTGAGATTAAACGCGTCAAAAAATGCATTTGTCGAATTTTTTCGAACTTTCGTAGTAGAATAAAAATGCAAAGTGGATTCATGAACAGCATGACAAGAAAGACTCAATGAGTGACGTTAATCCAAAAGATAAAAACATTAAGTTTTGCAAAAATTCGTGACCCTTGGCTGTATAGCCGCCTAAGCGATTTTCGCCGAGTTCAACAAAGCACGCTAATCGCTCTCCTTCTATGCCTACCGACGTGAATTGGAAATGCCAAGTGATGCCGAAGGACTTCGTCTTTCCAACGCAGTGGGGGCCTATCTCTTCGTCTGTTACCACCAGCGGGTTTCGAGTTGAATACTGTCAGAGCAAAGGCGCCGGTGTCCTTTCGAACGATGAGGCCAAGCCAGAGGAGCCGCTGTAATTTAATACGCTGGCATTATAATCTGTTGTATTATAACTTTCAAAAGTGACATGGGTGCCAAGGCGCGAATGCTCTGCCTGCTTTTTTGACAGGAGATACTTCGTGTTGTTCTTTCGGGATCGCTTTAATCCGACTATTTCTTCGGCGGCGGTACTAAATGAGCGGGAAATGTGGTTCCATTGCTCGCATAAGTGGGTTGGTTGAAGAGTGCTCTCTGAGCGGAGGTATGAGAGGCGAGTACCGAATGGATTGACTCTCTGTTGTGATTGCAGCTTTTCGACGTTAAGCTTTCCTTGCATTTTTTGGCAAACATTTTTTTGCTGCACAGAGGCGGGTGCGTATCTTGACTGCTCCAATATAGTGGTCCGAGTCGATGTTTGGCCAAACATTAGCTTTCGGAAATATCTTATTTTTTGGAATTTTTCGAAAACACGCTTTATATGGAATGTTGGTATTCGCCACAATAATTGTTTTGGCTTGCATTCTTCGCCAAACTGCAGTGAAACATAAGCTTAGAAATACAATTTTTACGGTATTTTCTTCCTCTAAGTTGTGTAGGTGCATTTTGAAAATTTTTATTTCTATATACAAGTGCATATTTGCAAAAGACACAATTAGCTTTTTCTCTTAAGAAAACAAATTTCTTACGAACAACTTTGAAATTGCAAGCTTCGAATTTAAACACAATATTCAAGTAAGATTAGCTCTTGGCAATCACGCTATCACTGCGAAAATGGTGGAAATTGCGTAACTTTGCCGCTATTTGAAGAAAGGAAAACATCAACAACAAGGTAAAACTTTAGAATAAGCCGTAACTGAAATGAGCATTTTCAAATTCATTGTTTGAGCACATTTAGCCAACAACTGCTCGTCGAAGTTCAACTTTGCATGGTCGCATCCTTCCGCGTTTTATGCTGACAAAGTGCGCTCAAATACCCGAATTGCCTATTTCAGCCAGCTGCCAAAAGTTACGCCATTTTACTTTACAGTTTTCCGTTCCCACGCGCTCATTCGCATACGCTCCTATACATATGTACGTATATGCACATACATACACACACAAAATTTATGCATTCGACGTTTCATATGAACGCTAAGTGAGTGACATGAGATTTTTAGCTGTACGCCATGTCGAATATCTGAGTTCACGTTACTCCCGTAAGCGAAAACTTTTCCAACACTTTTATCAGCACATACATACAAGAGCACGTACGTATGTACATACATATGTTAGGGGAAATGTGCCATGGGGGCGCAAAGAAAGTTAAAAACAGAAGCATGTTTTTGTATGAGGCTTTCTACAGGCGTGGTCGTAGTTTCAGCCGCACACATCTACATATATAAACATTAATATCCTGGATACGTGCGAAAGTGTGAAAATGAATAATGCATGAAAGGAGTGTAGAGCAAGTAAGCATAGTTTTTAGCAAATGCGCCTTTGGACATGTATACTTACCAACTTATGTACTTACATACTTATACATATGTAAATACATATATCTTTACTCATGTATATAGCATGGTAATACATCACATTTCAAATATGTATTGATTAACAAATGAAATTCAGCTGTTATTCTGGTTCCGCGCTGAGCTAAAATTATCTGGGTTTTGCTTTGAAACTCTTTCATATTTTGTACGCCCTTGATTTCTATAACTGCACTTAACGTTTTCATTTCCAATATCCAACTAGCTTTCCTATTAGTTATTGGCTTCAAGCAAGGCACATTAAACAGGCTAATAAGTAGTAGCAGAGTCGAAACATCAAACTAAATACATACGTGCATTTTACTGTTAATTTTGCACTCTTAAAATGTAAAAAAAGGTAAACGAAATTCACAAGACAATTAATGGAGCAATTCAATGTGCCTTGGCTTCAAACAGTAATGGTTGCCATATAGAATAATTCAAGTAAAAAACAGAGGAGGGACTATGGGACCTTTAAATAGGATATTGCTCTCTACACCGACAGATCCAGGACGGACTGCGTTTTAGGGCCGGCAGTCTATTCCGTATCGCTTTGGCTCTACGTCTGGGAAAGGATGCAAGCGTCTTACAAGCGCAAACTCTAAGCAAATTTTACGCCTGTAAATTCTTAGACAATAGTGTTGGGAATCGAAATCTAGCAAAAAGTCATTCTAAAATTGAGGTAGTCAAAAAAACGCGGTGAAAGTTTCATTCGATACCACGGAGAAGTGGTTCAGGATCAGGGTATTTTACAATTACAATTGGCTTTTTGAAGTTCTCCTTGTACATAATATCCAATGTTAGATGCCCGTAATCTCCCGAGGTTTTGACATTCGATGTTCATTTATAGGAAACTAGTACTTGGCATTACCGTGACTATAAGGCTGGTAAGCAGTATATTAAAAATTCTTTGCGGTAATTTTCAGAACTTACGCTTCTTTACTATTTTCTAGATAAAGTGTCGTCAACCTAAACCGAGTATCATCCAAATTGAGACCATTCGCAAAGCCTACTCGCAAAAAGAGTGGTTCGGATGACCGGCGACCTCCTGTTACTTATGGGCTATTTTTGCTTACGCGTAAAAGCACATTTAGAGTATTTAGCTCCAAATGTACATTTATCCATAAAAAATTCGTCAGCCAAATGCAACTCAATTTCTGCCTTAAGACTTCAAAAACTTCCACGATTCGAATATGGTTTAATGAGAAAAAATGGCAACATTGCTTTTTCGCGTATATAGTTGCTAGCTGCGTTTGAGAGATCGTCGAACGAGGTTTCATTTATTATTTTACATTATATGGAAAAAGAAAAGTTGCGTAAATTCAACATCGATGTAATACTGATAGAAATCTGGCTCAATTTGTGATCAACTTTGTTTTTTCCCTATTTAGGGTGTGTGTGAATCGGTAACAAAGTTCTATGGGGAAAGCTGTTTAATAATATTTTTACTATGGTGAGACAGTTTTGCCAATCTGCTGTGTGAAATTAAATCTTTTTTGACAGCAGTAAATTTTTGATAACTGCAAATTTATGCGGCATAAAATATTACGAATTGAAGTAAAATTAATATATTAAGAAAATTTAAGCTTTTATTTAACGAAAAATTGCACGCATCAACAATCTTTGCGATTGTCAAAGTGTTCTATTCATTTGTCAAAAATTTCACTAGCCCCATTAGCTACTGAAATTTTATTCACCTCATACTCGCCAATTACTCGCCCCGAACTTTGTTACCGATTCACAAACGCTCTTAGTTGAGGAAATTTTAATTGACAGCATCGACAAATGAATATATACACAAACAAATTTTCGGTTATGGTTAAAACAATTCAAGTTTTTGTATTGAATTTTTTGTTTAAAATTTCTTTTTCCCTTTTCAGTAGTAGTAGGGGAGCCCACGATGCTAAATCGGGATTTACTCGAGCGTCATTTTGACCTATTGGATTTTGAAGATTATATGATGGGAAGAAAAAGGGCCATGCGATTTTTTTCCTTCCTGCGGTGGATGGAGGATCTACAGGCTTCCAAAAACGTAAAAAAAAAAACAGTTACATGGTTTCACTCGAGCGCGTCAAAAATGGGTGATAAAAAAAATTGCTCAAGCGCGTCCGATATTCACAAGGGATGTTCAATGGGCCCGAGTGAACCTCCCATTCAATAGTCTGACGATTCAGATCAGATGTGACGCAAGCTCCTGACGTCTTCTTGCAATAAAAATCGCCATTTGGATTTACTCAGGCGCGTCAGATTTTCATACAGAAGGTTCATCTCGATGCCCTAATCGGCCTGTTCCTTAATCTGATGGTTTAAAATAATAATTTCGTTTCTGAGATGCACAGTCAACCAAACATATATATTGTAAACACTTAATACTTATTATTTTATCCGTGCAACTATTTTCATACAGCAAGTCCGGTTTGACTTGGTCGTCAATTTCTTCTACATTTTCCCATCTGTAATAATAAGTAATTTACAATATCTTTTTTACATATTAAGTGAAAAGTTTTTTTACAAGAATTTGATCCACAAAACAAACAAAAACCATTTCCACTCATACTGAATCACAAAATGTATACCTTGTTTATACCTACGCGAGAACCGCATTAAGAAAACCCCAATTTGACTTAACACATATTTCTTTATACCTGTGTCTTTACAGCACACTCTCTGAAACCGTATTCAAAAGTATACAAAATTTGTTGTTTTATTTCGATATTTCAAACAGTTATTCAAATTTATTTTAATAATAATTCAAATTTAAAACGGGCTGTATAAAAAAACCAGCCTATTTTCACTTTGCGTCGATTGAGTGATGTGTTTATACCTATTTTCTAACCGATTTGAGAAATAAAAAACCGATTTGAAATCAAATTCTAGTCAATACACTTTTGAAATTCAGAGCATATTGAAATTTGGTTTATAAATCCGCTTTGAATCACAGCGAACTGGGTCAAAGCGCTTTACGTGTCGGTATAAACGATGTATTAGCTAGTAAAATTTCAAAGGTTGTATTTCATGTAACACCCCGAGTGCTTTGATCGCCCATGATTGCGTGATACTACACTAAGATACTATATAAAGAGTGATCACGAAGGGAGCAGAGCTTAACATTTTTTAATCTATAAGTAAACTTAAGGTTGCCGTATTCCAAATTATCTGAAAAATGCGTGTTTTTCTTACATACAGTTTCGTATGTCTAGTGATTTTGGCTAGGAAGTGTGTAAAATTCACATACATACATAAGTTAAAAAAGCAATTTTTATCTGATATTTGTTGAGTTAAAAGTTACATCTATTTCAATCCTAATTCAAACTATATTGAAACTGGGATTAACTTAATCGTAATCGTAGATGGACTTATGTACATATGTTAGTTTTTCGCCCAGCTCAAATTTAGATAAAGGTTTTGATTCGCAAATGCACATACTTATGTACATAAATATAAAATAACAAATTTTGTAGAAACATTTTTAGTAGTTTTGCAAAACAGCAAGTGCACATGACAATCTTTGTTGACGGTTTTCGTCACTCCGGCTTGTGGAAATCGTCAGATTATATACTGCGCTCGAAAATGTCCTGTTAACGTTTTTTTTTTGCAAGTTTGCGACCCTCCCAATCCCTTGCGTCAAGCTCAAATCGTCAGATTATTGAAATGCACACTTTTCAGCATGTAATTAGCCCACTATTTCCTAATCTGACGCGCTCGAGTATATACACCTATCAATTTTTTTTTTACTATTCTGATCAGCTCTCCTATGCGCGGCTCTACATAGACGGCTTATACTATGTCTCCATTGAGAGATTTATCCATTAAGATTTAATAAATCCAGTTGCTAAATCACAACCGTCTCCATTACCACAACGAGATATGTTTGACGTTTACATTTTTAAATATTTGACGTTTGCTTATGTATGATTTTAAAATACAGTTGCGGACATTGATATACAGACAGATAAAAGGAAGGTACCAAGCGGAATTTCATTGTATGAATTCTGAATATTATTGGCTTCTTATTCGTGGTAAATATGTATGTATAATATATAGTTTGGAAAGTGTAAAGAATCATTTTCCCGAATTTAAGAAAAATTATCAAAACGGTAAAAAACATTTGCGGAAAGAAAAATTTTTGTAGAACTCTCTTAGGAGGGAACCGAAAATCCAATCGTGGGCCTTTGGCATATCATGAATACGAACTGAGTTCTAGAGGATGTTCGGTGCAATGTTATCGAAGCAGAACCATTATCGAAATTTATAAATTTTTTGTCGAAGCGCGTAAATGACTTATAGAAAGCGGAGAAGACTCTGCATGATATTACTATAAAACATTTCTTCTAAATTTTTAGTTTTTAAAATAATATTTTCTTAATTTATTACAACCAAAGTTATGTATATGTATTACTAATTTTCATCCCAAACTAACAAAAATATAAAAATCTCTAAAACTACGAAAATTCATGTTTTTATGATAGGCTAGATTTCAATGTCCTCAACTGTATATTGAAAACACAAATGCCATTTGACTTATGGCATGTGAATTTGTGGTTGCCACTCCAACAAATTGTACTTATTGATCAATATTATTGAAGATTTAACGAAGATTTAACTTAAATCTACTGCCTTTCGAGATTTAATTTTATATGGTAAATCTCAAAAGATTTAACGTCAAATCTCGTCAGAGGGCTAAATCTTCATTAAATCTCACAATGGAGACATAGTATTAGGTACTCAACAGGATGCAGGGTATCCCCCATATGTTAATCTGACGCGCTCGAGTAAATCCTCGAATCCACTCTTGGGCTCTCCTACTATAGGGGTTTTTGTATATTATCTTCTCTGTGCAAATTGATCGTGATAGATACGGAACTGGCTAAGCGACTGGAATACGGCTGTTTGTCAAAACATACGATTTCAAGCTCGCGTAAATGTACATTTGCTAAATGCGATAGAATGAAATCTCTTCGAAAGTGCTAAATGCGGCATTTGGATTTATCAGGCTCCAGCGTATAAGTATCTGTCCCAGAAGACGACCCGCCTTTTACAAATTAAACATACGAAAAGTAATCCGCAGAAAAATTCATGTCACCAAGCTCGCCTATGACATAAAAACCCTACAACGGTATTTTCTGTCGGATAGGCCTGTGGCGTAAGTACAAGGTGAATAGCGTCTACTGATACAGCTGCAGATAGAAACAGGATCACCCGCACATATCCAAAAGTCTTTACCGGGATACAATCTTCTAAAGCCAATTACCGATTTCGAGTTTTTAGTATTGAAACGCACAGCTACTTACGAAGAGAGCGCTATAGCGGGGTCTATCATCGATCTTTTTCTGCGATAGGCATCACATATGAAAACAGTTGAGAAGTTGGAATATCCAGGCAATTATGCAAGTGGGTACAACCCTCATTGGAAAAAATAATACTAAATACAAGTGACGCAAAACAACTGGGGTCCATCTTCAGCATGCACAGACGCAGGCCGACTCCTCATCCACGAATTTCCGACAATTTGGTTGTAGAGTAAGATCCACGTCGAGAGGGCACACCACAAAAACTTCCGGCAGTCTTGGAGATTCCCAAGAATTCAACCCAGGCATACCCACGAACAATTTCAGAGTGCTTAACATGAAAAAAAAACGATTCGAATAACATTGCAGGTGGTGGTGCTTCTCAACACTGAAAGCTTAGGCATTATTCAATTCAATTCAATACAAACAATCTTACAGACTAGAATAAAATTACTAGGTGAAAAATAAAGAACAACACTAGGAGTACACAGATTCAATTAAACTTCTGTAGGACTGCCTACTGATAGAAAATTCGATATTTAACTTTTTTGAAATTGTATTAAGTTCAGTAAGAGCCTTCCAAATCGGAGGTTGAGTCCAATAATTAAAAGCTAAAATATAATAGATTTTATAATTCCATTAGACCGATTTTTTTTTTTTGTATGGGGACTAATGCAGTCTAATGTACATATGATTTCGACTATTCGTAAATGTAGATACATTTTGTTAATGCGAATCTCTGAATACTCTTCGAAAAAGGTTTTCTAAACTACTAGTTATACGTTTGAAGCAAATGGGCGTCTAAAAGCTGCCCGTTTGGTTCATGTGGTGTTTTTATACCCAAGCACTTATAATTCTTTCCAGTAACAGCAATTAATTAATGAAATTTTTGTCTCGTGGGTATGCTAAATTTAACTGTTGAATATCGATGCAAATTAGTGCTGAAAAAAAAGTGAGAATTTTTTGCTGTTCATCTGCTCAGGCAATCCACATTTGGGAAACAAAATATGCCTTCAAGTGAACATGTATGTATAGTACGTACGTATATCAATGTCAATATAAGTCCGACAAAATTATTGGCAAGATTTTTTATCTTCTAATAAAGGCTCTTCGTAAAAATTGTGGCTCTCTATTTCCTTAAAAAAAAAAAAAAAAAAAAAAAAAAAAAAAAAAAAAAAAAAAAAAAAAAAAAAAAAAAAAAAAAAAAAAAAAAAAAAAAAAAAAAAATACAATGAATAAAAGACATATGGCAGAGAAAATCCAGTAAGCTCACAAACATATCTATTGATGCGTGCATAAACGCTGAAACTAAGCTTATCAATATTCACACATACGAAGAAAAGCAGAATATTGGGTTCACAAACGCTCCACTGTATACAACATATTTCATTGCGGCACACAATATTCTTTGAAAAGAAATCCACTAGTATATTTTGATATCAGAGATCTGCATGAATATATTTTAAGCGACTACCTGAACGAAAACTCGAAGAAGGAAAACAAATATTTGCAGTACCTAAAAAGAAAAGAACAATTTGTGTTTGCGTAACTAAGCGATATAACCCCATGATGTCCTCTACAAAGTACTTCGGGGTTTTTTAGGACTTTTCAAAGTTTCTTCTGAAACTTTCGAATGTTTTTCTTGTTTGGACCACGGAAATTCCGAGTACGTTATTTAAAATGTTTCGTACTTTGTCGGAGTTTTGGCTAAATAAAGATTATTTTTTTTTAAGTTTGATTTTACGATATTGATTATAAATAAGTCATATGTGCAACAGTAAGTTAATTTTGCCATTTTATCATCAACAGACTAGTGCCAAAACAACGCCTGCAAGAATTCAAATTTGTATCGAAAATCACTGTTTATTTCGGGAATGTCAACTCACTGTTTTATCGAAATATTCTGTTCAGTAATGAGCCTCAGTTTTGGCTCATGGACATGCCAACAAACAAAATGTCTGCATTTCTAGTAAAGAGACTTCACGAGACATCCAAAATATACTATTACAACTACGAAATCTTCAGTTTTTTAGTGCTTTATGAGCTGGTGGAATCGTTGGTCTTAACTTTACTATTAATGCAAACAAAATAGAGCCATGACCTCAAATTATTTCGTATCCCAGTTGCACGAGAAATATGTATATTGGCGCCACATACCCGCGCGTAAACAATCGACATATTTAAGGAAACATTCGATGAACGCGTTATTTCTCGAAATGGGTCAGTCAATTAGTCACTAATATCATGCGATTGAACTCATGATTGATTGAGCTAAAGAACGGAAACTTTGAACATCTTTTAAGGTAACTTTTTGCGAATCATTACCGAGATACAGAACCCATTGCTTAAAAGAGTGGTCGAACACATCCACATCCAGCCAGCCGCGGTGCCTCAATGCCCGAAACTAAATACACCGATATATATTATACGTATTAAAACAAATCACATGAAATTATTTTTCTCATGGAGCATATTTTCGGCTTGGAGTTATGTTATCAAATTTTGTTTTTTATTTTTCAAATAAATAAATGTTCTATGCTTCTAAAGCTGACCCTTTACAAACATACATATGTGCTTTCCGATGCAGACCTCTTTTCGATATATGTATGTATGTATGTATATACTTCGTGTATATATGTGCGCTGGGAATGTGGGCAATTTCATTCGTTGAGCCTTAAAGAACGGAGAAGCACGTTTTTGCTCATTCTGAGCTAGCAGGCTGAATGAGTGACTGACTTGGCATTTTATATGTATACTGAATCTAACTTTTGCGCTCCTTTTTTTATGGACTGCAGGCTGTTAGCATAGAGCTTGCCGCATCAATTATGGACCTAAGTGAATGTTGGCCACTGAATGAGGTTATGTGTGAGCGAGTAGTCAGCTATGCACTTGTGGAATTTACACTAAAATCTTAAATTTATGCAAGAAAAGCTTTTGATGGGGCTAGGAAAAAAAAACGTATGTTAAATTTTTTTGCGTTAGGTTCATACGTTTGCTCTCTAAATGAACACGAACAGCGTCCAACATTTTGATTGCGGACTTGTGTTTTTGGTTTCCCATTTCTCGCCTTCGGCAAAACTCCTTGGAGGCATATCACATACAACTATTAAATATATCGATTCGTTGGATTTGCTTAGAGCTAGCCACTGAATAGTGTTTTTGATAATAAATTTTAGTCGAATATAGCCACAGGGATTTCTTGTCCAAATATCATTTCAGATTAAATTTGTCCAAATTTACCTTACTTTTTGCTTGACTCAGAAGTAAAATCTATCACAGACTTTGGCTTTCTTAAATAGTTTAATTCTAAAATGTATGAGTTAAATTAAATCACAACCAAATACAAATAAGCACACCAGCACAACGACGCGCATACACAAACCAAACACCCTTAACAACACTGAGTATCGAAAGTTTTCGGCGCCCTAAAGTAACAGCTCTTAAGCAAACTCATACACACACACACACCCACACAACACGTAGAGTAAATGCCTATATATGCCTGTTTAAAGACGCCTTACATTCTCGAATTGAACTTACGCAAACCATTCAGCCATCTAAATTGGCAGCATACGTCCCATTTTACCGCTCCTACCCTGCTTTGGCCAATGACGCCATCGCTGCAGCCGCCAACAAACTTATTTGCCACAAATTTTATTCAATTTTCGGAAAACAAGCACCAAAAACAAAAAACAACAACACGCAAATAGTTGAGAAGACAGTAAAACTGGCTGCTAGAGTGCTGTGGGGTAGAGTGCAGCACAAAAAGAATGCCTGCCTTGTGGGCGGTACAGCGTTAACGAAGCGTTGAACACTTTGAGCGTTTTCGAAACCATTAAACTATTCAACGAAAACTACTTAATGACAAAACCACACAGAAGCAATCCACAAAATTTAAGCACACATAAACAACAATATTCTTGAACGTTTGAGACAAACTCTGAGGTGATTTTAGAAGTTTTGATTATAGCGGCAGAAATAATTTATTTCCTTTCACGAATAATAAATTTGTATTCAACTTTTATTAAAATGGCATCCTATCCATATATCGTTTTTTCCCATGTAAACATATGTACATACAGAGGTATAAACGACATCTACTTAAGTTTTAATAATATAAAGCTCGTTTTTTAGTTTTTCGATTTACTTACAGCTGTCAGAAATTTTTTTTTTATATAAGTGAATTAAACTAACCGCTAACATCAAAAAGTTTCCTAATGTACGTGATAACAAGACCATGATGAAAATGTTTTAAATATTTGACATCGTATTAATCACCCAACAAACTTTACCTAAGCCTCAACGACGCAGCAAACAATTTATAATGAAAAGAATAATAATAATAATCATAAAAGTAACCACAAAACCCACTATTTCACCAAATATTTTCCCTTTCAGGTGAGCTTTAGTACGCTCAGGAGAAATGGCGGCAATGCCTGGTTGGCTTTAGTGGAAGTAAAAAGTAGACAGTACATAAGTAAGTAGGAAGTCAAAGGGACAGTGAGGCATATCAAAAGTTGCTTACTTTTACTTTCCTTTCGGAGACACACCAATCCAGTGCTGTCAAAGCTATGTGAATGTCTCCTTTGGCACACATTTTCAGGCACTTTAGGCATCGCCACTGAGAGCGCTTTTGGTCTGGCCTGGACATTTATAATTTACAACTTATGGTTTTTAGTACGCCTTCTTTCGTTGTTAAGAAAGTCAACGTGGATGTAGACTGGTGTATGTCAGTATACATATATGTATACTCGTCTCATTTTTATTGTGTCTGGTTTTGAGTTGAAGCCTTAACGCTTCTACACAAGTGTTTGCGAAATCAGACCTCAGGGCAAAAGTGAAGCGGCTTGGTCGTCTATGTTTTCCTAAACAGTTAGCTATGTTTCGTTTTACTCGCACTTGTATGTATATATCAACCTGCATATGTAGATAGGTACGCATTTAAATCTACATACATATATCCTTAGTACTGTCGTGGAGAAACTGTCATTGCTTGTGTCTCTAGTTCGGCTCATAATTTATTTATGTTGGCATTTTCCGGTGGACATTTTCTTATAAATTTTGTTAAGAAGTTCATATAGATCAAATGAAAAATACAAAATGCTGAAAGAAAGATGTTATTTTATGCAAATATATGTTTGTATATTAGCGTACCTTTGAATAGGAATATAATTAAGTTTCAAAGTTGAATGAATTACATTTTCGCATCCATGCCGCGAGCGATGTGCGCAGTCCTACTTACTAATATTGCTACATAAATATGCACATACATACGCATGTACTCGTATCAAATCCCTGCAAAAAGTGGGACTAGCTTAAATACTAGTACAGGACCACGCTAGATTGTAAAAAACACTAGTAACCAAAATTGTCCAAATATATAGAGAAAATATGGTTACATTAACATAGCGATGTCATTGGACCTGGCCACCTCTGGTACAACGCTGCGCAACATGGGACCACTTATGGTCCACCGCTGCATAACATGGCATCACCTAGACAACAGCTCCTTTCGAACCATGGCCTGAATTTCATAGGATTTTGTTTAAATCGAATATTTGATAATTTTTAAAAGTGCTTCTTAAATTTAAATAGCAAAATCTAATCTTAATCTTCTTAAAAAATTCGCCGCGCCGATAGGCAAATCAGAGGTGGTATTCAACACATATGGCAGTTTTTTTTTACGCTTGAATTGGTCCAGGTCAGCATGACAAGCTACTAGTATACAACCTGGTCCTTTTGCACATACTTTAAACTACGTCACAGTAGACCACCTGGTCCTCAAATTTTTCCAGAACGTTTTTATTAAATTTTGCGTGCTCCTTTAAGCAAACCGGGATTGAGTTATCAAAGCTAGCACGCAATTTTATTTTTCCATTCGGATTTTTACGGAGACACCATCATAAACGAACATAATCAAAGGAGTCTGAGTTTCCGTATCTAAGCAAAATAGCAGCGCTTTAGCTTTTCATGTAGCATAGCACTTGTGTGTATTATGGAAGCTATAAATTAACATTCACATCCAAGTATAAATCTACAAATTCAAGTTAATTTGTGAATATTCATAATATTCTGGCGGAAACCCGCCTACGTTGATCAATTTACTTGTCTCGGGAATTAAGCATGCTTTTGAGCCAAAGAAGGCATTCATTTCAATTATCATTTTAAGTAGGTAGGATAAATATGAACAGTGTTGTACCATGCACATATGTATGTACATTAGGGTGCCCATCGAAAATACTTCTTTTTTTGGAAATTTAAAGACCCTACACCCTAATTTTATTTATTTTTATGAGAAATATTAGTTCCTATTTTAATAAATTTTTTAAAGATCATTTAGTGATCGTGGCCTGTCGATTTAGGTCAGAAAATATGATTTTGTAGACTTACGAATTTTTGAATGACTATTTTTGATTTGATTTCAAAGTCGAATATGATCTGAGAAGAGGATATACAGGCTTTTAAAATGGTGTATAACAGTCTATTTTCGGACTTGGCTTGTTGGGATTTTTTATCGGACAAATTAAAAAAAAAAATAAAAAAATAAAAATTTTAACAAATTTTGAGAAATAGGGGTATTTTTTAAATTTACCCGAGAGAAAATCGCAACAGGTCTAGTGATACAATAGAATTTTATACACCATTTTAAAAGCCTGTATATCCTCATCTTAGATCATATTCGATCTTTGAAATCAAATCAAAAATAGTCATTCAAAATTTCATAAATCTACAAAATCCTATTTAACTGACCTAAATCGACAGGCTGCGACCTCTAAATGACCTTTACAAATCCATGAAAATAGGCAACAATCAGGCAGTTTTTGCAATTCACTCAGAGTGAAGTTCAATAAACTTCGCTTTGAATTCAAATTGGCAGGGGTTGAAATTCCCTCGGAAGTGAATTGCAGAACATACCTGAATATTTCTCATAAAAACGAATAAAATTGGGGGACAGGGTCGTATTTTCGATGGGCACCCTATGTATACATATAGCTCATATTTAAAACAGATGATTCCATCTAAAATATGTACTCAACGTGGTATTTATCTATATGAGGCATTCTTTTCCATGTCGGATACCAAATTTGGTGTCTCAATTTCGATTAGCTTCAAAATTTTTTTTATGGTTTCTAAGCATGAAATAAGCTAACACGTATTCGAGGAGATTTTTATTTTTATTTTTTTCTACGGAGATATGGTTTGTCAAAATTTGGATTTTTTCGTAATTCTGACTGACCATGTCCTCTTCAAATCGTTGTATCTCAGGTTCTGCTCATCGTAGAGACTTCATTTTAATGTCATTTTAAAGCCAAGAAAATGGGCTTAACACGGTTGTCCTTAAGCTAACTTTGCTATTAACATTAGCACTTTTTGAAGTTGATTTGCATAGTGAAGACCAGTAAATTAGGGATTTAAATGTACACCATCGTAATCCTTAATTAATTCTCTATAAAAAAGATTGTTAAAAAATGAGGGGTTTTCAAGATCTAAGTATTTTAATTTGTTTTCGAAAACCTATGACGAGTTGTATTTAGCGAATTGTGAAAAATTGGGTTTTTGCAAAAATTTTAATTTTATCCCGGATTCCGATAGAATACCTGTCCAGAATTATTATTTGTATGGAAAGTTTTTCTCTAAGGCGACAAACCCCTAGAAATTGGCGTGGCAATTACAGGACTAAAGTAAGTTTCAGACAGGGCGACTCCCTTTTATGCGATTTCTTTAATCTGATGTCGGAGATGATAATAAGAGCCGCCGAACTGAACTGAATTTTTTTACAACAGCGTGCAGTTGCTGACCTACGCCGATGACATCGACATCATCGTTAACAAGAACCGCGAAGTCTTTTCTGCCTTTCCAAGTTGAATAAGGAAGCAAAACGAACGAGTCTGGTGGTAAAAGAGGACAAGAGGAAGTATCACTTGTCATCAAACAAATAGTCAGTGAATTCGCGCCTTGGCACCCACGTTAGTGTTGACAGTGGTCATTTAGAGAAAGTAGAGAATTTCGTTTACTTGGGAACCAGCATTTACACCGACAATAATGTCAGCATGGAAATCGAACGCCGAATAACTCTTGCCAACAAGTCCTCTCTGGTATATGGCGCCGAAGCATGGACAATGACAACATCCGATGAGGACGCTCTTGGAGTTTTCGAGAGAACAATTTTGCGGCAGATTTACGTCTGGCCTGGCATGGCCTTTACGCATTGGCCATGGCGAGTGCCGTAGACGATGGAACGGTGAGCTGTATGAGCTTGGAAATGGCATAGACAAGTGCAGCGAACTAAAATACAGCGGCTCCTCTGGCGTGGCTCCGACGCTCCAGCTCTGTAAGTATTCAACACGGAACCCGCTGGTGGTAGCAAAGGAAGAGGGAGGCGCACTCGCGTTGGAAAGACCAAGCGGAGAAGGAATTGGCTTCTTTTGTCATTTCTAATTGGCGTCAGTTCGCCCAGAAGTGAAACGACTGGCGTGCTTTGTTGAACTCCAAGAAGAAGAAGAGCACTTCGTTGTTGATGTATCACTAACACACGTAGTTTATGCTCATAAATTCGAACACGAAGGACATTGTACATACAATTTTTTTACATATGTAAGTAGATTCAATATCGTGTTGTGCTTTCCATTTACGATATGGTCCTTATGCGACATTGAAAACAATATCAATTAATTATTATTTTTCTTTTCTGTGGGCATTATTTTACCTCACGTGATATTTCGATCGCGATGAACTATCCCTGGTAGCCTCGCTCGCGTGGTGTGGGCGTCCTTTATATTAATTTTAGCGCTGAACTCACAAATAGTCTTAAAACAATTTGAATGCTGCCTTATTTTCTAAAAGAATATTTGAGCCGCATTCTCGCTTGTCAGTTCCTCCAGCTCTTCGCACTCACACCTTTCTGCCTTTTTTGAGGATTGGGGCAATTCGTTCACTGATGACAGTGAAACTTAAGGCACGGTGTCGTATCTCCAGCAGTCATTTTCTTTCCGTCGCATACCGTGAACTGGGGTGATGGCAGCCTGGTATTTTTCGATGACATCTAGTAGTGGGATGGAGGAACCTGTCCTATAGAGAATCCAGACAACCCAGGTGAATACCGTAAATCTTAGTCTTTGTTGCGTTTAGCAAGGGTGGTCAACGTTGAGGGGGTAATATCCACAGCTTTTCTGCTACTTTTTTTTTACTACTCAAGTACACAGTTTATAGTTGACTAAATACTTACAACTAGTTTTAGAACTTCAATTTTAAGTTCCATTTAATAAACTCTGCAAAGTATGAAGAAAGCGCACATTTACAGTTTTTCATGGAAAGCTTTTTTACAAAGCTTTCATTGGGTTTGACACATCAGTGTCATTTCTTTAGTGACTATTCCAAAAGAAGCTTAGGTTTTTATTTGACCTAAGCGTTCAATACTTTTTGTGAAAATACTTTTTGCTCGTTATTTGTGCGAACGAGTGCGAACATAAAGGAATAATGTAATGTAATGTTATAACATTTTCCTCTAAATATAAACATCAAGTTTCATATCGATTTTGTAATATTAATTATTAGAAAAACTATAAATTTCTTATATATTAAACAGAGCCATGCTGTATCTACTTTCAAATACATTTACAAATTTACCAACTAACATTACTGCAGCAAAAAAAAGCTTTCACTACTCAACCGACTAATACAGTGACAGCATGTGCATTGTCCTGCAGGACGAACTTTCGCATACAGTAACTATAAAATCGGTTACAGAGTAAATATCACATTCTAATAAAAGCAGCAATGACAGCGGAAAAGGCGAGAGCAAAAAATATTGGAAAAGTTGTTTTCGAAGAAAAGTTTGCTTTCATACACTGACAGTTTTTTCCTTTGCTTTACTCCTCTATGGCATACTCTGACAGCTTGGATCGCGTTCATACAAAGTGACCCGGCGGTCCATTTCCCACACTATTTACTACATACTTCACAAAAACCATCTGTAACGTTGAGGTTGATGGTGATGATAATAATGATGATGGCCATTGTGGTGGTCGTGTTCTTGGTGATGATAATGGTGATGACGATGATTGTACTTGATTGCTGGCAATTTGGTTTTTGGTGGTGTCCGGGCGATTGCTAACAATGGTGTAGCCAAACGTTCGCCAGAAGTGTTCCTAATTCATTTCAATTTTCGCGCGCCCACAGCGCAGAGATTCCGACCACGAGCTAGCTCGGTGCACATACACATGCATACATGCAGGGGCGGCACAACAAAAGCCACGTTACATGCGAAGACACAAAGTTGGAAAACTTTTCAACAACCTTTGCATTGGTCTTAATTATTATTGGCTGAGCACGCAGCTGCAAAAGGCAGTAGGGGACACTCCCACAGGACCAAAGAGGTGGTGGGAGGGTTTGGAGAAGCCTACTGCAAGAAATCGCACAGCGTTCAAGGGCGGAACTGAATGTTCAGTGTGAGTTCGCATGTGTGATGAAATGTTTTATTGACTTCTCAATTTCCCAAGCGCCAAGACAAATATAAGCAGAAGTTTGATTGTAAGAAAGCAAATGAAATTAAAGTATTTATGACAGCTCTTACAGTTTGTTGTAATGAACCAAGCACCAACAGCTAAAAAAAAAAGTTGACTATGATCTTCGGATAAAGTTTAAAAGTCCAAAAATGAGTTTTAATTAGAAATATAAAAAGAATCAAAAAGCTGTCCATCCCCTTGCATTATGGGTGATTTGATTAGGTCTTTTTTTGGCAGAAAGTCGTGCTTAGAAGAATAAACTTGTTTTATTGTTTTATTGGTATTAGCTAAGGAAAAGTTCAAACCAAATAACGGTGTCTTTCGTTTTATGTAAAACACGAACACCTCTGCTTAGCAGTTAACTAGTCAAAGTAGGGGCCCGTGAGTAGAGTATTCTAATCGATATTTTGTTCTGTTTTTAGCTATTTTCGAACAATCATATTTAAGTTAATAATTATCTAAAAAATTTACAAAACTATAGAATATTTATAACTAGTACTTGTTTGAAATTTTTTTTTAAAGAAAAAGACAAAGATACTGCTGACATGACAAAAACGTGCGACAAAAACCAAAAATTTTTAAAACACGAAAAAATCATTATATTCACAAAACTAGGAGCCAAATATGGTATAACTGCGTTTTTAATTTGTCTCTCTGACGTCAGGATTTTTTTTAAAGGACTTTGAAATTTCCAGGATATGATTGAATAAAAAAATTATTTAAAGACTTGGTGCATTGTAGAGTAACAATATGGATATCAGTTACAATGAAAAGTCCTGTAGAATTAAAAAAAAATAATTTTTTGTTTCACCACATTTAATGTTGAAAATGTCCTTTTAAAATTTTATCCTTGAATATCCTTGCAAATTTCCAATCTTTATTTTTGAAAGAAATATATGTCAAGGACTAATATGTAAACTACCACATCCACGAATTTCGTCCTTCCAACTTTATTAGTTTTAGACAAAAAAAAATTTTACACTTCTCTTTATAAGATATTGATAGTAACAATATACATAAATGGAGATACTAAAATCATTACACTGTATAGCACTAAGCTGGGTATTGGACCAAACCAATTTTTTTTTAAGAGATTGAGTCATAGGTAAAAAAGTGATTTCTCCGTTTTTCGAAGTTATCCTCCGGAATCGAGATATGGGCCCTCGAAGTTCGAAATAGGTTCTTTGGTAAAAAAATGTTTTTTATTATTATATGCAAATAACTAAAAATTTTCCTTTTAATTGATACCCATATTGTTATCCTAAAATGCATCGCATCTTTTGAATAATTTTTTTATTCAATCAATATTCTAGCAATTCTTAAGTTCTTTTAAAAAAAATCCTGACTTCAGAAAGAAAAACTAAAAACGCAGTTTTACTATATTTGGCCCCCAGTTTTGTGAATATATTGATTTTATCGTGTGTAAAATTGACTGTCGCACGGTGTAATAATTGTTTTTTTTTTTTAATGACTGCCTTATAATTTTCTTGCTGCAGAGGCTGTTTCTTTTACCTTTTCAGAAGAAAAGTTAGGTAATTCTGCAGCCTGGCTCCAACATTCGCTATCGCTAAAATGCTAAAGCTTTTTTTTTATCTAAATTTTTGGCGATCTCCAGAATTGCCATTCAGTCCTCCCCGTTACTAAAAATTACCTAGGCTAAATTTAAGTACTTTGTCCGGACGCAAGTGGCTTAAATTAAAGCTAGAGCTCTCGACTACTACATACCTCTGAACATTTTTCGTTATAAACAAAAACGCCATTAAATATTTGAGATTTTAAAATACTTTTTACCATTATTATCTTAAACTAAATGATGGCAAATTTGAGCGCATATTTCCCTTCACAGGGGGGTTTAAACCACAAACCTCACCCCCTCCCCCTCTTTCCCCTTGCGACCAGGCCTGATCTAACTTAGCAAATAGTTGAGTCTAATTTTTGAAAAAGTGGCAACTTTCTTCATAAAAAAATCCCGTATATTAATCCAGGTCGCAGCCTAAATCTTTGGCCTAAATGATGTCGGTAAGCACCTACAACTACTGATATTCGACGGTTATATGAAGCTATGCACACATTTGCACATTTAAGTAATCCATTGCATTTGCTATGAATATATGGATGTAAGTCTAAAAATGGTTTCTAATAATTCAATTCGAGGATCAATTCCTATCATTTGTCAAAAATCCAAGCATCAAATATGATAAAATTTGGTCAATCTAAAACTTGAACGGCCTAAGACGCTCGCCTATGTACATATTTTTATTAGATTCAGCAATAAATTTGATGTACATACTTATGTATGTATTCGTGTTTATCTATTTATAGCAGTTAAATATGTTTAACATAAAATATTACATTTATATAGCAGCTGTCTTCTCATAGTCTTTTATGATGGTATAAAAATGAAAGATCATAATTCAACCGCAAAACAGTAATAGCAATTTTCGCAAGAGCGCCTCCATTCAGCAGCAGCAACGCGCCGCAGCCAACACTCCCGAAGCTTAAGTACATACAGCCTTAATTACTTTTGTGCTTAACTTTAAGTAAGAAAAAATGAACATTTGCAATTTTTATTTCGCTTCACAACATTTACTGCATTACGAGCACATACATACACATGTACCGATCTGGGTATTTTACTTAAACAACATTCGCCCCATAATTTTTATTTTTACACTTTTTTCAAAGCGGAAAGAGTCCACACAACACAAAATTACGAATAAGTAGAAAATAATAAAAAATTACGCGTTGGTGGCGGACGCAATTCCATTTATCATGGTGCTATTTTAATTCAATATTTTCTACGGCTGCTCCAAAACTCTGTGTTTCTTCGCCCCTTCGAGTCAGCTTGCCGCTCGCTGCTTTTGCTTTCACTTTCTCCACAACAGCAAAGCAGCTTATATGACCGCTTTTAATTTTTCGCAATTTATCCCTCCACATTTTTGCTTTCGTTTCGACTTTTTATGCTGCGTGTTTGCTTGCTTTTGGTATATTAAATTTAAAATGGTCCAAGTCGTTAGGGTTTACATGCGCGCGCTAAAGTGCTAAGAAAAAACGCAGCGCCACAACAATAACAACAACAACAACAACAACATCTAAGTAAGGAATAAATGCTCGCAATTTATTTCCTCATGACCGCCTCCTAGTCCGTAAGTCAGTTGCAGCTGCAGCGTCGACTGAGTTCGAGGCGGTGTAAAAAGTACAATAAAAAAATTCAAAATAAATACATAGAAATGAAAAATGTTGAATAGCGTGTGAAAGTGTAAACGCGCGCAACAAAGGCGCATCAGGCATAAGCGAAAAGCAAAGAACGTTAAAGGAAAAGCCAAAGTGGAGGAGAGCATTTAATGATTTTTTAAGTGGTATTGATATTAACAGCCCCCCCCTTCGCAGTCGCGCCCGCTGTGTAAATAAAACTTGAAAGGTAAACGCGCCGTAAACAAAACAGTAACAATAAAAAAAAAGTTATGGCAACAACAGTATGGTAACAATAGCAGCAGCACTACCACCCAGCAAAAAATCGGTAATCTCTTTTAGTGGTAACGTGTTCTAGAAGGCATAGCGTTATAATGCCTTCGAATTTTTTCGCTTCTTTTAGGCATTGCCGGTAATGCAAAGTAGAATGTCTTACAATATTTTTTTTTTTTTAATTCGCTTATTTGCTTCATTTCGGAGATTGCAAAGTAGAATGCTGCATCGTAGTCAGCTGAAAAATATCCAAAAATTCTTTTCTACCGTTACTTTCTGTGCAAAATTTGTCTCGCATAAAAATCATGTTTTGCTTTGTTCAATTTGCAGCAAAGTTGAAGTGAGTAAATGAAGTGAAGTACAAGAGTGAGGAAGTACAATTTTAACATACCGATTTTTAAGTAAAATCCAAATACCTAAATACATACATCTGTATGTATAAAAACTGATTTATAAAAATTTTAATTCATTTCAATCTTTTAAGACATTTTCAGATTTCCATTTAATATAAATAAGTATGTACTTATCTAGTCATTCTACATTAGTCTCTCTGTAAGGCATTTTTTGTTTGCTTCTCTGGATTCTGTTTATCCATGCGTTCTCCCTTCGTTTAACATGTCCATGTTAAAATAAGGCCTTCTTGACCTCACCCGGCTAGTTCGCTTCCAATTTTGTTTCTGTGGCAATCGCTTTTTTTTTTTGCTGGGCATGAGCTGCAACTTATCAAATAACAACAACAAGGTTTATTCGCTTAATTTTTATCGCCAGTATATAAGTAGATATTTACTAAGCGTAACACCCTTTCTTAACAAAATTATGTTTGTAACATTCTTCATTGTTGTTTTTGTTGTTGAGTACATTGTGTTAACATCTTGTGGGGTCGTAAAAAGGTTGAGGTGTTGCATTAAAAATTTAATGAACAAACAGCAACAACTGTACGTGCACACAAGAAACGCTAACGCTAGTCATGTGCTTTAGGCATTTGTGAATGAGTTTCGTTTGTAAGTTGGTGCAATGAAAGTCTAGGACAAAAAATTAAAACGGGGTTGAAAGTTAAAAGTTCTAAATTTATTAAAAACTTTTGCACATTGTTGCCTTTTCATAAATTTTAACGCTTGCTTATGCGGGGGCGTATGAGCAACTTTTCGAACAACCCATACATACATCTGTAAACAAATAGCGATGCGCGTTCATTGTTGTAGTACATAATTCTAAAGTACATACATATATTTAATATCTCAAAGTAACTTTTTATTTTCGTGTTTCAGATAATTTTTTCATTGTGAAGCAAAGTTATTATCTTTTATTTGTAAACTTTGCGGTTAGATGAATGTAGGCTTTTTTTTAAGCATATGAAAGACCATGAAAGATGAATTAAGCGATTGTTGGCGAGTAGTATATTGTAATATAAGCATTTCTCAGATGCGCTTTTTTTAAATATCTATTGAAGTTAACAAAATTTAGCATGCAATGCTCATTGCGAGACCTAGTGGGCCGTTGTGAGTGCCGTTTTTGAGTGAGTCTCTGGAGGAGAGACATTCCCGTAACCGGTATTCTAAAAGAAATAAAGGTATTTTCATTGCATTAAGGTACTGAAACTGCAATCGCAAATGAAATGAAGGATGTCCAAGAGCTTCCCCTCCGCTCTCTCCACCAGAATGTTGAAGAATCGCGAAACCCAAATGCTTGAGACGCTTCGACTGTAGGCTCGAAAATCAACAAAATTTTCAACGCGGCGGCTTTTTTCAAAAATGACTTATTGGCATTCGCCATCGCCGCGTTATAATCTTGAGATCTCACAGTCCTCCTACAAATTTCCAAGCAATGCACAAAAATACTACTTAGTATTAATAGCTTCATTAAAAACTGTGCACAAAAGCTTTCATGAAAAAGCATGGAATTGAGCCAGAGCACAAAGCTAGACGGAAATAACAAAAAGTCCATTACGCGGTCAGTATCTTCTTATAGCTATATGTATGTATTGGATCAAATTTAAATATAAACCTTGGGTGTTCATGATGTCACAAGGTGGACTGCGAAATACTCTATTCACCTGTTTTCAGAAAATTGCAAAAGTTGGCTTCAATTCTACGATGATACCGGTGAAAAGTCCTGAAGCCACAAGACCTAAGTTGAATGGAAAATTTTTGGAATTGGATGTTTTGCACAGTTTGCGGGTCAGGCAATATATGTGACCATTAGCAGTTGGTCTTTCAGGCTATTAAAATGGCAAGCAGCAAAATGTCCTTGATTTTTCAAAAGGCTTCTTGAACTGTCTTCCCGATAGGAATTTTTCCATACATTGGATTTAAGGGTGTAGTTTCCAATAATAAAAGTGTTATATATATTTATGTGGTATGTAGAATCAAAATGAATAGTATGCTTTTGTTGGTTTAATCTGGTCCTTTCTTTGCGTTAGAACCACTTTGCCTTTTTAAGTAAATTAAAATAACAAGTATCATTTTTGTGTAGTTTGATAAACAGCGGAAGAACCCCAAATTAATCAAGGCATTTGTTTTATTTTAAATGCTTTCCTTTGAAATTGAGCATTCTTCAAAACAAGATTAAGACGAAGCTTTTTCGATGCCCACAAGTTTAGATATAAGCTCAGATTAGAAGGAAAAAGTGTGTACCTATGAAAGTGAAGCGGAGTGTATGTATCTTTAGTAATTTAACGGAATAGATGAAAAGTAACCAGTAGAATTATTCGTTTTAGTAATAATAATATTTGGCATTTACACTTCCGCTAAGTGTTCGGCTGAGCTTCTCCTCCAATTCTGGGTGTGCGTCTTGAGGTTGTTACACAATTGGAGGGGCCTAGAGTTCAACGCCGACTCCGAACGGCAAATGCATTTTATGATAATCTTTTTCATGGCAGAAATACACTCCGAGGTTTGCCATTTTTTGTCGCTGAGCAACCATTCTTAAGAAAAGACCTTTTTTAATAGTTTTTTTCGATGTTGTTATGAACAACCGCTCGGTTATAGCAACCGTTATTGGTTATGCTTAGTTTAAAATACACATTTTCTTAACTACTTATGTGTTGCCTTTTCAAAAGCCAATACCGCATAATTTTGTCCTAAAATATAATTTCCGCACTCGACTATCATCCTTTAGTTTTGTCCTTATTATCCCTGTACATTAGTATGTTATTTTAATGCCAAAAGATTTCGTAAAAGCATGTACGACCACAAAGTTCCCAAGGACATGGAAAAATTTAATATCCTTTGCGCATTAACACATTAAACGAATTACATAATAAATGCGTTTTGTATAGTCTAAGATAACAAAACCGAGAAAAAATAGCAAATCAAATATACAAGTAAACTAAACCGCAATCACGTTGTTTGCAAAATAAAAATTTGCTAAATATGTAGCAACCATCTTAAACCCTTTGTGCGGCAATGGTAGAGGATATATTTAGAGTGGGCAAAAAATGTATCCAAAATGTGGCAATAAAAGAAAGGATACGCAATTATATAAGTAGAAAAGAATACTTACAAAAAATGTGGGCGGCGCTATAAAGTAAAGGATTCGTGAGATGGCCAACAAAATCTGATTTTATATTGCAATGTCTCACTAAGCTTTTGCTTGCAGTACAGAAGACTTAGCTTAAGTAAAGGTAAAAGGGTAGAGGGCATGACAGAAAAACGTGACCTCGCTAAATTATCACTACTCGAATAAATGAGCAGTGCGGTAGGTTGCAAATTAATAGAGTCCTCCCTTGGAAAATTACTTAAATGCTATGCGTTGCTATGAAGATTATAATTACGGTGGCCAGATTTCTGTTGTCGGGACATTTCTAAAGCATCGAATCCGAATATATAATTTGGTTTTTAGAATAAAAAGGCTTAAAACAATTTTATTTAAAACAAAGCAAAGAGAAAACATTTTAAAATGTTTATTATTACTTTTTAATGAACATATAACGATCCAAAAAACATGTAAATCAAAATTTCCAAATTTTTATACATTTATAAAAATTCAACGAATTGAATTTGAACAATATTTTTGTATGGAGAAACTGAGCAACACCTTCCACAAATTTACCAAATATCAACGGTGTCCTAGCTACATAAAATTTGCATACTCAGAATGTTTCTAAGAAATCTAATTAAATAGCTCAAAATGTTTATAAAACTTTGTCTAATTTTTTTACAAAATCTCAAATTTCGACTTGACATGGTCTTTGTAAGATAACGAGCTAAGGCGAATAGCTAACGAAAGCTAAAATGTCTTTTCCCTGCTTATATTTTCGCCACTCTATCTACAGCTGATGTTTTTCATATCCACGATTTTTTGAGGGTATTAGTATTATTTTTTATAATGTCATTAATTATATTATTACATTATTAATAAGGATGCTGGCTATGTTCATGGCTCACTTGTTTTCTATGTCCTTTGCGATAACTAAAGGAAACGCTGAAAACGGAACTTAATCGGTACAAACATGAAAAATCGGGACCCTTATATGTCCGGACTTTAAAAAAAAAAATTCTGCGAGACAATTTTCTCAAAATCGGTAGTATCCCGCCAAAATCGGTACGAATGGTCACCGTAATTATAATGCTCGTTAAGTCGATGCGGGCGATGCGATAACTTGAGGCTACTCAACAGCTAACAGTGGCAGCCTGTTAACTGCTTTACTGCGAAACCTTGTGAGCTTCCCTCGGCTTCGTCTCGTTCCTGCTTTGGCTTATTCGTTGCTCCTATTGTTAGTGCATGAACTTATGCGTTTGGTCGTTGGTCGCTGGTCCTAAATTATCAGCATGTATAATGCGAAGTCCTTGCAGTGAGCTTATGGCTGCACGCTAATTTTACTTCACTTGCTTGGCTACATGCATCTACATGCATCTACATGCACCTACATACATAAATGTATGTATGTATTTATATATATATATATACATATGTGCACACTACTCAGGAACACAACTATTACCTGGCCATTATTACCTCATCCATCGCCCGCCAACCCGCAGACTTATGATCATCATCCGCATTACCGGGCTTTCACGTGCTTATTACGTACTTTTAAGTCTAGTATGCTTCTTTGTGGGATATAAAAATTCATTGCTTTTCGTGTAGTGTACGTAGGAGTCGTAAATGTCACATACACAATTGTACAACCCTGCGGAAAAAAATTATCAATTGATTAAAATAACCAACTTCTAGTTAGCTTTTTCGCGGGATTTCGATAAATAACTAACTTTTAATTAGCTATGACAAAACTAGCTTTAAATTAGATGTAAAGTCATGCAGACGTTATCGGGAGTTTGTTTTCTTTACAAGTTTCTTTTTAAAATCCTCCTACAAAAAATACTTTCAATACTCTTTTTTCTGCACTTCTTTTTCAAATTCAGGACAAATAAAATAAAGATCGAAAGTTTTCATTAGACAGTGCTAAAAAAAAAAAATAAAATTTAATAGCGAGTAAAATTAGTGTTTCCTTTCAAAAATCGGATGAAAAACGACGACGAGTTATTAAATCTTTTATGAAAACTAAATTTTGCAAAAATATTATTTTTGGCCATACAACAGTTTCTCGTTGTAGATACCAGCAATATTCTGAAATTATTTTTATTTTATTTTTTCCTTTTACATTTTTTCAATTGTAAATTATGTGGAAAGAAGTCCAAATGCGAATGAAGGAAATTAATTTTTATGGACATTTTGCAACCAATTTCACCGTAAGCATTCCAAAATTCGTTAAGAACCTTGGCATAGTCGACGGTTTCCAAGGATGATGAAAAAAAGCGTCGCTATTTACATCCAATTTTTTTTTACAAATTTGTGGTATTCTCGGAGTCTTGCAAAGACCTTGTATGGTGCACGGATTGTACGGATTGCAAACCGAGAATACCCCTATTGTTTCATATATCCCAGCTTCAAATACAGTTGTGTTAAAACGGCCTATTTGATGCGGCTGTCGTGATGGACATACTTTGAAATCGTATAAAACGGCATATTAAAACAAGTACGAAAGTCTAAGCTCGGGCGGAGCCAAGCATTAAATACCCGGCGCAAGTATTAAGTATTGGTTTTTCACCTATCCGGAAACTACCGCTACATGGTGGTTTTACCCCTGTTTTAAACATCCTCGATAGAACGTTCAATTAGACATAATGAGATCAACTTATATAGTCATATGTGGGCGGCATCACGCCCTTTTTCCAAAATTCCAAATAATGTTACTCCTTTGCAAAGGATTATTGTTCGTATGAATTTTGACTAAATTAGCGCCATTAAATCTCGAAATATCGAAGTTTCAAGCATGTCTAAAATTTACCGTTATCTGGAAAGTGGGCGTAATTTTAGTCCGATTTCAACAATTTTCAACGTTTTGTTTTTATGTAAGCAAAAGAACACGTAACCAAATAAGCGAACGTGTAATGTTAAATAAACTGAATAAAAAAATAGAAAGTTATAGTTATATAGATAGTTTATGTCCAAAAACAGTTAGCTACAAGTTAGTTGACATCTAATGCAGAGGAAACCTGTGATCACTATTTTGCGGCTATCGCCCTTCAAAAGAAGTTAGTTATGGCCAAAGGAAATAGTCAATAAATAGTTACCACTAGTCGACTGCTAGTTAGTTAATAGTTAGCTACAAACTAGTCCCATTTCCTGCAGGGAACCTACATACGTGCACGTTTACTTTTCCATACGTATGCTTGTGTGTGTGTGTGTGTTGTACTCGTTTTGTATGTACGTGAGCGAGTAAGCATCAAAGCGTTGCCATAATCATCAACAACTTTGTAACAACCGGCGGCAGCAAACAACAATTGCCAACAGCTAACAGTCAACAGCAAAGCTGAACAATACAACACAATGCATGTGAGACGAAACTAGCAACGTCCAAACGCAAACAGCTACCACTGCAATAACAACAATATTTAAAACAACAATAGCCACCGTGATAGCTTCTTACAGCTGCTTATAAGCCATCAACTTTTTCGATCAGAAACACGTACAAGTATGCATTTCATTGTTGCATGTGCTTATAGAACGCGAATTGGTTAGCTGGCTCATATAACCAAATTGCTAGTACTTTTTTCACTGGCTTCTTGGCCAAATTAGGTACTCCTTGGCGAAATTTCGCTTTGCTGGTGGATATGTAGTTTGAGGTTTTATGTTTCGAAATTCGTACCTTGGCACATTGTTATGTCAGCCACAATTTGCCCCCTTAAGCAATCTTTAATATTGTTATGTTTATTAATGCTGATACTTTTCTCTTCTCTTACCTTTTCGTGTAATCACCTCTCACTTTTACCGGCTACTACTTCTTCACTTGTATCCGTAACACGAAATTTTCCTAATTAGCAGTTTGTTTCTACATTTCTTCACTCCCGACTTGTTTGCGTGCGCTGATTACAACAGCCACATACCACCTCCATCGTATTCGTAACATGCTTTCATATGATATAATTGTAGATAGGCAATACTTACATACATACGTACATATATGTTTGCTTATATAATAATTATTAGACTGACTCGCAGTCCATGCAGAGAAGTTATTTGTATTATTTTAAAAATAATAATGTGGCAGGTTGCCACCTGTTTGTAATTTGAATTTAATTTAATTTATAAGATAAATTGAAAATTACCAATATGGGTATGAAACTCAAGAGGTTTAGGAAATTTTAATGGCAAATATTTTTGAGTAGGGTTGCCATCTGTTTTTATTAAATTAAATGGGTAAAATAAATGAAATGTATGAAGCACGCCGGGTATTTGCTAGTTGTGAATAAACACATACTCCAGATACTTCTTATTTAGCACTACAACCGTTTGTCGGTTTGGGCCGAGGCCAAAAATGCTCCCCAATTTCCCTTCTCCTTTGTGGGTTTGCGCCAGTTGTTCATCCCAAGTGCAGACAACAGTCCCTACACAGCCAAAAATGGGGAAGTATTGTATGCATTATGAGCAGAAAATTTTATTACGCAAACTTCATATATCCCCACGTTTGCTCAAACAATTATAAAATGATAACAAGCGAAAACGCAGCGATGCGCTAATTGCCAATGGGTTTTAATTAACTAAATATATTTCCTGTCAAATTGGGAGAGGGAACATATTTTATTCAGCATAACTTTCTCATCAAGACAGTAAGTATTTCATTGGTCCTTTAGGGTATTATATCAGGGTACACCTAAAAATTGGGGCACATTGACGTATATATCGGACTTTTTGTTTTAGTGGCTTCTTTTAACTTTGTTGTTTATATTTGAAATTGATTATCAAAAAGTAGTTGTTATCTTTGCGCAGCTAAGCAAATGCTGCAAAAATATCAAAAAAAGTTAATACCCGGCCGAAAATTTTGAGTTTTTTCTTGGAATTGCTTGCTTTGTTATTCGTTAATTTTTTTAATAATGTGTAAAGCTAAGTTCGGACCTTTTAAGAAAACGCTCATGAAAAAAATTGCCATTATTTCGAGTGGTGTCTGATATTTCACAGCCTGCTGTCTCACCTTTTCCTCACTAAAACACGTCTTGCCTTGTATTCCTTCTTCACAAAAAGACTTTAGAAAACCGTAGAAGAAAGCGTTGCAAATGTCTTACAAACTCCGTACTGCATACTAAATTTAGCTGAAGAAATTGCTATTTATGGAGTTTTAAAAGCCTTGAGACCTGCCTACGACGCTTAAAACTTCAAAAATATTTGCTACTGTTATGATTGCCCTTAGATTCTCGACGATTTCCGAAATTCTTTGCATTTGAGTCACTGTATTGTTGCATAAGATGCTCAAACTACAGTACAACTAACATTGTTTTACAACAAACAATTTACAACACTTTACAATATTTGTCAACTTAACTATTACCTTTCCATTATTTTTAGTAATAGAAACAAAGTGATCCTGATGCACTAACACCATTTTAAATTCAGTCCAGTTACATCAACTATTCAATGGTCTTAAATGATCAGCGGAGAATAAAAACAAATTGAGAATATGAAGCAGTTCTTGATCATCCATTGAAATTTTCCAATTCATGAAATATGCTTAATAAAAAAAATCAAGCTGTACTTAATTTTTTTTTTTTTCATACTCACCAATATTTGAATGCTTATCCAAGCGTTTAACCCTTTTGCCGGCACGTCGTGTAGTAGAACTTTGTCCTAAGAGAAGCATTCAAATTTAACTTGGTGTCTCATTTTAGTTTTTATACCCGAGCGCACTTGTGCACAAGGGTATTATAACTTTGTTCACATAACGGTTGTTTGTAACAGGCAAAACGAATCGAGATAGATATAGACAAATGTATACATAAATGATCAGGATGAAAAGAGAAATCGATTAAGCGGTGACTGTCTGTCCGTCCGTCCGTCCTTCCGTCCGTCCGTCCGTCCGTCTGTCCGTCCGTCTGTGCACACGATAACTCGAGTAAAAATTAAGATATCTTAACGAAACTTGGTACATGTACTTCTTTCGGGCGTAGGACGGATGGTATTGAAAATAGGCAAAATCGGACAATAACCACGCCTACCTCCCATATAACGGTAATTTTCAGAAATACGAAAAGTGCGATATTTTAGTAACTACTGAAGATAATTCACTCAAAATTTATATTTACAATTAATTTTAGACGAAAAATAAAAATATTAAAAAATTTTGGCAAATGGGCGTAGCCACGCCTACTTATGGTTACATGTGTATATCTTGGTAACCGCTGCACCAATTTCTTCCAAACTTGGCATAGTTTTTGGTCCTGCTACAACATACCAAATGGCCGAAAATTTTTAAAATCGGACAATAACCACGCCCACATCCCATATAACGGTAACTAAGAAAAATACGAAATCCTCGATAAATCAGTAAATATTAAAGCTAATTTATTCAAAATTGATGGTTGCAACAATTTTTTGCCAAGAAATACGCTTATGATACAATTTTGGAAAATGGGCGTGGCACCGCCTACTTATGATCACATATATGTATCTCGCTAACCGTTCTAGCAATTTGAACCAAACTCGGTATGGTTATTGTGCTTGCCACAATTACGACCGCTTTTCATATAACGGTATATTTTAGAAATGCTTGAAACTGCAATATTTCGAAATTGAAGGACGCTAATTTACTTAAAATTTATACACCCCGGCTTATCGTGTAGCGGTAGCTTTCGGAAAGGCGGAAAACATATATTTAATAATTGCGCCGGGTATTTAATGTTCGGCTCCGCCCGAACTTAGACTTTCTTACTTGTTATATATTGCTTTCTCCAGTTGAAATGGAAATTTAAATACCTACTTATTCTAGAACTCCAAATATCAGTCGTGTCATTCTGCGTAAGTTTTCAAAAACTATTGTGTCTGTGAATGGGTTAAAATCGCTTTTTCTTATTCTTTTCGGCTCTGGTTATTACAAGACGATCCTCTGCCATTCTTCCAAGTTTTTAATACATTTTAGTTCGTTTTTCGCAGAATTTTCTATAGGTATTTTAAGAACAAATTTATATTCGAAGACAACTTATAAAAATTACAAATAAAATAATTAAAAACTGTTACAAGATGTTGACGACCTCGAATCGCTGCTAACGCGGAGGCTACTGTAGCTGCATAAAACTGTAGACCCCACCATTTCTGCTATGAAATCAATAGGCACTTCACAAATTGGAGTAGAAGCTCGGTGAAGTTTACTGTTAGAGGTATTTAATGTAGTAAACAGCTTAAGCTTAATTTTTTTTTTACGAAGAACACCTTTTTGGGGGATCCAGACAAATAATTATAATTATTAAAAAAATAAAGAAGTCTAACTTTGTGCGAAACCTAACCCAGCGCAAGTATTACATAACGTCTTTGCACTTTTCTGCAAACTAACATTAATTGACTAGCAGGGGTGTTTTTCCTGATTTCAAATATTTTCGATATCATTATTAATTATATAAAGCTGAATTACAAGACGTCTAAGCGCCTTAATGTCTTAAATTCGAAACATTTTCCAATGTTAATAAGGGTTAAAATTTTTTACGAGATTCCCACGTTCCCAACTAAGAGAAAATAATTAATAAGCAGTAATTGTACGATGCGAATCTATTATTTGCCTATGTCTACCGCGATTCCTTTAGGCAGTTATAAAAAACGGTTATGCGGACACAGTTATAATACCCTTATGAACAAAGACGCTTGGCTATAAAACAAATGTATACGTCGCACTCGCTTGGGTAAGTAAAATTTTTTCCGTGCGGCTGCCTAATGTATCATTTAGTATTCTACTATTTTCCCCCTTTATTTTTAATTTTTGTTTTTTCTTTGACTACAATTTGTTGCTGTATTGCACATACATATATACTGGACATAAGTACAAATGTATGATTAGTGAACCTGATGTGTATATTTATTCAGCCACTTTTCGCAAAGTTAATATTAATTTCGTCCACTCACCGCACGCAACACTGAAGCCCTTCAGCTGTTGTTTTGTGTCATTAAATTGTGTGAATTACACGCTCGGGTTGCATACGTGTACATGCTAAATAATACTTATTTACTTACTTATGATTGCATGTCAACATGTCGGACATACCTGAAAATGAAGAAAAAGGATATTAGTTTTATCGAAAAAATAAATGTATAGGAATATTTTATTTATAGAAACTAATTAATCGTATCTCAGTGGGGGAGTAGTAATGGAATTATATGACGAGCGATTGAGATTGTATTTTAAAAGCGGTGTGACAAAAATCTTTCTATAAGAAATTTTTACGAAATTACGCTGTTTAAGGTAAGCAAGCAGACAAATTTTCGCAGTTCCTGTCCAACCACAAATGCCAAAATCAATTTTTGTTACCATCTTTTGGTAGCTGTATCAGATGACATATTTTCCTGAGTTTCGGAGAATACCCCAGTCAAATTACATAGCTCAATAAATAGGGGTAAGCTTGCAATAAAGCTGAAAATTGGTACGAGTGTTGGGAACACCATTATGAATGTAATGTCAAAAGTCCCCATCGATCCCACGAATTAAATAAAAAATATTCAAGAGTTTTTTCGCATTTTTCAGCCAAATTGTACGGTTTATCAAAAAAGCAGCTGAGTCGAAAGTGTAGAACATACAATTGTCTATAAAAACTGTTATAACATTTTTTCTTCTTAAGTATTGCCATTTCTGAGATATAGCGATTCTCAATTTTTTCGCGAGTAGTTTTTCGAAAATTTTGTGATAATGCAGAGATTAACCTACTATGGTCCGATCTTTACATGGCTTAGGTACCATAATTATTTCAGATAGTTTCCAGATGTTCGAGAAATATTTCCAGTTTTTATGAACTAAAAGTGTGAAGTGTATGAACTTGAGGTGGGCAGGGTAGTATATCTTTAGCCAGTATCGTATAGAAATTTTAGGCAGTTATTTTACCATTTCACCTGTGATCTCATCACTACCAGAAGCTTTATTAATATGAATATCATTGGCTTTGGTATTTCTTAAATCGTTGAGCTTAAACCGGAGGTAAATAGTGGTTGAGTTACTATTAGTAATTAAGATGTTTGAATGAGTAGGGCTTTCATTTGGCTTAAAAACGTCTGAAAGATGTTGGGCAAAAGCTGTTACTTTATCTTCATCGCTCCTCGCACAGTTCCCATTAGGAGTTCGGATAGGCGAATCTCGAAGCACGGTTTTCTTCTCATACATACTTCATGGTACGCCAGAGAGAAAAATTTACATCTGGAAAGTGTTAATCTCTCTGAGGAAAGTGTACCTATACTAGCCCGGCCAAAGTAGAGATTCAAGGTTAAAATATTTCGCATAAAGCTGAAAATTGGTACAAGTGTTGAAAACACCATTATAAATGAAATGTTAAAAGTTCCCATCGATCGACCGTCTGGAAAAAAGATAAAATTCCTATCGATACAGATTACATTTAAAAAATCTCGTATAAATCCGTTCAGTAGTTTTTGAGATTAGCGTGGTCAAAATATCTCGACTTTCCTTTATACTATGTAGGAAGATAGTAATTTTTAAATAGGTGGCAGCCCTATTAAAAAAGGAAAGCTTTTGGACATGCGAGGGGCAGGCCCTTTCATTTGGCATCTCGTTTTGTAATCCAAAGAACGGCAAAAATCTTTTAACTTTTTAATAGGTGGCAACCCTACTTAAAAAAATAATACCTAATTGCACATGTAGAGTCTAAGCCTTTTCGTTTGACAGTGACGGTGCAGAACTGATTCCTACGCTTATTACGATTAAATATACATAGTAATTTTATTAATAGGTGGCAACCCTATTCAAAAAGACAAACATAAGAGCTTTTCTAGAGCCCAATCCCTTTCATTTGACACCTCATGTTTGGTAATCCAACGACCGGTGCGGATCTTTTAGTTTTTTAGACAGGTGGCAACCCTATTAAAATTCGGTGGGAAAGGTCACCCTCGTCAAAATCCGTTCAGTAGTTTTCGAGATTACCGCGTACAAAGAATCGCGACTTTCCTTTATACTTTGTAATAGATATAAATACGTAGATTAATCTATCGAGCCCTAACCGCCAAAAGGGCGTAAGCGACAAAATGTTCGATTTTCTGTTTTCGAAAGTTGTTATAGGGAAAGTTGTTGGCTAGTTGTGCCCGCAGTGTTGGTTAAGCCTTTTTCTGCGTGAAAAATTTTTCAATTGTTACACTTTTTGTCAAAGTTTTGAAGTACCTCTATTTTTCTTCCAAATATGGACTATTCATATACAAAGGTAAACACGCATGTATGTAAATTTGTGGTAGATTAAGATTTTTAATCAAAAGGATAAAAAAAATTTAAATTTACATGGTGTTAAAATATTTGCTTGTTAGAGAGCTTAACTAAAGGCGCACACGTCCCATACAGCAACACCGATTCTTCGGAAGAGGAAAATTCTGTGTTGGTTTCTTAAAATGTTGCACTCCAATAAGGCAATAAAAGGCTCAACCTCTGCCTTTTGAAGCTTTGTTAGGGGAGATTGTTGTCCTGGAAATCAGAAGGATGCTTAAAATGACAATGTTATGAAATGCGTGAGCCTGACAAGGATAAGTAGGCAAAACATGTACTTTTACTGGGTTGAGTATAACATCAAACATATAATGCTCCATGGAAGAACAACATTTTTTTTGGGACAAACGAAATCGCTGTTAGTTTCTATATCGAAATTGCATTTTAATAAATAACGTATGTCTTTGTGTTGAAGAGTAGTTTTCTTAATAACACGAATAAAGGGAGTGAGTTAACGACATCAAATGGTTTTTGTTAATGCAAAAAAATTAGTGTTTTTATATCTCTTTTGGCTTAACCGCCGCAATTACGTGCTGTAGCCTTTTTTCTGTGATGGCAAAAAGGGCGTAAGCGCTAAATCACTTGTTTCATTAAAGATAGACAAATAAAACCGCCAGTATAATATACCTAACATCACTCTTAACTTATTCAATAGCGTTCAGGTTAGTATCTATAGTAATTGTAGTGTTAATAAGAAAAACTGCCTACTGAGAAATTTACTTTTTGGCGCTTACACCTTTTTGGTGGTTAGGGATCGCTATTATTATAATTTTTTCGACGATTTTCTCAGTAGACTTTTTGGGGTTATTTAGAAAATAGTTTAGAAAATTGCTCGGTGTTAGCTGACCACATGAAGGAGTTTGAAAGTAAACCCCCATATCGCAAATAAAAACTGCTGTATTAATGCTACCGTAATACCCGTAATGTATTCAAGAAAATTGCACAAATTTTAATTGGGGGAGCAAACATTTAAACGCAAATTGCCAAAAGAAAACCTGACACGATGGAGCATGTTCAAGGTCAAATTCATTTCCAAGGCTAAATAATCTACCGAGGACTGTGTCATATTTACAAGTATTTTGCTTTCGCACTGCTGCATCTCAAAGGGCATGCATGAAATATGATGAAAACATATATTTTTGCCTGCAACTGTAGCTACACAGAGTCAATCTCGGCAAGCCAATCAGCGTTGTTTGTTCAGCACACTTCCATGACCGGGCTAATTATAAGGTTAAGGTAGTTACTGCGAATTGAACACGAAAAAAGGAAGTACTATTTAAATAGTAAAAAAAAAAACTTCGCAAGGAAATGAAGTTCACGCGCGCGCCAAATAATATTTGAGTTAATTTATTCATGTCCTGTGTCTTTTTGGTTGCGTTTGACTTTTTATTTTTTTGCTCTTTGGCAATGCCATTGCGTGTTTATATCCCTTGCACGAAAGCGTTAATTACTGTAATTTTATGAGGAAATCACAAAGCGCACGAGCAAGAAGAAACCTGCATGTGTGTACCACATGTGTACGAAAAGACTGTGATACACGATATTGTAAAACAAAACTTGAAAAGTGCGCGCAAACCGTCCCCTTCGCGTGAAAGAAACAATTTTTAATTTTGTAAATCGGATTTTCTCTGTCATACGCAGCGACGCGCGTACTTAATGATTGCAAATTCAAAAGTATTTATGTATGTTTGTGCCTATGTATGTAACATTAAGTGCATGACACGATACTGGTATTAAGGTGCGGTTAAACGTGGCAATGCAAGCGCTTTTTGTACGCATTTTTTTGTCAAAATGCGAAATCGAAAGTTTACTTTCTCATGTAAAAAGCCAGAAAATCCTTTTTTTGCAGATTTGCAAAAATCACTTTCGGAAATAAAAATTGCAAGGTGCAACTGCAATTGAAATTATGCAAATCCCTTACGAGAAATAATTTCAACTTGCTCGTGCTGCACTAGCAATTTTAATTTTTGCTGCAAATGCTGTCAAACTAATCAAGTGTCGGAAAGTTTGATTTTCAGAAATAAAAAGTGCTTTCGAAAGTCCCTTCACATCCAAGGTATAACTGCTCCTGCAATCTCTTTTGGAAATTCATGAGTTTGCCAGACTTTTGAAAAGGACTTGCACTTGCTACGTCTAACAGCTACTTTACTCATTCGCCATGTAGGGCGGCAGTTGATTCGAGTATGTATATACATAAGTAGGTATTTGAACGGTAAACAAAGGAAAATGAAGCCAAAACCAACAAAGGAACAATCGAGTAGATAAAAACGATAGAACAAAGACAGGAAAATAAGTTTGCAAAAGAAGGTATGGACAAAATGTTAGACAGCTTTCCGCTTTGGTCGCTCATTCTCCCATTTGCTTATTCGCTCGCTCATTCATTATCATGTCACGTCAATCGAAAACAATCTAATGGCTGCACATGATGTTTATCTTAAATGGAATGACAACTTGAGTGTAAAAATCAAATGGGAAAACAAAACGCAATAACCTAAGTGAACAGCAAGTGAAAACAAATTACGAAACGCGATATGCGATATGTCTGCGGTGGCGGGGGTCATGCAAACGCGATGTTAAGGCAAGGAGAAATTGGCAGGAAAAGAAAGCGAAAAATCGTCAAATGTTAATAAGAAAAAGTTCTGATGCAACCAATAGCAATGACTATTGCAAAAAAAAAACAGATGAATAATTTGGACAGCAATTAAGCCGATATTAAAAGTTGAATGAAAAAAGTGCACCGAAACTAATTAGATCAATTGTCGCCCAACAAGTAGTAAGAGGTAGACTGGCATTGAAACTCTGCACTTTTACAATTTGCTATATGTATATAAGGGAAATTTTTGTTTATTACAAGAACATGTAGGCTTCGACTATTTTAATTTTCCAATTAAGCTGATATGCACAGCGCGAGTTTGCAAATTTCTCTGCATTTTTCTTCTAAAATTGAAAACCTGTCGAGATTGTGTCTTCTGCGTACCTTTTTAAAGTGTGCAAAGAAGTTTTTCAAACGGAATTTTCCAGCCTGCTAAAATGTCAGTTTGTTGGCATATCTGATCCTCCACATGAATAAAATAAAACGCATGAATTTTCATAATTAATTTCGACTACTTTATTTTTCTTATAGGCACTTACAGTTTTCCAAGCTTCCGGTACATTTTTTCGCCGCCTTCAAATGACAGAGGGTTTTATGAGCAGCTTTTTCAAGCCAGAAATACACTCGGCGGTTTGCCATTGCCTGACAAGAGGCGATCGTTGTTAGAAAAAACTTTTTCTAATTTTAGATATTGCTAGGACCAGGGATCGAACCCAGGTCCTTCGGAGTAGTAGAACGTACTTCTAACCACTCGGCTGCAGCGGTAGGAGCTAGGAAATAATTTGAACAAAACTTATGTCTAGGTTATATAGAACTTAACGCAATTGGGGTCACCAGAAAACTCACCAAGAATGCATCAACATCCAAAAGCATCATAGAAGGCTCTTAGATTTCACCTCTCTTCATGTCTTCATTCAGACTAGGCGAAGAGGACTGTCATAGGGATGCGTGGTATCGAGATCCGTACAGAAAGGTTTCTGAATCGTAGGACGCAGTTCATTGTTACAAAAACTTAAACAATTTTATCAAAAAAAAGTAATTATGTATTTCAAAAGAAGGTGTTATTTGGATGATTTTTTACAAATTATCAACGTGAGTTAACACTACAGTAAGCCGATAAACTTTTAAAAACTTTTGGCGATGCAGAAAACATTCCGCCATCTTGGATTTTAGCTTTGATGCATTTTTCGTAAAAAAAGTTCAGATACAAATTTGTGGAGAATTTAGTTTCCCACTTTTTTATATAGAAGCTTAAAGAAAAAACCATTTTTTGTAAATAATTAGCAAAAAGTGCGAAGAATTGGTAAATTACCAACCGCCAAAGTTGTATGGCTTTTTAAAAAATTCAACATGGCGTCTCAACTACCCGTAAACTAGATTTTTCTTTGCAACTTTTTTGCCACCGGAGAACGCAACATTAAAAAAGAAAATGTAACAGCAGGTTCTTATATTTTTGAGGTTCTGGGTTCATACATAGAGCATGATTTTTAAAATTAAAAAAAAAAATTAAAAAAATTTAAAATCGATTTGGTTTTTATTACGAATCTGAGCGCAGGTTGGAAAAATTCAAAATGGCGGACCAAATAGTCACAAAAAGTCATGATCACAAAAAAAAATGCTCGTACCAAAGTTATGGGAAATATAATTCTCTACAACTTTGGCATTTGAATATGATACGTATTTTCAACAGAATTTAAAAAAAAAAACTAAAACCGTTGCAACGTGTCTATTTTCGCACTTTTTTCTAATTATTTACAATAAAAATATTTAAAAAAAAAAAACTTTTTGTTTTATACATACATGTGTGGGAAATTAAAATCTTTACAAATTTGTACTAAACCTTTTTTTACGTAAAATGCAAAAACCGAAAATCCAAGATAGCGGCATGTTCCTATATGAAATTTAGGGGCAAGGATCCACGATAGACGTGTCTAATAAAAGTAAACTGCATCAAAAGTTCCCTAATACAATTTGTTGATTTTTTTTTTAAGTTTAAATTTACTAGAAAATACAACACAAAAATGGTTCGCGTAAGAAGCGCTGCGAAAAAAATTGGTAGTAGATTGTTTGGCAATAGTCTTGGTCAAAAACCAAGGAAATTTTTAGTTCAATTAAAAAAATTTCCGCATTAATTTTGTTGATAAGTACTACGTTCTAGTTAGATATGCATTACTACTACCTATAATTGATACCCAAAATAAACACACCACACATAAAGCGAAAGAAATCTACCCTGAAATAGTTATAAGTACTAAAATCTTTATGAGAAGAGATTCAGAAAAAGGAAATTTCACTTGTCTACGGGTTATGTACGAGTAATTACGAGGCACTTACTACGCAAAAATTTCAAGGTGTGTTCGTTCAAATGATTAGAATTTATTTGCATTTCTTTCTTACCATTGAAATGGCAGCGGGGTGTGTCAATGCAGCAGCAGCTCGTAAGTTTCCATGGAAAGCTTATGGTTCTTAACGCTCGAATGCCTATTCAACCTCATTCATTGCTCGGATATACATACATACATACATAGGTATCTATATTTATCGCAGCGTATCTATGTATAGGCATGTGCGTCTTTGCCATCTCCAGAGCCATTGACTTTATGTCAAATGTACGTGCCCATAGTAATACTATATGTATGTACATTGTAGGCCAATTGGGGGTTCAAAGATGCGCAATTCGAGCACACGCAAAACACACATAACAACTTTTATATTGGCCCAAGTGCAAAAACTTCTATTCGCACACCAACGCTCAAACACGAAGTCATGTATTTAGGTGTCCGAAAATGTATGGTAAACAACAAACTGCATCACGTTTCAGACATTATTAGTTCGTATTTTTTCAACTTGTCTAACTTTCTTTTTCTTGTTCTACTGCCAACCTTTTAACTTGTACGTACGTACATATATTGGTATAAAATAAAAATAAAGAGAAAATAAGACCCTTTTACACTTCAGATTGCCTGACGAGATTCAGCTTGGTATGTCCTTTAATTACGACATTGTATGTAGTAGTTAGCACAAAATTAAAATGTCACGATTTTTTACCATTTCTTTCCATATTTCAAAATGAGGTTGGCTACGTCGCGACGGATATTTTCGTTTTTAATGCCTTTAATGTTGCATAGATGAAGTCAACTATTTTATATTTATGTATGTAATTATATATGTATGTATATGCATGAATTTTCATTTTTGCTCTTGGATTTACATACTTATGTTTACGTAGAATTATTCGCAAAGATATGTGCACATTTTTCTGAAATGCGTGACTTTTTCTTTCAGTTTAATTACAGTACACTTAATTGCCAGTGTTGGCGGCGTGCTGAGTTCCATTTTCCGCTCGTCGCATTTAATTACAGGATGTTTGTTTTTCACTAGAAATGCCTATACGTCCGGCGAATTGTGACTGGGCGTGAGTGGATATTAAGCTCTCGACAGCAGACATTTAAGTTTTGGTAGAGTGAGTTGAAGTTTTTAATTGCCTCTTTATTTTGAAGTGCTAATGCAATTATTATTTCTGATAGATGGCTCAAGGAGATCATGTTTTTGCACTTTTTCGGATTTCTTTGAATATATGCATTCACTACACATATGTATGTATGTAGAATAAAGTTTAGTTACGTCTACTAAATAATATTGTAATATTGTAATTAATATTGTAATTTTCAGATTTCTTGGCTAAAAATTTTTAGAAGCTACACTTCTCATGCAATTCTGTTCATAGTGCGAAAAATTTTTTCTTTTTTGGTCAATGGTTTAAAAAAAAAAATCAGATCAGATATCCTCTTTGTTTGGCTTTAATTTTCCGTTTTTAAAACCTCCTTTAATTTTTTTAAGTAGTGTATTCTAACAGACAGACTCCGCAAAAATTCCTCACTGAATAATACAATTTCCATCTTCCTCCTCACTAAAACTCAATTCAAGAGCGATAAATTTTGATTTCATCTTTTGTGAGTTAATAAACGCGCTGAGTTGTAGCTACTGTAAGTCAAGATTTTGTCGAATGTTTGCGTTTTAAAACAAAAATTCAAATTTTTTGTTTGATTTGGAAATTTCCGTGGATGTCCTTACATTGTACGCGGAACTTTGCATGAACATGTATAGTATATGTACCTACACAAATATATGATGGTTGGCTGAGAGTTAATTTTACGCACAAAATTTCGTTACTGTATACTCATATGTAACTACATAACCACAAATATGTACATGCATGTATCGTCACTCATTAGAAGTCCAAGCGAGTGCGGGCAATAAGCGATAAGTATACAATACCCACAAATGACTGTCTGATCAGCTTTGTGTGGATGTCTATCGCGGTATAAACGTCCTTCCTAGTTGGCATTACACAAACTTTTCGAAGCGTTTACAATTACAATGAAATTATCCTAATTTCACATTCATTGAGCACATTCCAAGTTTGTGCATACATAGGTATGTAGTAGTTGTGTATGTCGGCTTTTATGTATGGATGTAAATTCATTGGCATTTAATTTGGCCTTTCTTGGTTCGTGCTGTCATTTGCTTAGTGCTCGTAAATATGCTCACAGCCAGCAACAAAAATAAATATACATACTTGCTAAGTGCTGTGGTATGCAGCGTAATTAAGCTGCTCATCAGCGCCACGAACACCACGAACACCACAAGCACCAACAACAAACAATGTACAATTAGTTTAATGTTTCGTTTTTACTCTCTTTCCCTTTAGCTATCTTGCAGCGAAAAGTGAAACCAGTTATTTAAAATCATTGTAGATCAACCAGTAGAATCCGACTAGTGCATTCACCAGTATGAGCTGATGCGTAGGACACCGACTTTGGCAATTGCGAATAACTTTCGATTTCACGTTTAGCGCTATCTATTTTCATATTGTTAAAATCGAAAAAAGAATACCAGCTGGGCGGTCTTATTAAGATGTTTTAAATTATTTAAACGAAAGTGGGTTGTTAAGAAAAACAAGTAAGAGCAGCGCTGTCTTCGGCTATGACGCAGGCTTCATACCTTTCATGAACATCTGCAAATTTTACTTTGACAGATTACTGCTTTTGAATACATCTGCATACATAGATAGAGGAGTTACATACTTATAGAAAAAATCGCATCTAAACAATTTAGAGGTATGGAAGATATACCTTATATAGCACCAATCTAAGTGATTTTCACCGCTATGTGATCGGTATGTAAACCGGTAACACAATTTATTGAGTTTAGTTTCCCACATAAAGGAGACATATCGCAAAAACTGGTATCTGAACAATCAGTGGTATAGGAGATAAAGCCTTTACAGCATAGATTTTGACGATTTTATCAGTAGATTTTATATTATTATTTATAAAATATCTTACGAAATTTATCGGTTTTAGCTGTTCAAATAAAGAAGAAGAATCCCATATCTGAACAATCACATGTATGGAAGATACATACAAGTTATAGTCACCCGATCCTTGTTATTTTCTCTGTAAGTATTATTTTAATAATGAGTGAAAATGGTGCGAAATTTCATCTTCCTAGCTGCATAAATGGAGTAGTTATGATAAAAGACCTAACATCTGAACAATCAGTAGTATGGGGGCTGCAGGTTATAGTGACCCGATCTTTGTTATTTTCACTGCAAGTCTTCTGTTGATAATGAGTGAAAACCGCGCGAAATGTCTTGGTCCTAGCTGCATAAATGGAGAAGTTATAACGAAAAATCTCATATCTGAACAATCAGTTGTATGGGAGCAATATGTTATAGTGACCCGATCTTTGTAATTTTCACTGTACGTATTCTGTTGATAATGGGTGGAAGTACTGCAAAATTTCATGTTCCTAACTGCATAAATGGAGGAGTTATAACGAAAAATCTCATATCTGAACAATCCGTTGTATGGGAGCTATAGGTTATAGTTACCCCATCTTTTAAATTTTCACTGTAAGTTTTCTGTTGATAATTGTTGAAAACAGTGCGGAATTTCATGTTCCTAGCTATATAAATGGAGGAGTTATAACGAAAAATTTTATATCTGAACAATCAGTTGTATGGGAGCTATAGGTTAAAGTGACCCGATCTTTGTAATTTTCACTGTAAGTGTTCTGTTGATAATGGGTGCAAGTACTGCAAAATTTCATGTTCCTAGCTGCATAAATGGAGAAGTTATAACGAAAAATCTCATATCTGAACAATCAGTTGTATGGGAGCTATATGTTATAGTGGTCCGATTCTTTCGGTTCCGACAAATGATTAATGCATTATAAAAATACACCCTCCTACCAAATTTGATCCGGATATCTAGAAAACTGAGAGACTAGATTGCATACAAACAGACGGACAGACAGACAGACAGACAGACGGACAGACGGGCATGGCTAAATCGACTCAGCTCCACGTTCTGATCATATAAGTATACATTTTAATGGGTCTATCTCTTTTTATTCTGGTACTTACAAACATCGGACCAAAGTTATAATACCATTTCATGCTCATGAAAGGTATAAATATAATCTATAGGTCCATATAATAAAATTGTAACCGGCCGATGTCTATATATATTATACATATTAAAGAAAACCTAATATGGGTGTCTTTATTAGAGCAATAGAAGCCAAATCAACAAGTGTAGAATTTTTGCCTGCCTGTCCGTCTGTATGTTTGTACGCACACGACTCGAAAACTAAAGCTGGATTGACATGAGGCGATTTTCCAGGCGATTCAACATTGCTCAATATAAATCGCTCGTGTAAATAGTGATTCTAAAATCGCTTGCTGCAAAGTAGATAGCAAGTCCACTTTTGCATACGATTATCGCCTGTCAAAAAATCATCTCATATAAAGGCAGCTTAATGCAATAAATTTAATGTAGTTTTCACCAGTGTATTTGTAGAGATCTAACTTTAAATATATGCACTTTTTTGGGGGTGTGAGTGATCAAAAATAGGTAAAAACATAAACAAATTTTATGAAATATTTTTAACTGTAATAATGGGCTAAATATAAAAAACTCTGAGTTTCTGCATCTGCTTTAGTTTTTGCTGTGGCTAGTTTGTTCAGAAAGATATTTGATTTAATACTCAGCTAAGTTAAGTCAAAATGAAGAAATGGTTTTTGTGATGAACACTTTTCAACTTTGGAGACGTAGTGTTCATAAACGGCAAACGATATTTTAAAAATTTTGTTTTTGTTAGAAAGATTCATTATCCGGTCATTTAAAGTAGGCCTTTTCCTTAATTTGTATTAATCTAAGTTCTTTCATTTTTGTGTTGTTAAAAAATTATTCATACAGGCGACTACTATGATTTCTCTCAAATAATCACGTATATAGATTAACTGGCTGCGAAAAGTGCGACTTTTTAAGTAAAACTAGCAGACCCGGCGAACTTCGTCCCACCCAAAATAAATTTTTTTTATTGAAATATTTTGGTCTAACATTTCCACCAACTATTTCCAGCGGCACATTTATCTGCTAATACTACGGATTGGTGGTTGTCACAACGCATATTAAATCGCCGTATTAAATAACCTAACGAAAGTGTAGGTCCATGAAGAACTCAACTCCAGCGCCATCTGGCGGGTCAAACTGTTAATCAACTTAAACTATCCAGCGAACCCAACCAAACACATACAAAAAAGTTCGTTAAAATCGATTCACTCACAAAACAGACGTACAGAATAATTTTACGTATATACATCCAAAGATAGCTGTCACGCCCCTTTTCAAAGTGCCTTAATCTTCTCTATGGGTATGGGATTGATTTCATATATATCCATACCAAGTTTCACTACTCTACCATGAATATCGTTGGAAGTGAGTATACAGTATGAAAAATTCGCTATTTATGGTAGGTTCCACGCCCCCTTTCGAATAAATCTAATTTTTTCCACGAGTGTGCAATTGATTTCATATACCGCAAGCCTAAATCTAAAGTGAGCTAACTCAAAAATCAGAGTGGAAAATATAACAGCTTGTGGATCGTATATATTCAGCGCACCTAATACAAAAACTGGTGTAATAATAGGTTTGATTTAGTGTATATTATCATGAGGAAAAAAGCTATGCATTACTTGGTCGTATTAATTGGTTTAAGCAAACAAATCGTCGTAAATTTTTTTGAGTTGATCGCAGCTTAGACCTAGGTGTGCGACCTCTCCATACCAAGCTGCAGTACTCTACGATGAACACTTCCGGAGATATACAGTATGAAAAATTCGGTTCGTATGGGAGGTGCCACGCTCTCTTCTCTTAGCGGGCTTATAACCGTGGTTGCGCATATTTGACTTTTCTCTCAATTATAGTTTAGAAATAAAAGAGACTGATGCTTTGGCTTGATGCACTTCTGAACGCACCCTTAAGCTTAGTACATATTGTGATACATTTTAATTCACAAGTCGAGGGAACTCTTCCCATCTTAAAACTTTTATGATTTTGTGGCCACAAATTAACTTTGTTTCCTTTCATTGAACATACCACCTTTAACCCGCATGAGGCATCACTGTTAGCTACACACAACTAGCCGGTCCCCATACTCCAGAATTTAGTCCGAAAAAATAATAATAATAATTGTACATACATATGTATGAACACATATGTTGCCACTGTTGGCGGGATTACCAAGCCTAGTATATTTTAAGACTCCTATCGAAATATTTCGGAAAAATATTAAAATTTACGTTAGCAGGATCGGTTTGGAAAGACCTCCAAAAATGGAGTTTTTTTATGAATAAAAATAGTTTCTTAAGAGATTTTTCGGAAAAAATTGCCCCAGAAGACAAAACAGTTAAAGCTTAAAAAATCTACAGAAAATATTAAAAAATTGTATCAACGGAATCAGATAATGAGATTTTTGATGCTGTTTTTTTAACTTTTTCATTGTTTTGTGTAAGAAAGACTTGAATAACTGCTCCGAAACTTTACCGATATAGACTTGTGAGGTATCAGTGGAAAGATATTTTCTCACCCTTTTTAGTTTTTGCAAAAAAAAAACTCATTCACGTCTAAACTTATCTTTATCAAATACCACCACATCTTAATTCAGCATGGAATGACACGCGTTTATCTTATCTTCCTATTTCATACTTTGATGCTGTTTTGGCAGTTTTTTCAAAAACTGGTTTAGGAAATTATGAATAACTCAGCCAAAAGCTTACCAAATTAAACTTATGAGGTATCATTGGTAAGGTATTTTCTCACCCTTTATATTTCTTTGCAAATAAACTCATTCCAAATTGAATTAAGATTTGTCTGTATTTGGGACGTGAATGAGTTTGTTTTTCAAAGAAATAAAAACAATGGGAAAATACCTTTCCAATGATACCCTCCCTATAAGTCTAAATAGGAATAGTTTTCGTCAGGTTAATAAAGTTTTTTATACCAATGGCTCCGCTGAAAATTTTTTTACACGTGTTTATAAGCCCATCTTTAAAAAAAAGTAAAAAAAAAAACAGCATCAAAAATTACATCACGATTCCGTTGAAAAATTGTTTAAATATTTTTATGCAGATTTTTTAAGCTTTAGCTGTTTTGACACCTGGGAGGATTTTTTCAAAAAGTTATTTAAGAAACTATTTTAAATCAAGATATGTACGTACTATATATATTTATATTTAACTTTTTACCTACTAATTTACACATTTGTATGTATGCATACATGCAACATTGCTAATGGAAATAATTGCCGAGTTAATGACTTTGCAGCATAGAAGTCTGTATGTATTTGTTGTTGCATGTGGTAGTGCTGGTTGGCTCGTTGGTTGGCGTATTGTTTCACACTGCCTGGTTAATTTGTAACTCGGATGGTCGGTTAATAATGCCTGAAGCTGTTCATCAGCGTAAAAGTGAGATAATCGCACAAAAAATGCAGCATTAATTGAAACTAATTAAATTACAACCACTTTTTTGTGCGAAAATTGAGATGAACGTAGGTTTTAAGTTAATATTTTGTGAGTGGCGAATTGGCATAGCAGCTAAAAAGTTAATTCTGGTAAGTTCATAATTAACAATGAAAAAAGGAAAATTACACTTCATGAAATCCGAAGCTCTTTATTTCTATAATTGTACTCAGCAATGGCGAAGTAAATTTTTTAAGCAAACCTTTTCGAGGTTCTGAAAACAATTAAAGTATCAGATGCTCTATGAACATTTCTGCATCAAAAATAATATTTTGAAGAAAAAAATGTCGCTTATGTCTTTTTGATGGTTAGGGCTCGATATATACTAGAAAGGCAAAATGAGTATTTATTTAAATGCGTAAGGGCCTACTAAACACGTAAACCTCGTGCTCATATACCCGCAAATGTGTGTGTAACGTATACGCCCCGTAGTACTTATTGTTAACCCATCAGAGTCAGCTAGCACATTTACTCGCACGCCTTAACTAAACAGGCATGTTATTTAAAATGAATTAGGTACTGATGTGGAAAATTTTTCCGTAGTTTTCTCCACGCTTATAAATAATATTTTTTTTATGCATGTATATACATACAATTTTACAATGAATTTCGAGTGTGCCAATAAAAGTTGTAAAATGGGTACTTTTTTCTTTTGGTGGAACATTAGCTTTTTTAGCTAAGATTTATTCGCTCTGACAAGAGAAACATTTCCACCCTTTCATGTCATCATTTTGAAGTGTCTTGAACTATTTAAACTGAAAAATGGCTAATATTCAAAAATCACCAAATATCTGCGACAGATATTCTGTATGCCTTTATTTTTTTTTTTTATAAACAAATTCGTAATTCTTTTTTCTGCCCGAATGTTAAGCCGAAAATTTTGGCTTATAATTTAAACAAATTTAACCTTAAACGTACTAAACTTTTGCACAGAACTGCCTTGGGTCAAGTGGTGTGGCAAAAAATGTGCAGGGCACTTTGAAATATCCGCTTGCATAACACCACAAACCTCGATCAGATTTTGCCGTATAATTACGGAAACTTAAAGAACTTCATATTGCTTTACTCGCAGAGGAAAACGGTATTTGCGCAGCCACTAAAACAGCAACTCATTTGTTTCCATAGTTTTTCCCACATTTGTATAAATAAATTTTCGAATAATAAATTTTAGTTTGTTTGTTTTGAATTTATTTCTTTATCTACTCAATATGCTAGCAAACGCCGAAAAAACCCAATGGCAGGCGAATTGGGCGAGCTGTTTTACCTTTAAATATTCTTATCACGATTGATACAATAGCTTTGGTTTTTTTTTTTACGCGAATATACATCTACACTTAACTTGTAAAAAAAAACAATTATAGAAAATTTCCATATCAAAACAAGTAATTTTGATTTTATCGATAACTATTTATAAGCGCACATAAAGTTTGTCACTTAGAGCTCCATACAATTTTTAAACGCAGATATGTACGTATGCGTTTAAAAAAACACGCCTAATAATTTGCCCATGAATGAGTATGTAGAATAGACTCAATTACCCTTATTTGGCAATCATACACAAGGTAGGCCTCACACAATGCGCAGATATTTTTTCGAAAAACTAGGTGATCTCGAGTACATGGATATCAGAAACTTAACCTGGATATAGGCATACGTTAATATGGACGACGATTTCAAACTAATTAAACATAGATGTATAGCATTTAATATAAAGGTATAAACTAAAACCACTTATGTCGCTATGATTAAAATTAGGCCCTCCACTCGCTGTAAAGTATAAAGGCTTCCACACACCTGAGCGATTCTGTCGAAACGAATCCGCACCGTTTTTGATGCTACAGACGTTACTGCTTCGTAGACGCAAGTACGCACACATCTGTGCGATTTTGTCGTAGCAAAAACTGTCAATTTATAGACAAATAAAAAATATGTTTCAACAAAAATATCGAGCCCTAACCGCCAAAATAACGTAAGCGACATTTTTTTTTTCAAAATTTTCTTTTATGCAGAAATATTCCTACATCATCAAAATTCATTTCTGCATCAAAAAGAAAATTTTGAAAAAAAAAAATGTCGCTTACTTTATTTTGGCGGTTAGGGCTCAATATGATTCTTAATTTTTCTACATCAGATTTGTTTTGTCTGCTTACGTTCAATTTTGTTTTAATATTGTAAAATCTTTCTATTGACCTTTATCGTTCTCAAAACGGCATGCACGAAAAAAAAAACTTTGAATGTTCGAATAAATCGCTGCGCGAAAAATCGTATTAGTTTGTCGTTCCTCAAAATGTTCGGCATTGTTGTAATTTTTGTCTGAAAAGATTTGCAATGACAGAATTGCATAGGTGTGTGGATACCTTAAGACGTGTAGCCAGAGTCAATATTGAAATTTTCGTTGATTGAACCTAGAATAGGTGCGAATACATATTGCGTGACGTTAATGTAGAGAGAGATTAACAGCCGGTTCCATTATCAATTTAAATGGAAAATGATTTTTTATTTTCTGTCAATTTCCATATAAAATTCAAAAAATTAAAATCATTTTCACTTGCATACATAGCTTTCGTGAAATTGGCTGTAAGAGTGTGAAAAAAGACAGTTTAAATTATGACAAGCGTGAAAGTATTAGAAAGTATAAAAATCTCCATTTGTTCAGAATTTGCACAACCGACAATGTCAGGCTCTGATTTAGGATTGGCATAATTGTGAACTTTGAATATAATAATTTAAAAAAATGCCACGTGGAAATGGACATAATGACAATTTGTTTAACCTAATGACACGAATATTTTTTAATGCTCAACTTTGTCATTTGTAATTTTTGCCATTTAATGCCTAGTGGAAATCCAGCATAAGTATTTCTTTTACAGTACATAAAGTTTTCTTCACTGACTTAGTACACTTCTAAAGAAATTTTAGGATTTGTTATTGTATTTAATGGGATTTTACTTATCAGGCCAAAGCATAAAAAATTTAAATCTTTCTTCTCCCAAAGCCGTCAAAAATTCACTTTACTTTTCCTGTAGTCTGCAAGTAAACTTTTGCATTTAACTCACTTTAAGTGGTTGTGTACACATCATTCTCGAATCAAATGTGTCAGATTACCTTGCGAGCTGCTGTTGACATACTAGGGAGTTCTTATGCAGTGCTTTAGAGTTGATCAAGTAGCCAATCACTGTCAACGCTTTCAAGGAAATAAAAGTGAATCTGAGTAGCTGAATATGTGTGAGGAATCGTATGTACAAATAAGTTGGAAAAGTACTAAGCAACAACAGCAACCACAAGTTACTTTCGCCCGCCATAGTAAGACAGAACGTTTGTCAATTGCTAAACTGACGAACGCCAACAGAAAACAGCATGCAAACACGCATACACGTGCGATTGGTGTTGCTCCATCAGCAATGCAAGCCATGCAAAAGATTTTGTTTATCACTTTTTCTTTCACTTTCAGGTGAAAACTCAGGCAAAACGATATTGAAACAACCAGCAAAGAGCAGAGGAAGAGGTAAATAGTCATCGATGATGGCACGGATGGGATGTTCACCTGTGCGAGTCATTCGATGCGGAATGAAAGCGTGGCAAGAAGTGGGAAAAGAAATCGATGCAGTGCTGAGAGATGTAATGAAAAATTCTCAGATAGTAAATGAAACAAAAGTCAAAGTTGGCAACTGGCTACAGAAAGGTATTGACCAGCGGGCGGACGTGCAAATAGCCAGCAATTTCCTGAAAGTGCTCGTTGCTGCAGCTGTCGTACAAAATGCTTCTGTGTGCTTCTTTTATTTTTATTTTCTCTGACTAGCCTGTGCTTCTCCAATTCATTGCGATTCTCGCATTTCTTTCCTGCCTCTCTTATTCTTTTTTTGCTGCACGACTTTGCTTCTTTTTTTTTGTATGGACTTTGCCGCTTGAGCGAGTTTCCTTCGATAACCATTGATTTCATTGACTTTTGTGCCCTTTGCTCTCTACTTGCCCCATTTACTGTCAGTGCTTTCTCCGTTTCGCTATCATTCACTGGCCTTGTTTATTTAGTGATTCTTAATTTTTGTTCATTTTATCCATAACTTGTTGCTTACGGTTCAAAGCCTTAGCTGTGTATTTTTGAGCCTTCACTCGCACTCTTCAGCGCACATACACTTGCACCCATATTCTTAAGCACATACATACATTTGTCTGTATGTGTGTACTTAAAAGAATCAAGTGAAGCGGATACGTACGCGCCTCACCCGCAGACAGCGCGGAATTCCACTAAGGGCCGTTTTCTCATCCAACTTTTAGTTTACCGGCCACTTTATCGTCTCGATATACGAGTTTTCGTTTTCTCATCAGCGCATTAATTTCTCGAATCGATAAACTGTTGCTCACCCGATGCAACCTTTAAAATTTGTACCCAACTTTAAATTTTGGTTTGGTTTTGGTTCATGAGTCAGATATATTAGATATTTCAACCAAGGTTTTGGTTTTTGCTAGCAGTTGCTCTTGCTCTATATTTGCTTATGTTGCATTGCCAACCTTTGAAATTTTATGACGAATGTAGTGAAGTTTCACTCTCGGAAATGTAGTGAAGTTTCACTCTACGGAATAACAAATTTATTTTTACAGGTAAGATAAGACAACGAAAACACTTTAAAGTGAGGAACAATTTATCTGCCCTGTTAGTAACGGCAACTTTACTGCTTACATTAGAAAACGGCCCTAACTCTGACAGCACTTTGAAATTTGATTTTAGCTTCGGCATCGCTCTTTTATCTCAAACTTTCACCTACCCATTATATGTATATCTGTCTACCGTTTTGCCGCTCGTCGCTCGCTTTTTCATGTCAAAAATGCACTGAAGTGGAAAAAGGGTTAAACCATCCACGACGCATTTTATTTACTTCGCATTGACTGCTCCTAGGACACAGTTTGTATGTGTATGTGGGTACAACTGACAATGCCAATTTTTTCAATATTATAACAACATTCACTTCCTCTCCACTCCGCTGGGTGGTTGTCGTGTCGCAAGTTTCTTTTATATTGCATATCGCGATTGGCTTCAGTTATCCCTTTAAAAGTCTATGCGGACATCTGATTTAACTTCCTTTGTAGTTATTGTTGACTTTATTTACTTGTATTTGTTTCACTACTTAGCGTTACTAAATGTTCCATGGCAGTTGTAATGCTCCAAAGGGGATCATAAAGAGTACTGTTGCGGCGAAATAAAAATAAAAACCAAGTTAATGCAGCTTACTTCTGTCGCTCAGTCTTTAATCAGTAAACGACAATCAGACACCGAAATGTACTTAGCTAAGCCAGTTGCCCCTTCGACTCCTGGCTTGCGTGCTCATGTATGTACATACATATATAGCTTACGACCGCATAGCCGTTGCTGTTATTTAGGTCGCAAACCAATTTTTATATGTAACAGTCACGCTCGTAAAGTATACCCCTTTCATCGCTGTCCATCCTGTTTCATGTTCCGTCTCTTGCATCTCTTTTATTCACCCATTATTCTCTTATTTTATATTGTTATAGTCACTCTTCCTTTTTCTATTAGCAGCATCCTGCTTAGCTTAGCAGCAGTAATCTTACTCATTTCTTTACTTATTCCCCTTTCTGTCATTCTTTTCTTTGCAATTTTGTTCGTACTGCTGACGGATTTTGTGGAATTATTTTGTGGTATTTTATGAAGAACATTGTTTGACTTGGTCATGTCCATGCAATAATGATCTTTGGTTCGTTGATGGTGAAAGCTTTCAAAGTGTTGTTTGATTGAGGTTTTTATGCGAACAGATTTCTTAGAACAGAGTTCGTTAGTTGATGATTTATGCACATATGTACGTACTTACGAGTGTGAGAAAAAAGCAAATTAATATAAGGGAAGTCAGTTTCGATTTTCATGTTAACCAGTTAGCCAAAGCATAAAAAGATTGTACCAGAGGTCTTGGTTCCAATTTAGCTACATCAACACTTAAGCCTTTATATGTAAAAAATTTGTATTAGAGTAAGAAGTTGCTACAGTATATTCCATTTAGCTGGCTTTTCTCTTAGTTGAGTTTTCTGATTATGTGTACAATTTTGCCACAATACTGCTTCATTAAATAGATTTTGTTCGAAATTTTCACTTTGAGCTGCATTTCCGCTTAGCAACTATAGTGCCCCCATAGCGTACTGGTGTTACTCGTTTTAAATTTTCATGAAAAACAGTATTGAAATTTTTTTTTTTTAAATCTAAAACAAAACAAATCACAGCAGTTGTTTTTCTCTTCACACGTTTTGATTTAATGTGGAAATTCACATACGAGTTTATGTATAGCTGGATTATTCTATCATTGGTTTCGACATACTTAGCTTCTATGTCTTACATAACTTCCATAAATCAGATCTGTGGAAGTTATGTCAGACTTTACTTTCATGGACCAAAAACGATCAATGGTAGAAAATTCACGACATAACTTCCATGGAACTTATGTCACGGTTCGGTGAAAGTTATGTCCGTAGAATTGAAGCATGTTGTGTATTAAAGTGAGCCGCTCACTGCACAAATTGATAAATTCCACTTTTTAAGAATCTTAAATTTTAGTGTCAAACCTGGAAGTCGGGCGCAAAATTAGGTATTTTCGCTTTAAACTTTTTGAAAAAATTGTCAATAATCGGAAATAAAAAACGATCTATGTATATTATATTATTGCGTTTACTACTTCTTGCACGAGATAAAATAATGGATGGATATAAGATTTTGGTAGCACAAGCGATGAATTTCAAGTGTTTTAAATTAATGCAGCCAGTTTTCGAATATTTTCGAAGCTGTTGGTTAAAACCGGTGAGTGGAAGTTATGTAATATAGCACACCTATATATAAAGTGAGCTAACTCAAAATTCAGAGAGGAAAATATAACTGCTTGTGCATCGTACAAATTCAAGGCAATTAATACAAGAACGAGTATGCCAGTAACTTTTTAGTTAATTTGTATGACTTTGAAGGAAAAAATATTTGCATTAATTGGATGTGCGTCCTATGAATTGATTTATGCAAAAAAATCGCAAATTTTTTTTTATTTTTTTTTGCTGATCGCTCTTTAGATCTAGGTATGCGATATGACTTATCAGGTACTTTTTTATTTCGGCTCTATTAACGGGAATTTCTTCCGTTTTCTTTCGCTTCTAATCTCAGGAGACGATGCTATTTCTACCCAAATTTTGCGAGCTATGAATGATGGTTATTAGCCACCGGTCAAGAAAAAAACTCTTCGGCGAGATTCTGAAATCGATAAGACCTCCAAGTTACTTTTAGAGGTCCAAATGAATGTCAAACAATTTTTATCGAAGGTGGCTTTAGAAAAGGTAATCGACAAAACTTCACTAGAAAACGATGAAGAAGACGCTTTGGACATTGAAATTGCGGACGAATTGGATGGTGACGTGATCGAATTTTCTAAGGAAAATTCGAACGCAAATACTTCTGACGAGCCTCATGGAGTTCCAAAGTCTGGAAATGTAATATTATGCGAATTCTGTCATAATCTTTCAAAGGTTGAAAATTGCTGTGAACGTCAAGTACATATTCAAAGTGTTGTTCGAATGATATTATAATGTATCCTATGCAATATAATCAAAATCAAATCAAATCAAATCAAATCAAAATGTAATCAATCAAAACATTACCTGCAAATCAATTTGTGTGGCTAATTGTGTAAAACGAAAAGCGTATTGTAGTCGTTGTTGGTGAAAACGGTGTAGAAAAAAAATTGATTGCGGAAAGTAAAATTAAATAAAAAATCAATTTCTAAGTTAAGTATATATTCATGGCCTTATTCATAAGAAATAAAGTAGGTTTAAAGAGCTTTATAAAGTGACGTTTTCATACATTTTTCAATTTATACATCTTTTTTAAAGCTACTCAATTTTTTATGAATATGGCTGTTAAAACACACTTGCGCTGAGAGAACGTTAAATGGTAATTTGTTGTTGTTGTAAAATATATATATATATCATAAAGCAAAATCACGTGAAAAATATATATGTGTGCTTATTCTATATCTAAAATGCATTTGTACTGAAAACTTCGTTCGGAAAAGTAATTGTCTGGTTATGAAAATATTTTTTGTGGAATATTCGAGCCTGTAAATAACTCTCAATTCTAAAATACCTGGCAATTTGTTTTTCTTTATTTTTTTTTTTGTATATCGATAAATATGAACTGTATCTATATTCACAATGGGCTTAATCTATGATTCATAAGGTGCTTGTATGGTCTCAGATGAAGAACAGCACCTCCAATAGGAGAGATAAAGAACAGGGTGGGCCACCAAATAAGTCCTACCGCTTTCACGCAGCAGGCCCATAGTTTGCCCAGCAGTGTGCGCAGTTGTTGCATCTTGTTGGAACCACAAATTAGGATACTGCTCTGCCGTGGGCCGGAAAAAGGTATAAATCATTGTTCTGTAAGAAGCCCAGAAATCATTTCTGGCGTTTCATCCTCATTCTCGAAGGAATATGGGCCGATAACTTTTTCGGCCATAACACCGTACCAAACAGTGCATCTGGATGGGTGTTACTGGTGCTGGTGTGTTGCTCTTGGATCCGACATCAAAAAATTACCTAAAAAATCAATTTGTGTGGCTAATTGTGTACAACAAATAGCATATTGTAGTCGTTGTTGGTGGTTTTGCTGTAAGTATCCATTATGATTTCCCGAAAGATTAACTATAACATGCAGAAAGAAAATAACAATAATATTAAAAATTAAAGAAGTTATACGTGTTTAACATTGGAAGGTCTTATTTGGCCCACCCTGTAAGATAAAATCATTTCGTACTATCGAGTACTGCAGACGAAGCAATTGCTCCTTCTACTTTACAAGATTTGGGTTTTATAAAGGTTATGGCACAAGATAAGAAAGGAAGTTTTAACACTCAAGTGCCTATGGCCGTCGTTACGGGCATTACTTATTTGCTCATAAAATATAAGTTCAACATTTAATCACCCATTTGAAGAACAACTGTACTGTAACGTGTTAACTCTTTACATTTAAGAGTATTTTCACTTGAAAACAAAATATCTGTGGTTTAGTGTGAAAAAATTATTTTGCGAAGCAGGTGGTTTTGTTCACTATGTTTATTTGGAATATTAAGTTTGGTAATTAGTCTGTGGTATGCAGGAGTAAACAAAAATTTAACAGTTTTGATGATTGCTTGCGATACCGCTGTGCGCCTTCCACGAAAACCGTCTGTAGATGGGCACACACAGTGTGGTACAACGAAATGTTTTCGGTGATTTTTAATTTGCTATTTTACCTCTTTATCAGATACATTTCATGGTGGAAGCGCATTCATAAGAATAATTCAATGTTTTGTGGATCATTTTGTGTTAATTTTTTTACAGCTGTCGACATAACACCGTTCACAAGCAGTTTTTCAGTGTGAGTTCAACTAAGTTTAAACTCAGCGTGCAGTTTCCCAGTCAAATGCACAATCTGGCTGGGTTAGACTGAGTTTAAACTACCAGCTGTTTAGTTATATATTTGTAGTCAGCTTCTAAAATTTTGATGAAAAAGGAGGAAAAAAATTAAAATTGTTTGCGAAACACACGAAAACAGACTCATTTGAATAGCGGCACATACATTAATAACCTAAATCGAAGATGAAAATTGTGTACAAGAAAATTAACATTGCAACTTGAGTTGGAGTTCAATTGCATAGGGAAATTTTGTCTGGAAACACATAAAACACCTAACAAATTCTTTAAAATTCCGTGTTAAATCTTTCAGAATTTTAAACGCGATCGTATCAAAAGTGAAAATAAATAACTGAAGTTTTGTATCTGCATAAAGAAAAAACAGTGTTGCCCTACAAAACAACTAAACTACGAAGCGGCCCTAAACTCGCGCTGGCAAACTGGTCAGTAGTTTAAACTTAGTTTAAATTTAAACTGAGTTTAATTAAACTTAGTTTAAACTGACTTAAACCAGCACTGAAAAACTGGCCGTAATGGTTTTGACTTTTGGCGTTTGCATGTACGATCTGGCTCTGCGTTCAATATCCGCGTTTCCAAAACGCCGCCTTATGTATACGGCAAACAACAGAGAAAACATTTTCTACGTTCTTGTTATGCGGTATGTAATGCTTTCTAGCGAAAAGCCTTAACAAAGTTAAGTTAACTTATGTCATAGCTTTTAACTAGATGTCATGAAATGATTTAGTGAAATGAACAAACGAATAGACATAGTGGATATTGAAAGTTTTTTTTATGCAGGCTTTTACACTTTTTACAATATTATTTTATAAAATATATATAGCAAAAAAATAAATTCATAATAATTACACAGATTTACAGAAAAAAGTTGCTGCATATTGAACCAAACTTCTATATCCCTGTTATTAGACGCCCTAAATGCGAATCCTTAGTCTGTTAGCCTCCATATTGTCAGGTTCCAGGTTTTTGAAGGTCAAGTAGGGAAAAATTTATTGAATAAATCTGAAAATTCAATATAATTCTTCTGAATTAGACCTTGGTATGACATCTAGATGACCTTGATGAATGAAGGGACCCACATATTCAGATTTACCGACAACAAAAATAATTATTTTTATTGAATAAATTTGTTGTCCTATTGACCCTCGAATCTGGCATTATGAAGAAAAACGGAACTCGGATTCGGGTTCAGCGAGTCTAAAACCCCATACATATGAATTTTCCGGTTTCTTCACTAAATGTTTCCGTACCTGTACTCCAAATGACCTTCAAAAAGCCTTCTGTAATTGCTTTTTCTCCTTTTCTCTACTGGGAGTATGTATACATAATTATGTATTGAATAGAGATAGAGATTGAATGTATGGGTATATGTTAACTAAAATGAGGATTACTTTTTATACGTATGTATGTTTAAGAGAACCTAGACTTAGTTAAATATATAATATGTACCGTATGCATTACATTTTAAGATATTATTTGATAATTCTTAAGTCATACTTAAGTTTTAAAAATTTATTTTTCGCTTTTTAGTTCATTTGTACTATAATTTTTTTACATACACAGTTTTTAGATTGTATTAATGTTGAAGTAAAATGTAATTGCCATTTTATGGAGTTAACTTTTTTACCAAAGATCAAAGATGATTGCTTGAAAACTTACTCATGGAAAATGACACTGAAAAAATTAAAGCAAAATAATGTTCGCAGAGAAGTACTTACCATGTAAGATAAAATTATCATTGCCGCTACAGAAAATATTGCTAAGGACCAAAAAAAATTCCAAGTTTTCCTTATTTACCCTGCTGGTAAATCATCAACTACATACAACAACCAGCTTCAAGTCCAATACTACAATGACTACCTCTTTGGAAATGCATTAATGCAAAGCATCAGCATCGTTTATTTCCCATTTGTTTATTTCATACGGGACGCCAAATGTTCTGTATTTCTTTTAATGTCCCGTATTCGGTATTTTGGCGCCTTACATCCCATGAAACTGCCGAAGGCCGCCTACGCGAAAAGATGTTCTACGCAAAAATACTGTGGCACCTGATCTAGTTTAGCCTAGGCAAAACTAGTTTGTCCTAAGATCGGGTTTGGCCGGTAACATGTATATGGTTTCTGAAGTTATAATTATGCCTATAAAAACTGAGTATGAATTGAAATTACACGTTAAGCTTGCTATACAGTTCAATGCCAATATGTTCGATATTACTTAACTTTTTGCAATAGTTCACACAAAAAAAGATAGAGAATTAAATTATCTTTCAGAGTTACAGAATATTTTGATATGCATAATTTTCCTTTCTTCAAGCCCACACTCAACATGTGTTTGAGCGTCCATAAGAAAAGAAATGGAATTTTTTGCCTTTGCGAATGTTCACGCTCACGCTCGCTTTGAACTGTATAGCAAGCTTTAATGATTGTTGTTCAAATTATTAAAGAAATTTCACTAGTATTAAGCTTTTCAAAAGTTTTGTTTTTACCGCATATCGCGTTGAATATTCTGTGGTGCGCAGAGCATACTTAACAGGTAGCAGCAGTAGAGCAGCTGATTTTACATTTATCGAGAAATTGGCATTTAAATTTGAAATTTTCTCAAAAATTTCAAACTTTGGTTACGTATATGGATTGCACAACTAACTAACTAACAGCTTGCTGTTTTTTCTCGGTTTCAATTACTTGTCCAATGTGCCGTGGAGTGGCGGCAAATTTTCAAATTTTGGGAAGAGAGAATCCATTAGGCGAAACTATTGTGCTTAAACGAACCATGCAAGAACTAGCGATTGTCCCAATAGGGTAAGTTAGCCGGATATAAACATGCACAAAATAAAGCGTAGAAAGAAATGCTTAAAACAAATATTGCATAGTATAATATTGCAAAAACCACCTAATTTCCAGTGGCGAACAGCATTTTCACGCTCCCAAAGCCACAAACAAAGAGTGCGGCAGTAAAGGGCGAATGACTGAATTCTTAATTGCCAATTTGCATGCGCCAGTGAATAATTTTAGTCCAACGCAGCGCAGCGCAAGCCTATTAGCCGTTCGTCCTGCTCCGCTACCGCCCGTGAGTACAAATACGTATTTTGTATTTGTTTATTTAACGTAAGTTATTTAGTTACTTTTTTCTTTTTGCCACCGGATTTGTTAGTTTCCACCGGCACTAATGCTTACCACTGGTGTGGGTTTGTGAGCGCTAACATTTTCAGCAACTTTGGCGTTTTGCACGGCATCCTGCCCCCTAAAGGGGTTCAACTTCATTACCGAGTCTGCACTCCTCCACACTCGAAGTTGACACTGAGCCACTGAGTTAGTAAACCACTACATTGTAGTTCTGCTCAGTGTTGCCGTTATTTGGCCTTTTCTATAAATTTGGTAGGATATTGCCTCCTGATATTTTAAAAGGAATTTCGGTAGGTTTAAGTGGCATGCATACAGAGAACACATCGCAAACATCCCCTAAAAATTTAGAATCTCAAAAATGTATGGTATTATGTGCTAAACATATTGACAAGTCATAAATAAATTTAACTTCGTGCAAAAGGCACAGGCAAAACTTAATTCGCTGTATGCTAAGCATTAGTAAAAAATATTGCTGATATCAAAAGAGGGAGAGAAAAAAATATCGCTAAATATTTGTAGATTTTGAGGTATTCTGTTAGAGATTGTAGTAGGAAAAATACATTTCTGAATGGCAATACTTGTTTTGCTGCACATTTTCCGCTATTCGCTTTCAGTTTATCTAATTCTCCGGAATTCGTAGAGTCGACACGAGCACCACCACCACTACAGTCGCATTGGCCTGCGTGTGTCGTATTCGCCAAACGTTAAATCATAATTTTACTGCATCTATTCCTGACTGCGCTATTTGTATGCAAATGTTAAATATCCTGACATCCACTTTGACGAGGCTTCATTTGCTGTTGTTTAGCTGGCTGCCATTATGGCTGTGGTTGTGGGCGTTCACCAGAGCGCTAGTTTGTATTAAATTGGTCAGTTGGCCTCCATTGCGTTGGCATGCTGGTCATACCACTTTCCTTCTTTTGTAGCACATATTAGGGTGATTCAGAAAAAAAAAAAGTAATTTCTTCCCCTCAGAACCATGCTCAAAAGTTTCGTTTAGACGCCAAAATAAGTCTCAGAAAATATGATCCCTTAGTATTAAAAATCAATTTTCGATTTCCCATAAGAATAATACATGAAACACTGTTTTTATTTTACTTCCGATTTTTATATTTAACGAACGATACGCTGTGCTGTAAAAGTATTTCAGTATTTAAGAATTGAACGTTCAACAAAAAATGGCTGAAGTCATTTTTCAATGAGTCAGCTCGATCAAAGTCGAATTCGCCATTCCTGCAATTCTCTACAAAAATACTCCAAGACCTTTTTACAAAACAACGTATAGTTCGTTAAATATACAAATCAGAAGTAAGAAAAAAACAAATTTTCCTGTGTTATTCTTATCGGAAATCGAAAAAGGCGACGCGGACATTTTTAATATTAATATTAAGAGCTCATATTTTCTGAGACTTATTTTGGCGTCTAAACGAAACGTTTGAGCATGGTTCCGAGGAAAAAAATTCTGGATTACCCTAATACATATACATATGTTTATACATGTTTTCTCATAAACATACATATGTGCATACCTAGTGCTGCTTTCTATTACCGTACAGAATTTAGTGCAATTTCAATGCAAATAACGGAAGTTTATTACGGAGTTATTCGTATGTCGCTCTAAACGAATAGTGGCATGCCGGCATTTTTACTTTCACAACCCTTGCCTTACTCAAACATTAATACCAGCAATTATGAAATTCCTGAAATTCATTTCATTCTAAAGAGCAACAACGATGCCGGCCAGCCGACTGAATTTTAATAGCCTTTTATTTTTTGCTTTCTTTTCAGCTTCTCCTACACACAATTTATTGATAAAACATGTTTCTTTATTCAAAGAGGAAGTTTAAAAAAAGACCGCAGCGACATTAGAACACGCCACAGCATATTTTCCTACCAACACACTCACAGAAAAAAAAAGTAAATAATGATCGAAAAGGAATGCTGGTATTATGACTTTTAAGCGATTTTTTTGCTGGTGTTTCATGGTATATGGTATGTGGGTATGGTATAACACATATAAATACATACATATGTGTACAATATACACTGAACAACATACATGTTTTGTTTTAGAAATATTAAATTTGTTGATATGAAATAGCACTTTACATACAAGTACATATTGATGTTTTTTAGGGCTTTTTATTATTGCTTCCTGAGGAGTGGGTATATACACACATACCCTTTAGGGGTCATCAGGACCCTTTGTATAAAGAGCCTAGATAGACTATTTGGCCTCTGTAAAAAATGGATGAGCCCGAAGGTCTATCAAATGCTCAGAATGCCTAAAATAAAGGAGGGTATGTCTGCATTCAATTGAACATAAATTGGATAGCGATAGAACTGTTGTCCTTGTTTACGGCAGCGCCTTCTTGCAGCGTGAATTGAGCAGAGTCACCCTGCAAGGCGGAGTCCTTTCACCTCCGCTCGGTATAGTGGATGTAAAGAAATCAAACGCGGTGCTAGAGTGGCCGTCGGATAAGTGCCTACCCAAGATACATACGTGGAATTTATGATTACGAGTCGATTTCGGGACACCCTATATGATGGACGGTTAAAAGCGGCTTTGATATGAATTCCAGTAAGGCGAATGTGGCATTATTAACTAGGAAGCACAAAATCTCCAACGCTACTCTTCCCGTGACTGGATTGTATCTGCCTGCAAATTTACGATAGGGTCAAGTACGGCGTTGTTGTGAAAGCTTAACAGTAAGGAACCGGAGAGGAATGCACCAATCATCCATCTTACATATATTTCTGAAGGGAAGCAATTGGTTAAGGATGTGGTCCTTACAAGAAATTTATTGCAATAAATTATATTGTAAAAATTTCTGATTGCAATCAATTTGATTTCAAGCACTTTAGGTTGCAATCAATTGGATCGAAATAAAATCACTGATTTAATCCTAAAATTGTAATTGTTATTATATTTTAACAAAATAATACAAATAAAATTGATTGAAATCGAAAGTTCTTATAATCAAATTGATTACAATCAAAATCTTCTATATGATTGTGAATTGTAATTTTCACAATCAAAATAAAAGCAATCAGTCTTGATTGCACTCGAAACAGCTTGCAATATAAAGTACATTTTTCGATTGCAAACCCATTTTACTTGGATTTTTTACAACTCTGACCTATCCAGACCTTTTAGTTTGTACCGGCGTACGCAAGGCAAAAGTGACGATATAGCTGGACAAAAATAATCAACTAATGAAATTGATTCGGGGTGTGAGAAATAAACATAATATGATGGTTTAAAACTATTTAAGCAAAAATAACAGCATTAATAAAAATATTTTGGTAAGAAACATGATATTTACATGAAATGAATAACCGTAACAGAAAAATATTGTGCAGGTTGACCTTGGAAAACATGGGGGTTTCGTAGCAAATTAAAAATTTGGAGATTCATGTTTCGCTTTTGTATATTTATATTTTTTATTTGCCAATCAGCTGATGCGAATAGATTATTTGGCAGCTGTAAACGAATTAAAATTACTGTAAACAAATCATAAAATATGTTACATGAGGGTGCTCCTGGGTACTTTTTTCTTATCATCTACGGAATAGTTATTTTCTAGTTAAATTTATAGAACTTTTTTAAATAACTATAATTTTAAAATTGTTACAGGAAACTATTGATAAAATAAACACTTTCTTGTACAATGTTCTTCTTTAAAATAAACTTAATTTTAAAAAGTTACATCCACACATACTTCAATTATTACTGGGCGTCCGCGTATGACGATGCATGTGCGCACGATATGCATTTGGTATGTTGCGGGTCTTCTAGTAACATAACGCAAACCGTTGCTTTATAACTAATACTATTCCTTAGTTTTTATAGATATTAGATATTTATAATCGCCATTTCCGATTTTTGTCCAACTAAATCGTCACTTTTGCCTTATGTGCGGCGTAGATATATAAATGTACTTAAAATAAAAATTCGTATAAGTTATTCTTAAATCTTTGCATTTACTTGCACATATGTACAAATCCACACACGTACACCCTTGGCTGAAAGGTATTAAAAAAATAAAATTTCTTGCGTATTTCGCATTTCCCTCACCTACTCATTCCTTTGCGAAATTTAAAATGCTCCACAAACCCATTTATTTGCGGTTAGAATTCCGATTAGGGGCAACCACATTAGAATATGTGCCAACATCGTTGTCGCTGCCACGCTTCTGGGCGTTGCGTTAAAAATATCGATTGCAGGAATTCCCATAAGGACAGCGAGTGTGGTTTTCTCGCTAGAAGTTTGGTTATTGTTTTTGTTGTGGTACTTAGAATCAGGTGTAACAAGGTGCTACACACATACGACCTTACCTGTACGTATGGACGAATGTAGTTTTAGAGAAATGTAAAAATTATTCAGCGTCATTTGCAACGAGTTTGGGTTGGAGCTGCTTAAACAACATGGCGAAAAGGAGGTGAAAATGTATTGCAGATGTGAATCCTACTCAAAAATACAAATGTTTGCACATACTTACATATGTACACAAACATGCGTGAATGGCTACCCCTACCGGATTTACGAATTCAGGAAAATGAAAAAATAAGCAATTTAGGTGTTAACGGGATGAAACAGATACACAGTACATAAGGACGGAACGATATGCTGGAAATGAGAAAACTGTGTTCAGAAAACCCGATGACATATCTATACAAAATTTGCATCTATAAAGTTTTTTAGCAGGACATTGGATCATAAAAAGCCCAGTGCTTCGACTATATAGAGGGAGGTGGAAAAAAGTCATGGTCACGGTTGATAAAAACAAATTTGTTGGGCTTCGAAAGGGCATAGTGGAAACCACAAATACAAAAATCACTTTTCCTAAGAAATACTTAAATCGGCGCAATATCGACTGAACAACAGTTTAGGCGCCTTTGGCGGTGATTACATAGAAAAAAGTGATTTTTTTCCAATTGCAATCAATTTCTTAAGTGTCATGGATTACACTGGTTTACAGCAAAAATGCTCTATGGATGCCACTATCCAATTCCTATGTAGAATTGCACGGAGATTCCGAAAATCTAGTTAATTTTTTTTATTATTAATTAATATTAATAACAATATTTAAATTAATAATAATTAAATTAATATTAATATTAATAATAATTAAATTAATATTAATTAATCATTCCAGTTTTCTTATTTTTTAATGAAAAAATGAAAAAAAATCAAACTTTAACGGCAGAAAACTTAAAATAATAACGGGTTCTGTGTCAATTGCATTTGTGCTGAAGCCTGTTCTGTTACAAAAAAAAATAAAAATCAAGTTAATAATTAGGAAAATCGGTGGATAAATAAGAAATAATGAGTGGTAAAATGATTATGCCCAAACATTTTTTGTATGAAATATGAGTAGAAAAGCGTGTTACTCAGGTGTACGTGCCGTATGAGTAACTCTCTTTCCTGCTCATTTTTCATACAAAAAATCTTTGCGCATTTTTATTTGGCCACTCTTTATTTCTTATTAATCCATCGATTTTCTTCATTAGTAATTTGATTTTTTTTGTAACAGAACAGGCTTTAGTACAAATGCAAAAGTTTTGGAGAGAAAACAAAAAAACTGTAATGATCAATTAATTTCTCAGAAACTATCAGTCCTATCGGAAAGTGATGTATGTATGGTATATGGAGAATTTCATTAGCTTTTATTTTCCATATTTTATATTAAGACTTTTAAGTTGGTTCGTAAGATATACGTGATTAAAAGTAACCAATTTTTGCTTTAAGCTGAATAACGGTTAATTGCAAATATCTCGAAAACGTTTCCATAGAAAAACAAATAAACCCGATTTTCGGAATCACCGCGCAGAAATTGGATAGTCGCGTCTGGAGAACAAAAACCAAACTAAAAATTGTGATCCAGTGTTATTAACGTGAAGGTATTTATCATTTATTTGTTGGTATTTTACTTTTTTATCAACAAATTAACAAGGAAATATGTAGCAAAAAAATAAGAGTATTAATCCGTCAGGTCTATTTATGGAAGAAGTTCAGGTAGCTTCCGAACATAAAATTGGATATTTTTGCGCGACTATGTAAATAGATGTAATTTTCGATGTTCTCTTTATTTTTGCATAATTTGGCGCAAAGAATTATTTAAACAATGGAAAAATCACCCCGAAACTTAGATAATGGAGGGTATTTACACTTATGTAATCTTTATACACATAATACAAACAAAATTTCAGCGAAATCGGTTAAAATTTAAATTGTTCGCCCACTAGCAGTTCGTCCGTGGCAGTTATCAAATTTTTACCATATTTCATAATTACTTCTTCCTAAGAAAGATTAGAGTACATGTCAGGTTTCAGCGAAGTAGGTGCATGTTAATTATTACTAGTAAGCCCGCATGGCGTTAAAATGCCCAAAATTTAATTTCAAAAATTTAAAAAGATATTTAAAAGTGGGGTCTCGCATAGTGCAGGTTTTTAATTTCATCAAATTTCAAACCACCGTATACCGATAAAAACTTCTAAGACTAAGATCTTTAATTTTTGGAAATTCGAAGAACGGTGGAAATGAAATTACTATCAGAGAGGATGCCTCCTCTTATAATATACGCATTTAGATTGATACCCATCTTTTAACAATACATCCAACTTGTTGAATAAATTGAATGTAACTTTTTAAATACTTGGCAACCCTCTTCAAATATTCCAAATGTTAAAATTAAAGATTTCTTAACAAAATGTTTGTATTAGTTAATTAACTTAAACCTTTGAAACAGGTGGTAGCCCTCTTCAAAAGTAATTTGAAGCTAAAACCTTTTAATTCTCGTTCGTCTGGCATTGCGATATAAATTTTCAAAACTGATGAATTCAGTTGAATTTAATTTTTTAAACATGTTGCAATCCCGCTAAATATAGTTCAGAAATAAAAAATTTGCAAACCTCCTTCCATTGATATGCATATTTTAATAATTCACTGAACTTTTAAATAGTTTCAATTTAAACTTTTAAACAGGTGGCAACCCTCTTTCAACACCTCTAAGTGTTCAAACCATATATGGATATTTCATATAACTTGAGTTTAAGTTAACTAAATTCGACACTTCAAGCAGGTGGCAACCCCCTTCAAAATATTTTCAAACGACTACCTTCTGAAACCGCTCTCGTTTGGCACCCATATGATGATACATATTTCTCCTACCTAATTCCCTTAGATCAAATCGAGATTAATATTTTAAACAGGTGGCAATCCTCACACATTTAGTTTGTAAATAAAGAACTTTAAAAACCATTTCGACTGATGCTCATATAGGAATGGTTGATTTTTATTTCATATAACTTAAATTAAATTTTTTTTAGACATGGCAACCCTTTTTGAAAAAATAAAACCGTACCGCCCATCTATAGCCCCAAGTCCTTTCATATGAAATCCCATTTTTGAAAATCGAACGAACGGTGCAGATCTGATGATCTGATATTCTTCTTGAGGTTTCTCATAAACAAGAACTCGACCAATCTAATGTAATATCCATATGCATACATACGAAAACATATTAAATCGCTAAAAACGTTGTTGTATGCTAAAATTTAAAGCAAAGAAAATGTTAAAAGAGTTGGCCAAGTAGCTGAAGGACCCCATTGTGGGCGAGTCTGCTTAAGTGCACTTGGGGCCACATTTCCTAACACTAAACACTAAAACAGAAAAAAACAATAAAAAACGAAAATGTCAGAAGCTTCAGTGGCAAGATAATAACGGTAATAATGACGGTGAATGGCAAAGTGAAAAAGCTAAAGCGAGTAGCACTTAAAGGTACCACAAACGAGACTTTGAGGTGGCAACAAGGCAGCGGTGGCAGCGAAAAATGGAACAGAAATGTAGGTTAGGGAAAGTGAGCCACCAGCTGACAAAGAGCATGCGGGCATATGGGCAAAAGTGCGTATACAATGTTTACATTTGTTTCCTTGTATCTAAATACACTAAAATGCAAACATTGTGTGAGAAGCTCAGCGAATGGCTAAAGGTATGACTTTAAGGACATCTTACATACAGTGGTGGAAAAAATAACGGAAACAAAAAAACCTTGACAAGCTTTGGATATTTTTCTTTTGTTTAATATATTTTTTTTTTTTATAAAAGTGTAACGCACCACAAAAACAGCACATAAATGAAAATTTTATATGAACTTTGTACAGAATTAACAAAAAATTTCAAACTTTAGAAAATTGGTTAGATACAAAATTTTTTAAACCTTTAGAAAAGTTATGGGTATGAAGTAGCTCATTCAGTTTTAGTATAATAATGCACGAGTTTCATGTGGCTGATATTTAGAATTTTTTTTTGCCTAGGGTGTTGATTTTCCCATATTAAAATAAGTTTCTTTCATGCGTTGTTTCCAAAAACTCTGATAAATAGTTTAAAAAATGTATAATCAACTTTTTTAAAGTAGAAAATTTTTATAAATTCCGTACATTGTGCGTATGCAACTTTGATTTACGTGCTGTTTTTTATGTAATGAGTAACACTTTTATAAAAAAAAAAATTAAACAAAAGACAAGTATCCAAAATTTGGCAACGTTTTTAGTTTCCGTTATTCTTTCTGATGTCATTAAAAAAAAAGAAAAATATCCAAAACTTCTTAATGTTTTTTATTTCTAATATCTTTTCCACCACTGTATGCATTTGTATATGTTAACAAAGTAAATACCACTAAAAACACATACAAATATTCATGTATATATATGTATCTATATTTAAAATTTTACTTTGTACGTGCTTCCTGTGTTTTCTTGCTACAAGCATTAGTATATTTTTGGATAAAATCTTTTCATAATTTTCTCTTGTTCGGAAAATGTACGAAAATGGTGTCAATGATGCTGAAACTGACGATAACTGTAATAAAAATAACAATAATAATGACAATGATGATGTCATTTTGCTGTTTTTCCTCAAGTAAACACTGACATAAATACATATATAACTAGAATACATATAGAGTACACACATACGTATGTATATAAAGCTTAATGCATGCGAGATGTAAAGAAATTTATAAAAATTTGTGCAGTCACAAATGAAACTAAAATGTGCTAAAACTAGTACAACGACTGCGTTGAAAATACTAATTTTCCTTTGTTGTATGCATTTATTGCAATATGAAAGTAACAATAGCCCTGTTCGCGTACGCACTATCCTGTAAAATCCAGTACTAATTTTATTGGTTTTTAATGGATGCCGCTTTCGTACGCAAAAACTTGCAAGAAACTCGCAAAAGACGAAAATTTGAGAGAGCAAAAATTACAGCTGAACTTACAAGTCTTATTGGATTTTTACTGGATAAATTTTTACTAGCAACGATTTGCTAGTAAGAAAAACATCTGATGCCATAATGCTTAATGCAATTCACATAACCAAAAAAAAAATTTTTTGTGGTGCTTTTAGAGTTGTAATTGACAAAATAAACCTATTTAAATATATAATAAGACAGGAAATACTATTTTTCTTAGAAAATTGCGTCGGAAAATATAAATTAATCAGCTGCTCATAAAAGTTGTAACTTCTTGCTGGTTTTGCGTTTTCGTACTTTCTTGCATATTTCCCTCATTGGGAGTAAATATTGGCTTATTCTCCGAAATTTGGTTACTGGCAAGTTACTGGTTGTTTTTGCTCGAGAATACGAAAACACAACTAATGTCATAGCCAAGCATGCACATATGTACATATATACATGCTTATGCAGATATATTGTGTACATATTCAATAAGCTTTCAGTCACGGTTGTCTTGAACCAGTCTTAAGTTTTATAAAAGAGCGCACTTGTGCACAAGGGTATTACAACTTTGTTCACATAACGGTTGCTTGCAACCGGCAAAACGAATCGATATAGATATAGACAAATGTATACATAAATGATCTGAATAAAAAGAGAAATCGTCCTTCTGTCTGTGCACACGATAACTCGAGTAAAAATTGAGATATCTTAGGGAAACTTGGTACGTGCTCTTCTTTCGGGCGTAGGACGGATGGTATTGAAAACGGGCAAAATCAAACGATAAACACGCCTATCTCCCATATAACGATAATTTTCAGAAATACGAAAACTGCGATATTTTAGTAACTACTGGAGATTATTTACCTAAAATTTATATCGACAATAATTTTTAGACGGGAAGTAAGTACATTATAAATATTTGGAAAATGGGCGTAGCCCACGAAATCTTCGATAAATCAGTAAATATTAAAACTACTTTATTCAAAATTGATGCTTGCAACAATTATTTACCAAGAAATACGTTTATGATAAAATTTTGGAAAATGGGCGTGTCACCGCCCACTTATGATCACATATATGTATCTCGGAAACCGTTCTACCAATTTCTACCAAACTCGCTATGGTTATTGTGCTTGCCACATAAAAGCAAAACATGAAAATTATTAAAATCGGACTAAAATTTTCATATAACGGTAAACTTCAGAAATGCTTGAAACTTCAATATTTCGAAATTTAATGACGATAATTTACTCAAAATTTATACACCCCGGCTTACCATGTAGCGGTAGCCCGAACTTAGACTTTCTTACTTGTTCTACGTCATTTGCAGCTGATCCTCTTTTCGAGATACATACTCACATTCTTATATTTTACATTTTAAACGCAATAATCATCCTTGTTTTTAGTAATACTTATCATTTTAACAATGCAGGAGTCGTATAAAAATTGTATATAAAGGTTATTATATATGTATATGTATATATGAACATACATATGTTATATACAATTTGTAAATTATATAAACATCTGTACATATTTTATATTTGAATTAGATGCAACCTACCTAAACTGCCTATTACATTACGAAAATTGTTTTGAAGATACAATTTTAGTACTATTGGAATATGAAAGTATTATCACGAACGATTGTGCGAAAAAAGCTTTATTTATAAAGGTGAGTTATGTGAACCACGTTCAGAGTTACTCAGAACCAACGATGGGAGCGTAGTGGTTATATGCACCCGTTATTATTATCTATACACTTCAAACCTTCTCTAAAATGGGAAGAATAAGAAGAGTTTTTAATATTTCAGTAACGTTATTAATGCTCTGTAAAGCCAACTCCAATTCATTTATATAAATGTCTAGTGCAGCTTACCTTTCATTTTATGGGGCCCACATCAAATTACTGAACATCAAAAGCACTGCCATTTAAATATGAATAAGAAATATACATATGTATACATATTTACTATTATAACTTTTAATGTGAAGAATTAAAATGTTTATCTGTTTAATTGATTATTGCCTTATAGTTCGGTATTGTGTCTAAAAGCTGTATGTGCATTTCTGGGGTGACATCCAGTTTCGACCTCAACGATATGTTGTGAAAGAAGGAAGGCTTCTTAGCTACTTTATGGTATCCACTCCTAACACTAACCCAAAACTCATCCAGAGACACAGACTGAAATGTGTGTTTCAATGTCGAAGAACTCTGAAGATCTATGAATGATTTGTAAAATAATCTGACAAAGATTTCAGCAGATTTAGCAAGTGCCCAGTTATGACATTTCAAATTTCATTTGGTAATTCAATGCTTTTCTTTTCCACACAGGAAATCCAGAAATTTAGTTTTCTCTTAAAGAATTATCATTTGTCTCTCGCCAAAAATACGGCTGTTAATTTTCCCTGAACAAATATTTATTGTTACTTCACTGATCCCGATTAGTACTTATTTATCTGTTAAATTATTGAACTGCCAAAAATGACTTCACAGAGCCCTGGGACTTTTCTACGAAACTCTTGGGTTCCCTGGAACCTACTTTAGGAAGTTCCGGTCTAGTGAAAGGTCAACTTTGCCAGAAATTACAATAACTTCAAAATAATGTTTAATGTTATAAGCCCTATGGTTGCGTCTAATTCAAATATATGTATGTGTATATCGTCGATGTTTGTGCAAAACCGCCTAAATCGCCATTGTGGCAAAAACGAGATTTGGTAATCCTGGACTCAAGGCATCGAGATTTATACATAAAGGTCATAAAATCGAGAAAATAGCACCTATCACGGCAATGTCTTCAAAGAAAACCCTTTTTTCGCTCTCCCGTAAAATTTGAGGTCCTTAAGATAGGTCGTTTTGCAAATACATCGACAATAAAATATATGTATGTTTATATATACATACATATATAATAACCTTCACATCAAATTTTTTTACGATTCCTGCATTGGTAAAATGATAAGTATTAGTAAAAACAAGGATTATTGCGTTTAAAAAGTAAAATATAAAAATGTGTATATCTCGAAAAAAGGATCAGATACGATTTTGATCTCGATGGATTTTGAACCTACAAATGAGGTAGAAAAGGCTGTGAAAGTCGATTTTAGACACTCTTTCACCGTACAGTGCGAACGTCTATTTATATAAACACATACATACATACAAATGCACTTTATAAATAAACAAGTATTAAAAAAAGCCCTACTGGCCCACAAACGCAATTTTCATGTTTGAAATGAATGAATAGTCTTCTTTTCTTTGTGCTTTCTCGCATTTTTTCGCACTTTCATATAATTTTCTTTTTCTTATTTGATATATTTTAGCGCCTGCTGCGTAATCGACCTAACGATGACACTGCCAACAATATTAACAACAACAGCATTGTTATCAACTTCCAATATTTTATTATTTCATTCAAAGGAATAATAAGAAAATCTTACTAATAAGGAATTGAAATTGTCACAGAAATGAAAAAGTGAATACGTTGGTTAGGAAAAGAAAATTTGTCCAGAAGCAAAAATTGTCTGATGTCTACAAAGACCATTACATAAATATCTTATATAAAGAAGACGGAAATAAAATATTTGAAAGAAACACAGAAAAACAACCACTTAAAATAGAAATCCGTATAAATGTTTTACAATATGTGTAGCGCAAAAGGAAAATGTGCAAAAGCTTTCTTAAAGACATGTTGTCTTTTATATAGTGACATATGTAAATTTGTATCTACTAGTTTGCACTCAAAAAAAAAAAATCAAAACATACGGAAGAATCGATATACTCACGAACCTATGGGCCAAATATAGTAAAACTGCGCTTTTAGTTTTTCACTCTGACATCAGGACTTTTTTTCATAGGACTTTAAAATTTTAAAGATATGATTGATTCAGAAAATTATTCAAACAAATAAATAAAATCAGTGCAATTTCACTTGAGAGAGAAAATTCTGTAAAATTTAAAAACAATAAAATTCGTTGTTTTACAAGGGCGAATAGGTATTGAAAATGTGCTTTTAATAAATTTTATCTTTTTAAGTTAGTAAAGTTTGCAGGACGCAACTCGATGATGATATCGTGCGTATATTAGTCCACAAACAATATTTTTTTTTTCAGCAAAAAATATTGCAAATTTTCAAGAATATTTAAAGTCAAAATTTTTAAAGGACATTTTCCATACCCATTCGTCCTTATGCACCAAAAATTTATTCTGTTATAATTCAACAGAATTTTTCTTTTATAACTATTACACTCTTATTGTTATCCTACATTGCTCTGAATTTTTTTAAATCATTTTTTGAAATACTCATATTTTTTAAATTTCAAAGTCCTTTTAAAAAAATCTTGACGTCAGAGAGAAAAACTAAGTATGCAGTTTTACTATAATTTACCCATAGTTTCGCTGATATATGCATTTTTTGTGTGTAAAATTTTGCTGTCGCACGGTGCAATTATTGAGTTTGATAAAAAAATTAAACTGTTATTTTTGAAAAATAGTTTTAAGATAAAGTTGTGCATACACCATGTGTACTATTCATATTTTGTTATGATCGTCGTAACCGAGGACGTCTATCGTCGATCTAAATTTTTAAACGATTCCTAAGTTAGCTAAGTTAAACTTTGAAGCAGAGTTGGTTTAATTTATCCAAAATTTTAAAAAGGATTACTTGACAAAAATTTCAATATTTTGGGCAAGTGTGCATTGATTTAAATTACAAATGACACGAAATACGTATTGGCACAGCCATCGCCAAAGCTGGCTGAACAGCAGTTTATCCGTAAACACACCCACACATGTTAGCGAGCACAAAGCTTGAGTTCAGTTTAGTTCAGTTATATTTTTATACTCGTTTTGCAACATTTATACATATTCTATTTTATTTTATGTACACTCTCGAAATGTCTTTGTCTTTTGTAGAATTTTTCAGAAGTGATTTTTTTCGCAAATTGAGAATCGCTTTGTCTTTTTTAAATATTTAGAATGTGTGTGTGTTTACCTACCCAGCACGGCATGGCTCAACCAATTACCTCAGAAAAATAATTCATTTCGGCTTATGTAACATTTGTCTTCAAATTGATGTATAATCACCTAGCAGCTTTCTGGGTATAAACCAAATGCTTACACTTTTGATATCTTTGCAAATAATTCAATATTAGTAATTAACTATTTCAGCATTTAACACTTGTAATTTTGAATTTGTTGAAAAGACATCTGCAAATATATCTACATATGTATCACATATTTTTAAATGTTTATTTATACAAAGTGCACACAATTCAAACTGAACAATTGAAAGCATATTTACACGTAGGGCTGTAGCTGAGCGTGCAGAAAAGCCTGCTGTTACTTGTTAGCTTGCATAAGGCCCGGGTTCGCATCCCAACAGCGACAACATGTGAAACTGATAACAAAAATGTTTTCTTGTGCCTTGGATATATGAAAAAAATCTGTGCTTTAAGTTAAATGACTTTTAAAGTAGTCGAAATCAAATGCAGAGTCGGATAATTGACTGCTTCCTAGCGATGCTAAAGTAAACAGTTCGTTCTAGGGAAGAAAATCAGATCTTCAATTAGTTGGGGTGAGTAAAAAACTGGTTGAAGATCAATATTTAAACTAGTTTCTTTCCGTACTGGGTCGTTATCTACAAACATATATGTAAGTACATGTGTACATATGCAGCATGAGCTTGCATAAAAACAGAAGAGGCAAATTATGTTCGAACACGTCTACTTTTGCATGGCAAGTACTATTTATATACAGAGTGCCTGGCTTCAAGTGAATTGGAGCGACATGGGCAATGACAGCGACTCCATTGTGTTTTTTATTACTGAAATATATGCTTAGAGTCCTTTAATCGACGTTGGTTTGCATGTGACTATTACAAAGTGAATTTAAGGAGCGGTGCTAGCTTTTTCATCGTTAGGATTTTGTAGTTGTTGTTTCTGCTCGAAGAAGCACAGCTAATATTGGCGCTCGTTGGTAATATCACATAAAAGCGCGAAAGCTGCGAAGGCCTCATTGGAACGACGACTCAAGATAAGTTAATTAATTTAAGCATTTTACTGATACTTGTTTGTGAGTTGAAATTCAGTTTAAAATACTTATTCCCAATCAATTTTAAAACTTATCAGACACTTAAAATTTAAAATGACAAACTTGCCGAACAAAATTGTGTCATTTTATATTTTAACAGTCTGATAAATTTAAATTGATTTTTCAACCGGACACTAATGTTTGAGATTTTGAATCGCTATGCGATGGTGAGCAATCACACTAGAAAAACAGTGAATATAAGCCATAGTTTTAATAAATTAATGACTTATGCCAACTTCTTTAAATATGTGATTTTTTCAGAGAAAACTTAAAAATCATTGTCTTTTTTACTTAACAGCCGCATGTTTTACTCAACTTGAAAAATCTCGATATAAAAATCTAGTAAAAAACACACTCAAACTCAAAAAATAAAGAAGACTTAGACTGCATTATAAATCGAAAATTTGTATGTAAATGTCAGCTTATAAAACTCATGAAATCTATTTTTTTAATAAGGCCAATATTTTTTACCATATACATATGTGTGTACATACATATATTCTTAATTTTGCATAGATAGATATTATTATTCCAGATGGGATACTACCACTTTTTAATAAAGTTATGGATTTTGTTAATATTAAATTAATTTGCCTTTATTCACCTTCAGTCGTAACTCTTGTTTCGCGCAAACTTTAGTTTTAGATTTTCAGATTTTAATTGCTGTAAAACATTTCCTTCTAATTTGGCTTTTTCGCTTGATTCGATGAATTTGCATTAAAACAGAAAATTTAATTATAGCTATTTTGCTCATAATTAACAAGCATACATATGTACAAATTTATGTATTTTGCATGAGTGCATTATTATTTAATTTAATATTTTGTGATATGGTTGATTATAAAGAGGAATGGAGCTAGCATTTTTTAACGTTTAACGAAGGGAACCTAAGGTAATTAACTAAAATTTAAACTGAAATTGTACCAGCAATTAAAACAGAAGTGATTTGAAAATTTTCATTACACTTAAGTTGTATGCTTCACTTTAACCAGGGGCGAACGCAGACATTTTTTTCCCTGTAAGTTTCAAGTAACTGGGAATTTTTTTGGTTGAAGGAATTTCACATATTTTCCATACAAAGTACGTTCGACAATTTTCTTTTATATATGTATGTACATACAGGACACCGCCAGCAAAAAAAAAAATACCAAAAATCAAAAAGGACTTTTTAGCAGCTTAAAACTTGCACTTCATTAGACAAAAATTAAATGGGCTTCAAAACTGCATACCAACATTTTTTCTAAAGATTCTGATTAACTTAACCAACAGGAGTTTAACTTTGAATTTATATTCAGAGTCACATAGTTCAATAGTTAAATTCATATCGCCTGTAAATATACAAATTCTAAATGTCAATACTTTTCTATTCAAATTTAAAATTCGTTCGTTTTTCACAATATATGCAACAATTTTCATTATAATATTTTAGGCTAATTTCGTATAAAAATATAGTTAGTAGTTGTGCAAAACTCGCGAAAATTCAGCAAATTTTCGTGAAAATTTTCAACTTTTTGTTCAGATTTTTTAGAATTTTTTTGAGTATGCAGATATGTAGCCCAATTAATTAATTAACGAAACGGGTGTTTCGTTGCTACCCCGAGGATACGTGGATATAAATATCCGGACGTTGTGTGCTGCGATTCGAACCGTACGCGCAGGAGTCACTTCTGGCCACTCCTATTTTTGGCTGGATGCTCGAATTCATCTCCTCCACTGGTTTAAACGTTATTCAACCATTTAAACGGGTGCCGGAATGATCCATCCACAACTTAAGCACCCTCTTGGCATCGGTCGCAAGTTCGTCGTATTTATTCTTACAGATGTGGCTTAAGAAGTACAAACACAGCTTAAACCGCAGGATGACTAAAAAACTGTCTCTCACTATGACTTTACAATATAAACTTATGTATGTAAAGAAACAAAACAATGGATGTTCTGTTGTAAACATTGAAAAAATAAACTCACATAAATAAATACTTTCATAATGCATACATAAATAAATGTATACTTGCCCAGTAGGAATTAGGAGCACGTAATAATACCTTATTAGCAACTTACTCTTCACCTGGCAGTCATTACCATTTCCCTGCCGATCGTCCCTTACTTTTACAAAGGCATGGCCGCCTTATGTAAGTAGGAATTTAGAATGTACATTTGGTATCAAACATACTTCTGAGCCGCTTTACAAAGTAAGTTACGTGTAATGCAGAGCAGTCGCTCGGAGTAGTTCGGTGCTTGGAAATAACTTCGGCTGCACGTTATTTTGCAACTGACAACGTAATGTGTCTTCGGAGGTGTTCATTTTGCCCTTTACTAGTAGATGACATTGGCCATGATGACAATTTTGGTACTAAAAACTGAAAGAAAACATGGCTTACCTCGCAAGGTGCTTACCTATTTTCCCAGTGAGTGGTACTTTGTGAATGTCGAAAATCTCGCCTACACAAAAAAAAGCGGGCAGACTCCAACAAATTCAGAAACACATACAACCACAAAAAAAAACAAGTAAAATAAACGTAGTTTTGCTCAAAAGGCCCAATTTGTAATGCTAACAGCTTTGTTCTTCGTAAAAACGACACAAAAAATTCAGAGTTATGAAATATTCATGACATCAAAATGCGCGTCTATATTGCAAAGAACCGTAATGCAAAAATTATTTGTAAGTCAAAAGCATTATAACAAATAAATTGCGTTTTAGTTTATGTTTACTTAGGGAGGCTGCAAATGATTTCGTTTGTGAGCACTAAATTTGATGCGGTTCGTAGATCATATTTACAGTTCAATACAATCCGCATTACAAAGCAAAACCAGGACTTGTGAAATAAAAGTATTCTACTGAAACCGACAACATATGCTCGATGTACAAATGTGTTATTTACATACATATATATATATATATATTTATGTATAATCAAGTTCTGATTCTAATACTGAAAATCCATAGTAAACACAACTTAAACAAGTAAGAAAGTCTAAGTTCGGGCGGAGCCGAACATTAAATACCCGGCGCAAGTATTAAATATATGTTTTCCACCTTTCCGAAAGCTACCGCTACATGATAAGCCGGGGTGTATACATTTTAAGTAAATTAGCGTCCTTAAATTTCGAAATATTGCAGTTTCAAGCATATCTGAAATTTACCGTTATATGAAAAGTGGCCTCAATTTTAGTCCGATTTCAACAATTTTCAACGGTTTGCTTTTATGTGGCAAGCACAATGACCATACCGAGCTTGGTACAAATTGCTAGAACGGTTAGCAAGATACATATATGTGATCACAAGTGGGCGGTGCTACGCCCATTTTCCAAAATTTTGTCATAAACGTATTTCTTGGTAAAGAATTGTTGCAATCATCAATTTTGAATAAATTAGCTTCAATATTTACTGATTTATCGAAGATTTTGTATTTCTCGAAATTACCGTTATATGGGATGTGGGCGTGGTTATTGTCCGATTTTAGAAATTTTCGGCCAGTTGGTATGCTGAATCAGTACCAACAACTGTGCCAAGTTTGGAAGAAATTGGTGTAGCGGTTACCAAGATATACAGATGTATCCATAAGTGGGCGTGGCTACGCCCATTTGCCAAAATTTTGTAATATTCTTATTTTTCGTCTAAAACTCATTGCAAATATCAATTTTGAGTGAATTATCTTCAGTAGTTACTAAAATATCGCAGTTTTCGTTTTTCTGAAAATTACCGTTATATGGGAGGTAGGCGTGGTTATTGTCCGATTTTTAAAATTTTCAGCCATTTAGTAAGCTGTACTAAGGCCAACAACTGTGCTAAGTTTGGAAGAAATTGGTGCAGCGGTTACCAAGATATATACATGTAACCATAAGTGGGCGTGGCTACGCCCATTTTCCAAAAATTTATAATATTCATGTTTTCCGTCTGAAACTCATTAAAAGTATCAATTTTGAGTGTTTAGCTTCAGTAGTTACTAAAATATCGCAGTTTTTGTATTTCTTAAAATTACCGTTATATGGGAGGTAGGCGTGGTTATTATCCGATTTCGCCCATTTTCAATACCATCTGTCCCACGCCCAAAAGAAGTTCACGTACCAAGTTTCGTTAAGATATCTCAATTTTTACTCGAGTTATCGTGTGCACAGACGGACGGACGGACGGACGGACGGACGGACGGACGGACGGACGGACGGACAGACAGTCACCGCTTAATCGATTTCTCTTTTCATTCTGATCATTTATGTATACATTTGTCTATATCTATCTCGATTCGTTTTGCCTGTTACAAACAACCGTTATGTGAACAAAGTTATAATACCCTTGTGCACAAGTGCGCTCGGGTATAAAAATACCGAATTAAAAGCATTCGAATGGTTTTAAAGTTGTCAATGTGAAAAAATTATTGAGTGTAAAGACTATGGGGTAGCATCGGTACATTTACGACTTAAACATTAGAAGACTAATAAAAAAATACTCTCAATATCGCTTTTCATCAGCGAAATAAACCACACTCATTGTAAAATTAATGAGTAATTCAAATAAAGATAAAACTATTATATAATAGGCTATTTATTTAACATCACAACAATTTTAAAGTAGCAATTTATGACGTATAAATTAAACTTCCAAACACATTGTATATCATTAAATCTTGAACAAGTCAAGATGTTCCCAAAAAACATAACTAATTTGCCATTCTACCAAAATTTTTGAAAGAATGCCGCTCGTTACCGTTGTTTTCGCATATTTTTTTGACAATGTTGCTTTACTTTTGTCTTTCATTTCTGCACACATACTTTATTTCTTATTTTAGTTTAACTACAACCCATTGTTTCGACGATTGTCCTTGCCGCTATCCTTTTTGTGGTGCCAATTGTCTTTGTCATTGTAGGCGAGTAATTATTGCTGTTGTTGCCGCCTTGTTGCGCTTTTGTTTGGTTAAGCCTTTTGTTTAGTCTATTCGAGGACATAACAAGATGAAATAGGCGAGTGAAAAGACAACAGCGACGACTACTTTTTACTTTCATTTTAGCAAGAGGGTAATGAAGTCTGGGTTGTTCTGTCCTTACTTCGGCTGACTTTTTTAGAAGTACTTATTTCAATTTGGAGCTGCCAATGCCTTTATCTTCACCTGTCGTTTGTTAGTTTTAATCTTTTTTGATACTAAAAAAAAAAAATATTCATTAAAATAGGCGCCAAGCTCAGTGTAATTGTTGTATATGAGTTTCTGAGGAATTTTGAGGGGATCAGCTGAAGATATCATGAAATGAAAACTAGAAGAGTCATGTCTAACTTGACAAAATCTTTTAAAAAAAAGTTTGAATTGGTCTTCTGGGAATGTATCCAGAAGGGATCACATACTTCCTAGTTGGACTTTTAAGTCCGAATTCGGCAATTATTTACCCTTAGTATGATTGAAATTTGGTATAGTGCGAAAAGGCTGTCAGCTAACCCCTTGTTCCTCGTTGAACAAAAGACCTTCACAACCATAAAAGCGGTTTCGCTAAGTAAACAGGGATTTGGTAAGCTATAGGGCCTGTCACGTACAGGATTTAAACCTCTATGATAAAACCTATCATCACCTACGCAACTGTGATTTGAGTGATTATATTCTCAACCAATAGTGCGAGAATTCGATGTAATCATCGCAAAGAACGATCATGCTGTACAGGACCTTTTCCCTACCAGTTATAGCCCTGTTTACTTCAAATGACATATAATCCTGTAATTTGGGACTAGGTGCAAAACTGTTAATTTAGGTTTATTTTATTTTTGTTTTAGAAGCGTGGTTCTCATATAAAAATCTTGGTCAAAAGTTTAGGAGAACTAATAGTACTTTATGGTCTTATAATAAAAACTAAATGAAATTATTATGGGGTTACGTTGCTCAAAGTTTTCCGGTAACATAGCTGAATTCCACATCGACGGTAACGCGAACAATCTTAACTTCTCTCTTGGGCATTACGTCATTGTATTCCAAGCCTGAATAATTGCCATTCTCATGGACATTGATTTTCATATATCCTGGTATTGAAAATATTTTTTGATGTAGCCTGTTTCTCAATCACTGAATCAATGAGACCCTGTTAGAACCAGCAATTGAATCATTTCTTAGATTAACGCCTATTTTTTATCTGATGAGTGGTGCAAATTAACGAGATTATACTAGCGATTATTTGTAATATTTACCTTTGAAACATTAAAAAAATATATCATATATATAAATAGGCAATCATGTTTCCTTTACACCCCTTTTACAGCTAAACTATACTTCTAAGGTATAAACAGTTATATATCATTAGAAAGGTATTTTGATGCTGATGTGCAGGCAATTTTTAAAATTTCAAATCAGTTTAAAATAGAGCGAAAAAATCAATTCGAAAGTCACACCAATACCAATGCACACATGTACATGGTTGGGGCGGAAATGCCCCCTAAATGTATGCTTTAATATTGATAGCGAATTAAAGAAACGTGCTAAGCAGCAGTTCAGGAATAAAATGTATGTATGTATGTATGTACATGAATAGATTAGACTCAAACAAGGAAAAGGTAAAGTTGAGTATGGAGAAGAAGAAAGTGATAAATACAGAAATTAAAATAAAAGTAAAGAAACCTAGATATAAAGACAAAGAGGAAGGAAAATTTAAATACCTAACCTAATAACAATGGTGGGGATGAATATGTAAATGAAGAAAAGAATGGACATATTTAGATCAGGATAAAGGAAAAGACAAAGATGAAGACCAAGACGACGAAGATGAAGATGAAGATGAAGATGAAGATGAAGATGAAGATGAAGACGAAGATGAAGATGAAGCACACCACAACTTGACCCCCACACCGTAATGCACCACACTTCAACTCTCTCACCACACCTTAACTCACCACACCTCAACTCACCACACCTTAACTCCACACACCTAAATTCACCACACCTTAATTCACCACACCTCAACTCACCACACGTTAACCCCCACACCTAAATCCACCACACCGTAATTCACCACACCTCAACTTTCTCACCACACCTTAACTCACCACACCACAACTCACCACATCTTAACTCCCCACACCTAAATTCACCACACCTAAACTCACCACAGATAAATTCACCACACCTAAACTCACCGCACCTCTTAAGCCCACCACACCTGAATTCACAGCGCCGTAACTCCCACGCCCAATTCCACCACATCGCAAACCACCACACCCAATTTCCCCACATGACATGATATCACTTTATGTGGCATCAATGATATTGCTTTAATATTGATACTGAATTAAAGAAATCTGCTAAGCAGCAGTTTAGAAATCAGATTTACGAAGATTAAGATTCATGCAAGGAAGAAGGTAAAGTTGAATATGTAGAAGAAGAAAGGGATAAAGGCAAAGATTAGAATAAAAGTAAAGAAACCTAAATACAAACGAAGGTGGATATGAAGATGAAGATGAAGATGAAAATGAAGATGAAGATGAAGATGAAGATGAAGATGAAGATGAAGATGAAGATGAAGATGAAGATGAAGATGAAGATGAAGATGAAGATGAAGATGAAGATAAGGATAAAAATCATAACCCCTTAACTTTAACTCATCTTAACTTAAAAACTTACTCCACCTGAGCTCACCACACATTAATTCACCACACTTTAACTCCCCACACCTAAATTCACCACACCTCCACTCGCCACACCTTAACCCCCGCACCTAAATCCACCACCCTTAATTCACCACACCTCAACTTTCTCACCACACCTTAACTCACCTCAACTCACCACACCAAAATTCACCACACCTTAATTCACCACACCTCAACTTTCTCACCATAACTTAACTCACCACACCTGAATCCACCACACCTAAATTCACCACACCGTAACTCCTACACCCAATTCCACCACACCGCAGCTCACCACACCCAATTTCACCACATGACATGATATCACTTGATGTGGCATCAAAGGCAACATCATTTGGCATAAAATGAACCAAAATAAATAAGATTTAGATAGAGGTGAAAAAAGGGATAAAAAGGAAATACAACTGAAGAGTGTGCGATGTTATATTGTGGTGAGTAATGCTTCATATGTTATGTTATTTATTCTTATGTTATGGTTATGTTATATTATACCAAGTACTAAGCTAAACTCCCCTCCACTTAACCCATTCCAACTAATGTTATTTTAGCTCATTCAACTTACATAAACTGTCCTTAATTTTATCGGTTGAATTTCAACCGCTGGGCGAACACTAGTATATATAAAATGCCAATAGTTCAGTGTTGAGAAAAATTAAAGCTACCAAATTCAGAGTTAAAAAGGTAGTACATGAACAAGCTAATTGGACTTATACCTATAAAAAGAAAAATAAAATATTAAAATGGGTATATGTATGCAATTTTGAAAGTGTTCAGCTCTTAGCGGGCCGCATTCGCGCTTCCAGTTTGGCAATTATGCACAGGTTGCATTAGAACCGTTTAGAAAAAAATTATAATATAATAGCAAAATTTCACTGCTGGATGTGCCTTTTAAAATAAAATAAAAAATCTGATATTTTTTGTATATCAGCATAACGTATAGAATAGATAATCAGTTAAGAAACAATAAAATCAGTTCTTTCGTTGTAAATATTTTTCCTTATACTTAAATTCGTTTTTTATCTCTGGTATATGGGAAAATCTCCATAACCTCGCGGTTTTTGTATTACTCATCTTTAACTTAGTTTCAATGAAGTCATTTTACCTTTCATAAAAATCTGAGTAATTTTGATGATAAATTTGACGTGTTGTTGTATTTCTTTTAATTTAGTTTATTTTAACTTGTTCCTTTTTGCAAATATTCTCCCTCGCAAAATGTTGTTTTATTATTTTTGTAACAGAAATTTTCAACGGCGCAATAACGCCATAACGGCTTAATTTTTTTTTTAACACTTTTTCTTGGTTTTAAGACAGTTGAATTGGAAAGTTTAAAAAAAAATAACGATTTTTTTTTCTATAGTGACCAAACCACTTTTGTGATTTATGAGTGTGAAGGCAAAAACTTTTGTTGGAGTGTCCTCTACAAATCTCTCGCATACATAAAACCGATAGGTTGACAAATGCTACTCTTCGATGCAAATATGTAATTTAATGTGTCGCAACTATACGTTTTTCATATTTTCACCGACATCTCAGAACCTAGGTCCGACCCAGAGAAACCATTTTTAGGTAGGGTTATTTTAATTTTTCTTCTTTTCCTAAGGATAGATCCGAGATGATCTTACAAGCATCTTAAGTTAATCGTGCTGGGTCTCTGTTATTGATTCGTTTTTTGTGCAGCTAGTTTTTAACCTCTGAAGTGTATTTGCAATTAATCACACCATAATTAAAATTCATTTACCTAGTATTGAAAGGTACATACTTTTTTATGTACTTTTAGTTTTTACTCTTTTTGTTACCTAGTTTCTCCACTGCTGAAAACGCAAGGCTGAGCTTGACAGATTCATACAAGTATACATATATACATACTTATATACCTATATACATATATGAACTTAATGCTGCATATATCTATATATTTTTCGAATGCGAATGTTAGGAATAACATTAAAAAAACAATAATCAACTTGAGTCATTACTAAAAAATTTTGTAGTTATTAGAACATTGAACGAGTGCTTAACCTATACAGTGTTTTAATCAAGTAGTGAACGTTCAAAAGGGGTATATTATATTTCAAAAAAATTCATTTTGCTGCCTTTTCTCCCATGAGGTGATTTCTTCGAGGCTCGTATATAAGGTCGGCTGCACTGAACAATTGCTGACTTGGAACGCTGGCGGGTGGAGCACTCAAACATTTGCGGGCCAGATCTGCCAATTTGTCGTATTTTAGTCAAAATTTTACGAAAATCAGGGTGCTTTCGTTCCGTTGAGATACTGTCTCAACACCGGTTATTTTGTCCGCACCCTGGTTAGACAAATTTAGAGTTATTTCCACAATATTAGCGTGGTACACATTCGCATTTACAAAACATTCGTATCATTTGATGTGAATGCGAATATCGAATGCGAATATTTAAAAGGATGCGAATCATTCGCATAACGAATGCGAATGCAAATATTCGCAATATCCCTGCTTCATACATATATGTATGTACATTTCCGAGCAACTCAGGCATTCGTCTTCATTTAATTTGCCTCAGTCCGCCTTTCTTCACAACTTCTCCTTTGCTAGCATATTTTCTTCTATTTATGTGACTTCTTTTTTCTTATTTCGTGTATGTACTCTTAACGTCTACCCTCGTCACTGCTCTTGACACATACATACATACGCCGTTGCCCTCTTTACCTTCGAAAGCGAAACGTGGATGTAAAACTGAAAGTGTAGACTGGCAGGAAAAGACCACAAAACGACGGAAATGTACGCTATCAGCACAGGTTTCCTGGCACACCCGTCCCCAAGCCCTTAATAACGCTGTTATTTTTATGTCATTAAAAGCGCCCACCTCTCTCGCACTGCTCGCTATCTGACCCCTACAAGGTCGTCACTTCGTTATTGTATTTTATTTTTAATTGCCTTGGTGTGTGTGTGTGTGAGTGTGTGTGCTTGTTGGTATGAGTGTGAGTCAAGCGGTTGGAAAATGTCATTTAAGTTTATTTGCATGCGATCCTTTTAGCAGCACGTCTGTGAATGCAGTATTTACACACTTATTTAAACATAGATATATGTATGTATGTATGTGTGAATGTGCATGGGCATGTAAAGAATATTCAAGTGAGTGGCCAGCTAGCCAGCATACCAACGTACATAGTGACGATCTCAGCTTCTGTCTGCGGTCAAAGGACGAAAATGTAGGATAATTATTTGACATTTTTAAAGTCACACACACGCGTGTATAAAGCTTTGGCTTAACTCTTGTGATGTGCTATTACTCTTCGCCAATTTGGCCAAGCTATATTTGTGCCTACATGTGTACATATATGTATATGTGTTTACACATGAGTGTATAGACATTTATGTACATATGAACAGTTTGCAATTTTAAAACCACTTGACGGCGTATTACACACCAAAAGCGTGTTTACGTCGTGTTAAGAGAATTCTCAAAATAAATAGCAATTTTCCATTTTGAATTAATTTTAGTTGCAATACTTATACTTGCATATCATTTACTATCAGCTTGTAGAAATATATAGATAATATTCAAACTTTTTGCAAACTTACATAGTTAAATTTTAAATACTTACATAAAAATGTATAACATTCTAAGTGGGTTAAGTAGCCCTAAGGCATATGTATACATATAGGTGCGTTTTATGTTTAAGGCTAAAATGAATACCACATTACGAAAATGATGCCGATGCCTGTATTTTAAGGTACGACCTTCACCCATATGTTAAATGGATGAAATATACTTTGTATGAAATTTAAAGTGTGTCAGTATCAGACCCAGATGCCCATCAATGGGCCTAAGCTCAGGGAGGTTCCGAGAATTCGCATGTTTTTTGGTTATTTTTTGCATACCATTCAATTGCTGATTTGCTGTATCATGAAGCCAAATCAGGTCAAAAAGGTGGAGATTTAATCCTGCTTCATAAATGGTAAAATTCGTTTTTGTAAGCACTCCTGGATATATAATTTCATATTCAACGTCCCAGTTGTAACAAACAGTTGTAACTGCCACGTGTACCACAGCCAAATATTGCCTACCTTACCAAACATTTCGTAGCAAACTTTGGGTTTCGTTCTAGGGGATTTTCTTTACGGATTGCGATATAAAAATCGCCATCCGGAATGCCGCAATGAAAATTCCGTATGATGTAATGGTGAAGTCGTTTTTAAGCTGTTTTTCATGGCAGAAATACACTCGGTGGTTTGCCATTGCCTGTGAGGGACGACCGCTGTTAAAAATAAACCTTTTTCTATCTTTTTTTTCGATTTTGCTTTGACCAGGGCTTGAACCCAGGTGCTGTGGAGTGGTAGCGCGCACTGCTTAGTTTGGATTTTCCTTAAAAAAAAAATATCGATTTCTTCACGCACTTTAATTTCATTACTCATTCAATACTCCAAAACTTATCAGATGACCTTAAAATTTAGCATGATAATTTTTGTTAGATTATCAAAGGCAATGAATATTTAATAAGTAGGGCTCGGAACCTCATGCAAATGTTTGGTTTTACTGGTCATCTTCAAATGGAATGGTTAAGTTATCTTTACGAATCATGAAATTTTCTTTAAAATGGCATTCAATCGTTAGTGCAAATTTTTGCACATTTTGTAGCAAATGCATGGTTTTACCTATTTTTTGCGCATATTTTAGTATGTTTTACAATAAATGCATATGGTTTTCGCATATTTTTTGCATTTTTGGATTTACAACCATTTAAAATTAGTGCAAAATCTCTTGACAAAAACAAAATGTTACCTTTATTTTTTTCCCAAATATTCATCTGAATATCTTTTATCTCTGTTAAAACATAGACAGACGGCTGCGTTGTTCCGGAACAACTCGTTAATTCGGAAACATCTCGGGAATTAACTGCAGTTGATCCGGATTAAGTCCTAGAGTTAATTCCCAAACTTAACTCGGAACAGCGGAATATTCGATGACAACACTGACCAAACGCGCAAAGAAAGCAGCCTCTCCCTTCATCCGAGGTAGCCGAGTGGTGGGAGCTCTGTACTACAAGTCCCAGGTTCGACACTCGGTTGGAGCGATTGCCAAAAAAATTTTGTTTTTATTGTTACTTAAATTTTTTTGTATTTATTTGATTTATACATTTCATTTTACTTTATTTTATTTTCGTTTGTTTTATTTTGTTTCACATTTTTTATTTTATTACTAGTTGATTTAAATTTTTAGAGTTTAATTTTACTAAAACAGTCGAAAAGAAATAAATAAAAACAACTTTAAAAAAATTAGAAATTATAATTGAAAAAATAAAAAAAAACATTTAATGAATATTCTACTGACCGTGTGACTCGAACCTACGACCTCGCGGCTCGTAAATCCGCATTACTGCCGTCTGTCAAGGCACGATTTTGATAATATCAATTGCGGTGTTAATCCGGATCAACGGTGCCGTCTATCTATGCTTTTAGATCGCAACTAGTAGAGGACTGTAGTAGACAGCTGGCCTATATCTCTGATCAATACGAAATTACCCTAATATGGGTCCCGGGACATAGGGACATTTACGGAAACGTGGCAGCGGCCGAATTAGCAAGGTGCTGCATTAAAACTTACCGAAATTTATGACTTGAAGGCCAAGCAGAGGTAGAACCGTAAAATATTACCTGGCAGTTCTGGGTGTGCCACGACCCACTTAAAACCAAATCTCTCTTAGGAATGTACAAACTTACTGCAGTGTGCACAGGGAACTGGATCATGTACCCCACATGCCGAAAGGATTGGAGTGCCCTTCAACAGATTCTGTTGAATTTGCAATGACCCTGATTACACCAACCAAACATTCATCTGAACCACTATCAAACTGTAGGTGCATCTATTTACACAAGATTGTAACGGTCTGCTTCATTATTAACTAATATTATACATAAGTATGGGTGCATTCCAAAACGTCCAAATAGAAAGCATCAGTCTCTTTTATTGCTAAACCTCATCAGATTGTGATCACGGTTGCCAGAAGCAATTTTTATTTTGTACCAGTTTTTAACCTAAAATGTACCAAATCAAATTATTAAATCTATTCTGTTGAGTTAAACAGTTTTTTAGAATACAATTCACTTTCTTATAAAAAATATCATAAAACTGAGACATGTACGTGAATCAGCTAAATAAATTTTATTTGAAAATTTTTTTTAAGTGCTTTCACTTATTGTAATTCATTTTTAAGCATCAAACTTGAAACAAAAACTTTACATAGTACATGGATCCAATTGTATTTTTTTATACATCACATAACTGCGACATGAGATCTTTTTGTTTCATTTTATGATAATTTTATATTACACATTTGTATTGTTTGGATTTTATTTAGTTCTTTCGCAGGCAATATATTGTTTAGTATTTTCATTTCAATTTTCATATCAAGTTGTTTAGTTTTAACAAGGCTGAGATCAAAAAACTTTCTTTCTGCAGCTGCCGAGCTGTGAGGCAGTGACATTAAAGTATTTACAAATTCAGCGAGTTCTTTGAAACAGGATTCTCCAAGCCCATTCTTTATAACAGAAACTTTTTTCCAGAAGTCTGAAATATCCGATCACCTCTCCAAATCTAATTTTCCGAGTCTTAATTGCCTCCATTGAGTTAAAATAGTATCAGGATCGCCTAATACAAAATGTAAAAATTCATTTAGTAAAGGCTGAATTGTAACTTCATTTTCGCAAAGAACTTTACTAGGAGTAATTATGCTTAAATTTTTAATATCTTACCTTCCAAAATCAAATCTGTTTTGAATTTGCTTTAAAAGCTCTATATATAATTTGCGGATATTTAATCTTATGCTAAGCCTTTGTGCATCGATAAATTTATCAGACTTTAAAAAACTGTCAGCTTTAAAACCAATAAAACAGCCAGTTTCACGAAAGCAATTTAAGTGAACAATGATTTTAATTAATAGAACTTTATATGGAAATTGGCAGAAAATAAAAAAAAATTTTCCTTTTAAATTGCTGGGGAAACCGGCTGTAAATAAAATGTACCAAATTTTGAACCTATGTACCAATGTACCCACCGGAAATTAATGTACCAAATTTGGTACAAATGTACCATCTGTGGCAACCGTGATTGTGATGCCAAATGTGCGCAACCATGTTTAGATGCCAATTTTCAACTAGGTTGCGTAAGTTGGACTTTTTCTCCTAGTGCGGTTTAGAAATAAAAGAGACTGATGCCTTGTATTTTGACGTTTCGGAATGCCGCCTATGTATTGTCTTTTGAAGTGAATTATTTTCATTATTTTCGTTTTAAAATATATGTGTTATTAATTTTTGTATCGGCAATAAAATATTAGAAAAATATTTTTAACTGCATATTTTACTTTTTTATGGCGCTTATTTTTTAATTTTAAATGCATTTTATATGCGCATATTTTCGATTTTTTAGTGCACGAGATTCCGAGCCTTATTAATAACAGCTAACTCGAACTCTCTTGTAGCTAGTTATAATGTAAAACACAATGGAAACAAACAAATGAACCCTTTGAAACAGTTGGACCCATCCAAGAATCAGAATGATGGTAAAACTGATATTCTCCCAAATTGGCAAGCCTACTCACAGTACTGACAAAGTGACACACTACAACATACCAGAGATGTCTTCAGTTTTATGAGAAAGAAACCTGCCAAAATTTTAAGCGTCCTACCATCCTACCCAAAAGGACAAAACCTACCAGTTTTGGTAGGAAAAGCCCAAAACGGCAACCCTGCTTCACTTGTTTATAATTTCACCATGGAAACGCATCAGCATAAATACATACATATGTACGTATGTCCGTATACTAATTTTAAGAATTACTTCAATATTACCTTCAAAGAATTTTTACTGCATTCGCATCTTATATCCACATATACATATGGACAGAAAGGAATACCTCATAAAGGAAACCACGTAATTAAATGAGAGAAATGTTTTATGAAACTGTTTTAAATTTTTATTTTTATTTTTTGTTTTTATTCGCCCAATATTTTTGAGCTTTTAGCTTCTTATTTAATATTCAATTCTAAAAAAACATTCGGCACGTATAAAAAAAATGATTTAATGTTTTCTTCTACATACGTACATATGTATGTATATCAGTGTAAATCTAGCTCCTGACGTGGTTATGTGAGCATAGTTTTGTAAGTGGCTCTTGCCACACACAATGCAACGTTCGTAATTCCTGTTCCTTTTAATTTGTTTATATGTATAAATGGATGTGGTCGAAAAACGAAAAAATTCACACAATTCAAAATTCAAAACTAGCTCACAGCACGCAATTGAATTTTTAATGAAAAATAGAAAATGCCAACTCGAAAAGAGTTAAAATCTATTCATCATTTCGCATTATAGTCGGTGTTCAAAAAAGAGAAATGTTTAACTCATTTCTACCTTATTTAATATGCCTTGATCAAAGGTATGTATCTTGCCTTACAAAAAAATATTAAATTTTAAATTTAAAGATAAGTTGCCGCTACGACACCATTTTTGTTTTATTTTAGCAGGTGGTAATGTCTATGCTCCTATATTACAGGACCATTCTAAAAAACTAATCAATTATTTTCTATCTATACTTTTGTTGTTTTAATATAAACACATATTCTCGAATTAAAATTTATTGTGATAATCCCTTATCTCTGGTTAATTATGTCAGATATAAAGAACTAATCCCATTTAAGAGAATTAATTTTGAACACAAATTTGTGTAAATTTGAACATTTGCTAATTTATTTACGACAAATAAGCGCTCGTCCTGTAGGAAATGTGCAAATTTGCGGAATTAAAATTTGCGTATGAAATGAGGTAAGTATAAGGCAAAAAAATAAATAAATTTTTACTCACACACCTAACCGCATAAACATTGCGTTGACATAGTAAATTCCGATACATGTAAATATTACCCATATTTACTTTAAAATACCCAAATATTTATGTACATGCACACAAATGGTGTACGTTATGGTGGTCCAAAACTATTTGTTACCAGCCACACTCCAAAAGTAAAGAATATCGGGAATACGGAGACGCGTATTTTTTATTTTAAAATTGGTTAACTTTTAATGGTAAAGTAACTTTTAATTTAAAGGTTGCTATGTAAATATATAAAATAACAAAAGCTTCACTTTGTTTTTGTAAAATAAAACACACCGTTAGACAGCAAACATAAAAGTTTCAAGTGAATTTTTATAAAGTTGGAATAATGAAAGGAACATTTTAAATGGAAAATAAAAATATAAATAAGTAAGTAAATTAAAAAAAGTTACTTCTTTGCATAACTTAAAAAATTTTCTGATTTTTTTCTATTTATGATTTCATGCAAGCTTTTAAAATTTTTTGTTAACCTGCGGCAAACGAAAGGGAAAGAGAAATGCATAAATTAAGATGTAATGAGTAGATTTTATTTTACTTAAGCCGCCGTTTTTAGCCGTTTTCAAGAAAAGCTGTTTTTTTCTAGGTTATCATGCTATTACAAAAGGCGAGTTGTTTGAAGTTTGTCTGCTAGGATGTTGGAAAAAATAAAAGCTTGCTTCGGTTGTCAACCTTGTTGCAAACAAATTTAGTGCTGTTGATATTTGGGAGAGTTCCATGAAACTCTTAGAAGAAAAAACGCTTCTTTTTGAAACTATTTATCAAAGAAAGACGAAAATTGTGGAAAACAATTAGGAAAGGAAACTTGCTGATGAAGTTCTTTTCGTAATCAAAAAGCCAACTGTGTCGCCCAGCAGCCGGATTCTAACTTTGGCTATCGCTAAAACATGCTAAAATGCGAAAGTTTTTCGCTAAAAATATTTTAGCCTAAATTGCTAATAGATAAAAATTCTAGTATACGCAAGTAGTGCTATGCAAAAAAAGAAGTTGGCAAAATTTGCTTGCATTGTTGGTGGGAAATAGCCCATTTTAATGGTGATTAATAGTGAAAATGGAGCTTAAAAATAGCAGCATCAATTTGGATTACATTTCATCTCTTGTGGCGTAACTATGGCTAATAGGGCTGTGCGATTATTCGATTACTCGAGCAAGTTGGTTAATCAATTATTCGGTTAATCAATTACTCGAGTAATCAAGATTTCCAATTAATCGAATAATTGAGTTATTTACTTTATGATTAATTAAAATTTTGAGTAATCAATTAATCGCACAGCCCTAATGGCTAAGTTACAAAAACATTCGCGCCGATTCGCAAAGATTATTGATGAACAGCATTCGTAAAAAGGCAAATATTTGAGAGAATCTACGGATTGCTATTTCGAAATTTTTTGCCCTAGGTGAATAGATCTTTGAACATTCTTTTCACGAATTAGTTTCGAAAACGTTCGTATTCCTTTCAGGAGGTTACCAACGATTTTTGGTAAATGTGCCACAAAGCAGCATTAGTATTCTGAGTATAAATAATATCGGTGGATTATTGGGAAATACTGAATCTTTAAGTGAAAGTGAATTGTTTTATGAAGACTAACTGCCTTATGAATCTCTCCTCACGGCATATCAGCATTGACATTTAGTATTTTTTTTTATTTAATTTAGCACTTGCGATAATGCCATAATTAATCGCTATATAAAACCATTTATGTACATATGAACATATTTCATTTACTATGTAGCTCACTTTAAAGGGGAGGAGGTTGAGTATGGTAAGAAAATAACTTTTGTCAAAACCAAGCAGTTTGGACAAAACAATGTTCGGAAAATTCTATCTTACGAAAGCTAAGTCATGTTTTTTACATTTTATTTACTGCATTTACACTTTTTTAACGTTACCATCTTTTTACATTAAAATAATGCAATATTTTAGCTGCTATTAATTTTGCACAGAAAAAGTTATCATTTGACCTAATGTGCAGCGCTCGCCCCTCGGCAGGCAATGGCAAACCTTCGAGTCTATTTCTGCCATGAAAAGCAGCTGCTCATAAAAATAAAATCGCTGTTTGGAGTCGGCGTGTCCCTCCACTTTGTGTGACAACATCAAGGCGCACGCCACAAATCGGAGGAGAAGCTCGGCCAAATACTAACCTATGTGTAAGCGGCAATTTATTATTATTACTTATTTCAATAGTGTTAATGACCTTTGTACCCCGATTTGTTCGTTATTTGAGGTATTTCCTCATCAGACTTCTTTTTTTCTAGACTTTTCGCAGGGATCGTGTCATCGATGTGCAAAGTCCAGTATTATTATTGGTTACGAAAAAATAGTTAATAAAGTTTTAAATGTAAACACCCTCCATTACTGCTGGAACCAATCGCCACTTTTGAACCGCTTCTGCACCGACCCCTAGGTAAGTAGCTACTCTATTAACCCGTGGTAGTGCACATGGTAGTGCAGAGTCGAACCAGTCGTACGCAGAATAGCGAAAAACTACGACAGAGGGCGCCCATAAATCACGCAAGTGACTACTTTAGTAACTCCCGGTAGTGCAGGGAGAGCCGATGGCGACTACCGCCTAGGACATTGCCTTGTAAAAGTAATCGATGAAATACACTGCAAGTAGTCGGTCGGTAATTGACGGTGTTTATCAGGTAGCTACCGATTCAGCAGTCCCATAGTTGCTCCCCCGTACTGCACAGCATGCACTATAATTAACTTTTTGTATGTTTCTCAATAGAAATGTTCTTATTTATTAAAAAAAATGTTTTTAACAATTTTATAGATATTCTATAAAAAAATTTTAAAATACTTGGAAAATTTTTGACTTCGGCGGAAACACTAAATATGATTTGATTTAAAAAAAAAAAAAAAAAAGTCCTTTTTTTTCCCTTTTTTTTAATTGGGGGGGGGGGGGTCACAACAAGAAAATTCCAATAATTTGATTTTCCTGTATATTTTTAGACCACCTTAGTGTTCTTACATACATACATTACACGCCAATGCAATGGCTGCCTGCGATTATTTTAAGCAAATACTATGTGAAAACAAATAAAATCCAATTAATTTACATTGTGTAATGTAATCGGTGTCTAAAAACACACAAAAGCGCAACAAATTCTCTACACAAATGCGAAAAACCACGCACTCACGTCTAAATTAATGGCGGTTGAGACACATTCGCTATGCACTGGAAGGGAAGGCGCATGCGATGACGTGAGTGGAAACTTTACACAAATGTCTGTACGAAAGTGTCAATATACATATGTAAATGTGATTGCAGTTTCACCAAATAGACGCCGTACAACAAAAATTCATAAACAAATGTGGGACTATGTATGAACGAGTGTTATATGTGTTTATATGCTGCCCGCCGGCAAATAGCTGCGGTTCTGAAGGGCGTTTTTCAACATTCTATGATATTGTGTGTTTATCGACCTTTCAAAATGGAGAGGTTTGCTATTCGTTGCTGAAATAATTTTCTCTTACAAAAGTGTGGGCTTATTTCGACGTCGCCTTTGCTATAGCAGCATTTCCTTATCGTTTAGTTTTACGTATCCAAAGAAGAATACTTCTTGCCAACAGGCGCACCAGCGAAAAAAACCTTCGACGGTGCACATGGTGCTCAACAAAAGCAAGGCAAAAATCGAAAAAATCGTTGTCTGAAATGTGAACGGGTTTGGTATTTTTGTACAGGTTATTAAACCACTAAAAATAATTAGGCAGAAATTTACCTATAAAATAAATTATATTCCGCCAGAAATATAATAAATTTGTGACACCAAAGGTTTACGACATCGTGCATGTAACTTTATTACAAATACATACATTGTCTATCAGTGATTTGTTCTGATTACATTCCTTTTAAATTACTAGACTCTTAAATAAACTTAGGAATGTTTTTACTCTTTACTTATTTCTGGCTAAATATGTACAATTTTTTCTTTTCTCTGATACTCATATTGATATACATATTTCAGTTACCTTATTCCCTTAATTAAAGTGAATTTGATTTTTTAAACATGTGAAAACAAGTCTACGTGCCGTTTAGAAGTAAAGCATTCTCAAAACCAATTCAATTGATACCCATACTGTAATATCTAAGTCATTAAACTTATTAAATAATTTTGATAAAATTTGTAACAGGTGGCATCCCGTTTCAAAAAAATAAAACTTTGCTGTACATCTACATGCCAAACCCTCACCTCACTTTTGAAAATGCAACGCACTATATATATATACCTATGTAAATGCCCGCCCATCCCAAAATTGCATTTTTTAAGTCCCGAACCCGCCCATCCCGACGTTTTTCAGAATTGTACCATGGGTCCCGTGGGTCCCGATATCTATCTCTATATTAAAAGTGCGTATTTTAAACATCATTTTTAAGGAAGATTTTGTGAATTTTTGGGGGTTGCTTTTTTATCGGGAGTGTCGGGAAAGGATGTTGGTCCCATCTCGCCCCCCATATTTTTACACATCTTCCCGATACCGCCCATCCAAGGAAAGTTTAAATCAGTACCGCGCCCATCTCTAGTATGAAAGTTATTCAAAAACAAATTGCATTTTTGAATTTAATGTCCTCAATTTTACTAAGAAGACAATTTTTCGCAACAGGGTTCAACATTTAGCCAAGGACAAGTTTGTACATTTGGTAATAAAGTATTTATATATTATTGAAGTTTAAACTGTAAATACATATTTACTTTGTGAAGGTATGTACTAGACAAAGTCAATGAAAGAAATCATTAGTGAGAGAATATTTTCTCACTTAGAATCTAAGACTTGATTAAAATAACTATAGCTACAAAATCGTGGACATTTATTTTTTTAAAAAGAGGTCTTACTATGTACATACGTGCACTCTATATTCAACATTTTATTGTTTCAATGTTCGTATTTGATTATTCTGTTTGTTGATTTTATCAGAAGAAATGGGACAATATATGTATGTACATATATGAATGTAATTTTCATTCATTTGTATTGCACTTTCGTTGTACTATGGTTTCATGGAAAAACTCAGAAACCACCACTGCAAAACGCCATCACCAAAACCATAAACTCACATTGCAGCTAAATCCTTTTATTGTTTGTTTATGTGTGTCCGTAAATACCTTAGCACGTAGCAAATGTGAACGTAGAATATTTTACACATTTATTTTTTAGTAATTTGATACCCCGCTTTTTCCATAATTCATATTTTGTTTTGTATTGCTTTCCATATTTGCATTTGTATAGTAAAATCTCTGGATTTTCGCTTTGTTTGTTTAATATGGTAATTTGTTTACCTACATTTGTTATTATTCCCGCTGTTATCCTTTGTTGTTTTGTCGCTGTTGTTATCATTCGAATTGGATCCCCAGGCGCGCATACACAATCAGATACAAACAGGCATTCTACGTAGTTAAGTATGCACATACATACATACATATATACCTACATATATACGTGTTCGTATGTGAGCACTGCTCTCGGCTTCAAACGCATTGTCAGCTTTAATATAATTATTTCTAGCGACTTTTTTCCCAATAACACCGTTTAAATATTCGCATTATTTTCCATTATTTGCATAGCTATAAAGGCAGCTACAGAAAAATTTGTATTTTTACATAGAAGTTCATGCAATGAGCTCAAATGTCACGCGAAATATTTTTCCCATGTATAGGTCGTTCCAGTGCCATTTTGTATACGAACCAGCATGAATGGGTTGAATATTTGTGCCCATAAATTGCATTATAAAAAATAAGACCTAAAAAGTGATACATTTTTCAGTTCCATCTTTAAACTTTTGGGAGAAAAGCTATAGTAAACCATAGCGATTGGTGTCTAAGCGAATTACATATTTCCCGCATAAACCAAGTACAGCGAACAGACACACGCACTTGTGTGTAAAAATAACTCGCTCGTTCTTCATTGGGTATGCATTTTTTATGCACTTCTCAACTGCCGCCGAACAAAGCTTACTAAACTAGTTAATTCACGAGGCTCTGTATGGCTTTCGGCCTACAGAGGTGGTACAAGAGTTACCATTGGTCACAGCGCCTACCCAATTTTCTAACTTGAATACATAACTGGTGCTCAACACTCCCGCTTGGCGCACACCCCCAAAAACTCTTACAGAGTTTTTAAGCGGTAAAGGCACAGCGCTATAAGCCGTAGGGACTCTGCACCAACCATGCAGAGGTGGTAACTGATGGTTATCATTGGCCCCGACGCCTACCCAGAATTTTTTTGCTTGAATAAATTTTTATGTAAATACATTGATCCTGGTCCTGCCCTCTCACTAAGTTAATCAATTGAAGAAATCATTTAATAAGCAAATTACATTACGTGAAACCCTTAAGAAGACCTCATACCGGTCTTAAGTTTTCATGACTTCTTACACTAAACCATCTATAAGGCGGTGAGATTTTAAGCTATTTTGAATTCGAATACGGTTTACAAAGATAGGTATTTTTACTTTTAAAGTAAATGAGAAGTTTTGTAATAATATTATTCATATATATGTATTAGACGTTTACGCCGTTACGTTACATCGGCGCGGTTGCGAGTTTTTTGGAAGCCGCTAAACACAAATATGAACAAAAACAAAAAAAAAAAAACATAGGAAACACGTTTTTCAATATGGGTAATCTGCTAATTTTCTCCATAGTAGTCAATTATCGTTATAGTTTCTTTCAATATTGTCATTTTTTTCGTGAACCTAATTTGCGGGTCTGCCAGGGTTCGGACCTCTACCACATTGTGTAGAACTACCACTCTTTTGAGCATCTACCACTTCTACCACACAAGGTCTGAAGGCTACCACATATTCGCGTTTTGGAGTAGTTTAATTTATGCTCGACATATATTTTATGTTTTTTAATTTTTGGAGCGAAAATTGTCCAACACTAAAAGCAATATGGTAACAAGAATGAGAGAATACAAGATTTCGCGTTCCCAGCGGCGAAAGGCTTTAAACATTTTTACAGATTTAAAAGTAAACAGAGCCGAATGGGAGGATAAAATAAAAATAAACTGTCAAAGAGTAGATAAATCTTCTTATTATTCAATTTTTCGACAGTAAAAGTGTTCCAATTGCCTTAGAATGCAAACTATATGATTTATAAGAACAATTAATCAAAAAATATTAAAAATCGGATATTTTTGAATGTGGAACGCACCACCCTTGTTCGCTAAATCGTGATGTGGTAAAAAGAAAAGAAAAGAAAAGCTGGCAGCACTCCGCAACGTTGGAGAAATCTCTCAAAGTAGGTTCGTAAAATATCTTTATAAGGAAGGAACTGCTTTACATTGTCAAGAAAAAAAATCCAAACCTCAACGCAGTTTTTAGCAGCTTAAAATTAGCATTTTATTACATGTACTAATATTTAAAAGTTTTTTTCTGGAGATTCTAATTGAAAAGTTTGCAATTTATGTGAAACTTTACACAATTTTTTTAATTTTTGTACAAAGTTTGAAACTCGGATTATATGGTGTTTTAGACAATAAGCTGTACTTTTGTCAAAAATTTATAAACCTTAAACAAAGCAAAGAAAAATAGTCAAAACTTGTTGAACTGTCGCGACTCTATTAATACGTATTATATTTTCTATTTCGTAGTACAAAAAAAAAGATAAATAACAAACTATAAAAAACTCAGATCTGCTACATTTTTTTCTAGATTCTACCACACAGAATTCTTTTTAAGTCCGATCACTGGTCACTGGGTTTCAAACTATGCCCAAAGTTGGTATGCATACGTGGTAATCAAACTCCAGGAAGACCTTGCTCCATCTTTCCGCAATTTTTTCTACACAGAGAAAAATCTCCCCTTTTTAGTTAAAAGTTTTTGTTTTGTATAAATATTTTCTCTTTTGCCTTAATCCGCAGAAAATTTATGTTTTCGGTGATCCTTAGCAAAATTTGCTTCTTTATATTTATTTTTATTTTACAAAAGTTTACTTAACAACTAAATAGTTATATAAACTAACAAATTAACGCAGCACTAGCATCGGAGGCTTTCGGCTGGCATGTAGCATAAAACTATTAGATACATCGAAGGAGGTCGGAATCTTTTAGGTACCCGTATATCCTTGTTATAATATCATCTGTGGGACTTTTAACAACCGAATAGGATTTGCATTTCTTAAGAAATAGTGTCTCTGGAATTGGAGTTCGGAGCAGGATATCAAAAGATCTATTAAGAAATTTTTAGTGATAAATTTAAATCGAAGTATAATATATATAGAGCTTACAAATTTCACTAAGTTTAGAGCAGTTCTTTTTATTTATTAAGAAGCATTTAATATCGTTAAAAGCTTTTAAATAACGATACTAGTTTTACTCGGAATAAAGGAGTTGTTTGAAAGGGCTTGTCGGGGATTTAGACTTCAGTCAAAACCTTTTCACATAGACCTTGTATCCAAGACAAAAATATTACAAGGTAAAACCACTGAGAGGCAGTCTGACGTTTTCAAGCAATATAATTTTAAAATCCAAAACTTAAACCACAGAACAAAAAGTATACCGAACAGTATACTGTTTATTCTGTGCTTTAACTCACACAGATATTCCCATTTACATTCTCAAACAACAGCGATTACCCCGCAAACATATTCTGAGCGCTCAGAATATATGAGTCGGAAAGGAGTCCTAGGTAAGTAAGAAATATGAGTTTCAAAAACAAACATTTTTTTACTCTTATATGAATCTTTTAGGAGTCATATATGATCCAAGTTATGAGCCAGCACTTTGTGCCAGTATAAAAACAATAACGACTAGAAATTTATATCTAAACTTGTTTATACAGATATGAAAAATAATTAGGAAGGAAAAATAAACAAAATTTAGCTGCAGCAACTGCTATTACATGAATGCTGCAATATATGAACATATGTATATATGTATGCCCAGAAGTTTGTATATAAATATGCAACAGTATTTGAAATGAATTCCTTGCTAACATGGCTCTAAAGTAAGTTCATTAAGAGAGTTGAAGAATAAAGCCAATAAGAGTCACAGAACAGCATACAAGGAGCTCCGAAAGTAGGCATTTATGAGGCCAATAAGAGTCATTTAAGAGCTTCAAAAAGAGTCCAAAATGAGCCGTATATGAGGCCAATAAGAGTCCAATATGACTCATATTGAGGCTCATTTGATGTATGAATTTAAGCTCATATAGGACGACCTTCGCAGGAAGGGAAACATCCTCATTTCGGACTCTTAAATGAGCTCATAATGAGCACAAAGGCTCCGAAATGGGACTCCTTAAAGACTCATTTATGACTCCAAATGTTTGCTGGGTATGAACAATTAAATATTTTTTTGTTTTCAATTTTATAGGATTTCAACCTGCTTGAAGACGTCAGAAAACAATCAAGGCCGACGAATTGAGAGAATGATTTTACCTTGCAATTTTTTATCATGGTTGCAACTATGCAAAACACGAAATTCCCTTAAAAACATTCTTTATTTCCAAAGCTTCATTAAAAATGAAAATTTCTTTAAAAAATTGACGAATATAAAATTGTTTTGTACGATAAATCATGCGAAAAGGTACATATCGTTGTTTAAAGTTAAAACCGCATATCAAGATAATGCATAACCAGTTATGTAGGGTTACCCTAATATAACAGGAGGGAGTAAGAACTGTCTTATTTCACAGCGATTCTCTCTTTTGTAAAACAAACTAATTTCAGACTAGTTATTTATTAACATATATCAGTATTTGGTATCATTTTACAAACATACTGCTTTTCAGAAAATAAAATGAGGAAATGGGTTCGTCTGTATGCTACGATGTCTTACTTTAGTATACCCGCGAATATAATACAGCTGTGTAAAAAGACGTTGCGCAATGCCACCAGCTCCATCAGAATTGGACCTCTCCGACCTATTCGAAATCAAGCGAGGTTTCAGGTCTCGCTATCGTGAGATTTGTTTAGTCAAATTCTGGAGAAGATAATAAGAGCTGAGGAAATATATCCCTCAAATATAGTTATTTACAAGAGCATGCAATGCTAGCCTATTCTGATGTTATCGGCATCATGGGAACAATAAACCCAAAGTCAGCTCTTCATGAAATTAGATGACTAAGCGAAGCCCGTCGGTCTGGTAGTGAACCGGGACAAAACCAGCCTTAGCACTTGCCTTACGGTTGCCAGTTATAATTTTGAAGACCTTTTATTTAGGAATCAGCGTTGACGTCGACAATAACGAAAGGTTTGAAATATAACGGAAAATCACTCCTGCCAACAAGTGCACCTTTGGACTACGTAGAAAATTGAGAACTAAAATCGACTCTCGTCCTTTAAAACCCAAACATTTAATGTCACTCATCTTGAGTACCGCAGGCGATGGAACAATGGGCTGTAGGAACTCTACGGTGGAGTAAAGTACAGCTGCTCTGTTAGTTAACTGTGTCGTATAAATGGATGGAAAAGCTCCAGCACTGAAGTGTTCCTTTATTGAACTTGGCTTAGGCGGGTAAAACGCCGATCAAGAAGAAGTTCAGTCTAGCGTAATTCAAATTTTTCTATCTTTACCATGAAACTCGTTCTAAGAGTTTTTAATTGGAACCTTTGGCGTATATTTATGTTAAACGTTACTGCAGAGCCCCACAATTGTAATCCAGATGTCAAAACTGGTTTAAAAACAAATGAATAGAGTAGATCTTATTCATAGAGTGATACTTGAGATTTTGATTTCAGCACCCAGTGTAAATTTCTGATCATCATTTTCATTGCTTTTCGTTTAGTGAAAATATGAGTTTTTCACGCAAGCTTGCTGTTGAGGTTCATGCCTAAGTATTTTGACTCATCACGTTATTGAGTTTAACTGGCGAGCAGGTTTCATGTTTCAGCCTTTGGGTTCTTTTGTTTAGGCCATTTTGGAGCTTAAGCAAAGCCAGTTGTGGAAGGGTGTCCACAGCGAGAACCGCAGTATCGTCTGCAAATGTGCCAACTATTGCTCCTTCGGATGCTGGTAAATCGTAAGTGTAGTGCAAGTATAGCAGATATAGGATGCGACCCATGACACTGCCTCGAGGTAAACCAGCTCAACTTTCTTAGAGTTCAGACTGCTCTTCGCCTTGCTAAATAAAGAGAAATCGATTTGATCGCCTTGCTTTGGTGAAAAAGCACATTCTTCTTGCAGTCACTTTTGCTTCAAATCATTATAGAATAGGTCCAATAGATCGGAATAAGCAGTCATTGTTTTATTGTTTTGTAGGTAATCTAGCTGGATAAAATCTGGACACTTCTTAACCTTCGCAACAGATACTAAAGGGCATCCATAGTATTTATCAAGGCTTCCATAGGTTTTGGCGTTATTTTTCCCGTTTTTTTAAACACAAATTACTAAATGGTGCTGAATCAAACTGAACGGAAAGTTGGCGGCAACTTGTATGATTTATCCATCTTTAATACTACTTATAATTTCAGTTATAAAAATGTAGGATTTTTATAGCAACTTTAAAGGTTACGATGTTTTATTGACATATGTATTAAGCTATGTGTAAAAAGCTAAACAAATATGAATACAGAAGAATTTCATATATCAGGCATATATAAATATGCTTACGTTGTCCACACATATTGAATATATTGCATTTATTCCCGCGTATGTTTTTATAAGACCACATTTTTTACAAGATTATTAAGTGGTAAGTGCGAGATCCAATGATGAAAAAATTTGTGTGGCACACGTATATTTAAATCAACCACAGCCCGAGGCAACAACTTCACAACAACCGACCGCGCAACATGCGTCAATAATTTTTTAAGCGTTACTTATTTGCCTTTTTTGCACAGCAGCACTTTGCTTTTGACCGCAGATGAAAATTCCATAAACAGACAATAAAAATGTAGTAACGCAATTCTTTTCACCTCCTCACGTTCCTCCCGCGGGGCACACATAACACCAAAGCATTAATAAAAAACGCATTCATAACAAAGTTGCACAAAAACATGGTGTATCTATCTACAACAGCAATACCTTTTTAATTTTTTGTGAAGCCAGCCTCACCGCAATTGACTCTGGGGAGCGACGGATGCCGTGACAACTAAATTATTAATACAAAATGGACTCAGTTCCAAAAAAGGAACAAATGCACGTGCATAGATACACATATATAAAAAAAACTTTTGAAAACACACACCTACATTCAATCATGAGCGCCCTGCAGGGAAAGCCACTAGTTTTGAACTACGAGGCATCAATTGTCTGGCTTTGCATGAGCACCTACCCATATTAATACTAGTAAGATCATATCATTCCTCGGGCTAGAAATAAGTATGTATGTCATTTTACTCGCAGCGCACAGTGGGACAAAAAAGGTTGCTGTGGACAGATCAATTTTGAGAGCCCAAATATCAACCGATTTCAAGTTTTTTTTAAAAGCACTTTTTAAAAAAGCTCTAGTTTTTTTATTTATTTTTGTTTAAAATTACTTTCGATATATTAAAGAGGCATGGTATCTCATATACAAACTGGAGTTTTCACACAACATATCATCATCATTCATATTCATCGTAGAGTGCTGAAACTTAGTATAAATATAAGCTGTGTTAGCTATTAGTCGAACAAAAGGAATGTTTACTAAGAATAACATAAGAATAAATTTGGTCTTTAATAACTCTAATTTCAATTGCATTTCTGCTAGTATACAAAAATTGCTTCCCACAGGTTTGTATCTACGGGAAGGCATTGGTGTTATTATAGAGCTAAAAATAATTTATCTCAAATTGAGAATAAGCAATATTAAAACAAGTAAATTTAAGAATGGTTTTTAAGACAAGCAAAAAAAAAGAAAAATCGACCCTTGTACCACCTTACGGCTAAATTTTTTATGGAGGTATTTCTTTCTATTTAAATATGTAGTAATTAACAAACAGGAGGGATTTTAAAAATATCTGGTCTCCTACACCACCTATCGTGCAAACTTTTTGTAGAGTTATTGCTTTTCTTTTAAGTAATATGCGTTCCAAATATGAATCATATCGGACCATAAATACGGGGTTTTAAATATCTCAACACCTGTGCCACCTAGCGGATTAATTCATCTTTCATATTACATTGTCATTGGGTTCTGAGCTAAGTTTGAATTTCAAGTCTCCAGCTCAACGGGAAGTTGGTTAAATATTGACTGCAAGATTTGATTGCACAAAGGCGAAACATAACATAGGTTGTAAAAAAATTAATTTATTTTGGAAAAGAGATAAAGTATCGGTATTTTTGTGTAATATGTGTAAACCGCATTATTTCTAATAAAAGTAAAAAACTGACAACAACATCGGTTCATTAAGAACACTGATAATATCTAATTTTAAATTTTGTCCCATCACTGGTTGTCGAAAGGTAATTTTCCGCCTAATCAACGCTCTTAAACGACCAGCTCTTTCCTATTTGAGCATATCAAGCAGCATTTGATAGTCTATTGTAATTTTTCAATCATTTAAATAAACTGAATAAAAAACGAAGAAAGCATATTTACAAATATGTTAGTGCATTTCTAAGCTTTTAAAATTGCTTCGTTCTTACTTATTTTTTCGGCCCAGCTCATAGCAGTTAATTAACTGGTATTTTTACTGACTGGTTTGGCTTTTCACTGCAGGGCGCATACACATCTGCATCTACACGTGAACGTATATATGTATATACATGTTGTATGTACATATGTATATATTATATAGATGCGTACATACGAATGTACATATGTATGTAGTGTACTCGTTTGCATAAATTTGGTTATATTGTTGGCTGCTATATGTTATAGTGTACATACATACCTACGTACGTGTGTAAGGATATGTAACGCCACCGCTGCTGCTCGCACTTTCAAATTCCACAGTTTGCTTTATGCGCTTGGGTCCAGCCACTCAAACACGTGTCCACTTCGAATAGCAAATTTTCAACATGGAAATGCATAAAAAATTTCGCACCAAAAAGTATTTTCACAAAATTTCGCATACAATTTTAATCTCTTACTGTTGCTGCTGGTGCTCTTCCTGTTGAATTCTAGTACCATTTTTTGGATACAAATTCAATGCAAAATGTTGCGTTATATAGTATTTTGAATTCCTTTTATGCCAATGTTGCTTTAAATAAATAAGTTCAGTATATCATCACTACCCTGGAATGGTTTCTTTAAGTAAAGTTGTTTTGTTTTTTGATTCACACTTTTCTTACAATGTTGATAAGTTAAAAAAATCTGAAAATACTTTATGGTTTTCGTTTATCATCGGAAACCGAACATTAGCTTCGTTTTTTTGTAAACAAGCGGGAAAAACCTTCAGCTCGAGTAAAGTTTTCTTTTAGCTACTTGAGCAACCCTGTTTGTATCTGGCAAGAATTTTGTTTAAATTCTACAGAATTTTTCCTTTTAACTAATACCCACATTGTTACTCTACAAAGAACCAAATATTTAAAATTTTTTTTTTAATCAATCATATCCTGGAAATTTCAAAGTCTTTAAAAAAAAAATCCTGACGTCAGAGAAAAAACTTAAGAACGCAGTTACACTAAATTTGGCTTCTAGTTTTGTGAATATATATGAAGTTAGATAAGGATAATTCAATAGTGAAGCATGTCACACCCGTGACAGCTACGGGTGGGGTAGTTGTCAGAGGTAGGTTTACAGGGTTGATAAGCTTTATATGTTTGTTGAGGTAGACGGAGGGGAGGAGGAGGGAAGCGCGAACTCGTCTATTACTTATATACCATTGTGGTCAGCTGATGAAGGTAAGTGACATTTTGACCAGTTTTGTGTTTTTCTCTTGTTTATCTAATGTTTAGAGTTTTTTCTTAATTCTAGCACTTTACATAGAACCACATAAATCCACATTTCAAACTTCGTACAAAAATTATACAAATTCAACAAATTTAACATCTACACCCAAAAATTTTTAGGAAAATTCTAGGTATGCAGTTTTATAGCTCATTAAATTTAAGTAAGTAAAAGTTAAAATTTGAAGACGCTAAAAAAATCGCGTTAATTTTTAATAATTTTATTGGCTGACAGTGGCAGTAGGCAATGGGGTATAGTCGTTGTGCTGAGTATGCAGTTACAGTTGCACGGCTATACTCAATCCCGCCTCCTGCGTCCTCGTACGCGCACTCTGGGCAACGTGAGCAACCCATGTGCGAGATGCGGTAACCAATCCGAGCGGAGCCATGGGTCACGGCAGAAAGAGAGGGAGCTTCGGCAGGGCCACTCCGACTTAATCGGTTTAAGGGCCCACTGAAGTCTGCAGCGTTTGTTCTCCAGTAGGTGCGGCTGCAAGCGGGTGTCTGTCTTGGGGCAAGCGGCTCGCTATATAAACGTGTATTTGGTTGCGAAACCACCCCCGTCCCAGAAATGGGTTTTGCGAGGGGTTTGGGACCTGCCACGTAAAAGCATGGACAATGACAACATCCGATGAGGCGGCTCTTGTTGTATTCGAGAGAAAGATTTTGCGGAAGATTTACGGGCCTTTACGCGTTGGCGACGGAGAGTACCGCAGACGATGGAACGATGAGCTGTATGAGCTTTACAACGACATGGACATAGTGCAGCGAATTATAATACAGCGGCTCCGCTGGCTTGGTCATGTCCTTCGGATGGACACCGACGCTCCAGCTCTGAAAGTATTCCATTCGGAACCCGCTTGTGGTATAGAAAAGAGCAATGCCCCCACTGAGATGGAAATACCAGGTGGAGAAGGACTTGGCTTCACTTGGCATTTCCAATTGGCGCCAGTTGGCACTGAAAAGAAACGACTGGTGCGCTTTGCTGAACTCGGCCAAAATCGCTTTGTTTGTATTCGTGGTTCTTTGTTTCATAGTTTCCGTAAAATATATCTGCTCCAAAAAAAAGGTTCTTTTTTTTTTGTCCAACTTGTGACAGAGGAAGTAACTCAGATTTTTTCCATATAAAAATAAGCTGGAATTTTTTTCTAATTTTGTATTTTGTATTAGTCAATTAGGTGTAGCTTTATCAAAATGTAGATTTGTTGAGTATTTTATAGTTGAATTTAAACAAGAAAGAACATTTTTTCTGTGCAAATGTCCCACCCATGACGGTGAAATCGCCCCAATGATAGTCAGCAAATTATTTATCAAAACAGTTTTTGAACAATTCTATGTCATAATGTGATTTGACTTTATATTTTCAATTTGAGGCTAATGATGAGCCACAACCAGATGCTACGGGATCATCAAGCAATGGTGGTTGCTTTGTCTGCTACCGAGAGACCAAAAAGAAGAGCCGCTCGAAAAAAACGCGTATAATGCAGCGTCAGACATGCAAGAAGCTTATATCCGCAGAGCATTACCTCCGACAAATGAGGCGCCAAGAGCTTAACTTCAAAAAAGCGCAAAGTATGCCAATAAGTTATTGTTTCTTTTATTATATTAGATTTTTTTTCACAAAGTACGGATGCTGCATATATTCGTGTAAGATCCATTGTATCTCGGTATATGTGACCTGGTCTACGGAAAGGGGGCTTAGGTGTCAAAAAATCAATTTTCACTTTTTGGTTGATTCGGATGGAAGATGAGATGCTTTTACACGTGGTGAAAAGCAGAAAAACCTAACTTGCTTAGAAGTGTACTAAAAATGTAGAGAAAGAAGAGTAAAAATACGACAAAATATAATTTATTGGTAATGAATGTTCCACACTAGCAACTTACACGATGAACTATAATAATATTCCGACCAACAAGAACACTTACTGGACCAACAACAACACTTACTGGACCAACAACAACACTTACTGGACGTCCGGCGCGGAGAACAATTAACGAGATAATGAGAAACTGACGAAACGAGTTGCTTACTTTTAACAGCTTTTTCACAGAAAACTAGTTTTCGCACGTAAGCTCCCTTTTCGTAGACCAGGTCACATATATTTATTTATAAAATCCTTTATACAAAAAAACAAACAATGTTAACAAAAACTTACGAAAACCAATCAATAAATTAATTATTCTCTTATTTACTGAAAAATTGCATAAATTTGATAACTGAGCTGAAAGCATTTTTACATTTGATAAAAAAACTCGCTAAGTTATTAACAACTGAAAATCGAAATACCTAACCGAGTAGATACCATCTAAGCGAAGACTAGATATGGGCAGTGTTTATAAAAGTACCAGACACGTTTTTTTCCAAATATGCCACTCGGTGTTACGTGGACTGCGAATTAACAACACTGTAGGCTATCAAGAAAGTTATAGTACCCTGTACACCAGCGCGCTCGGCTACGCTGGCCACCACATATCAAAAATGCTGTATTACAAATAATTTTGGGAAGCAAGATACTGACGCAAATCCATATAATCTTATATATTAAAAAAAAGTATTTAAAAAGAACCATTGTTATAATTTTAATGCTTGCAAATTATGAATATTTGTCCTATTTTATAGGCGAGTTTTAGTACTTCTTTAAGCGTTTTTTTAATTCTCACCGCTTCACATATAAATACATACATACATATGTATATTCTTCATTCACATAAGCGCATTGACTTTTAAAACATCCTTTTGACTAAGCTTATAGCTGTATTAAAAAAAAACATACACATTTCTTATGCAGACACACCACCATTTCCTACCGATTCACCCTAACAATAAACGCCTTGACATCATTTGGATTTGAGTGAAGTTAATTCATAGAGAGCAATCATCACATTTATATATGCATATACAGGCATACATACGTATATACTATTATGTACATGAATACATCTACACAATCTGTCTTCATACCTAAATTACAGTGATGAACTTGATTTCGCCTCCTGCTCTTATAATCTGCTCAGCAGGCTGGATTTGACATCACATGACTTTTGAAATATTCAAAGCAAGGTTCAGCGTAAATCAATATACGGCAGTAAATATGTCAATCGATCAATCAATCATCGCTAGCGTCTTTCAAGCTCATTTAATTTTTAATCTATTTAAATTTTAAAATATTGAGTTCGTCAACCTTTTGTGCCACAAAATACGTAGTTAAGTGAGTATTAAATTCGTAAAACTGGCAAATAAAAAATCTGTCTACATACTATCTAAATTAACAGCATCATTGCCAAGTATTGTGTTGAGTTCAATGTTTGAAAAATCGAAAAGTGAATTTTACACAGATTAGGGGCCAAGTTTTTGCGCTATTTTCTGTATTCCTATATGTATATTTCATCTCATCTTTCACCTTTTTAACCGACTTCCACAAAAGGAAGTTTTTTTATGTATATTACCGCATAACTTTGGACCACGTCAACCGATTTCGATAATTCTTTTTGCATCGGAAAGGTAGTGTCTCAAAGGTGATCCCATACTAGTCTAATAATAAAAACATAACATAATAATATTCTGTGTAAAAATGGCGAACAAATTATATACCAAAAATGACGTTTGACCCTCCCAATTTCCCCAAAAAAAAACAATATTATATTTGAAGAAAACACAAAATTTTGTAAATGAAAAGTGAACTTGGTTCAGAAAAATTATAATACAGTGATTTTTATTTTAAAATATGTGAGGGTCAAACGTCATTTTCCGTATATAGTTTGTTGACCATTTTTGCTTAGAATCGAAAGTAGAATTCGAATATGCCATACAGTTTTTTCAAAATTAAATTACTCCTAATGTGCATATACAAATGTATGTACTATATCTCAAACACTATTACCAGTTAGCAAAAATGAATCTGAGGAAAACAAGTCTTCAATGATTTTAATAAACTACAGCTATATTTAGGAGGAAAATGTTCTCTTCTTTGTTTACTTTTGTCAAGGTAACCATTAATCGTGTCATTTTTTTTTTTAGAACCAACGGAAAGTTAGGTTACAGCTATCGAAAATCAAATCTTTTATATGCTTAAACAGGATACATACAAACGGATTTGTGTAATAAATGTGTATTCATACAATCGTTAGTAGTTTCACCTTACTGGAATTTTTCGTACTTTACAATTTAACTCTATATACAGACAAAAAGCAATGGGTTTAAAGTATTCTCGTAATTGATAAAAATTAAAAATAAACTGATAGAAAATATACATGTCCATACATGTGTACTCATTGCCAAAATTTAATTTTTTATACGACACTTTGGCCACCTTTGTGCAAAAACTTCTCTTTGTTATTAAAGTTGCGATACGTACGAACGCAGGAAAATGCAAAAATTAAAAATTTTCACAGCAAATACACACAAGAATATTTTACCAAGCCACATTTTACTGTTGGTTAAAGCTTTCGTGGTGAAAAATGTCTAGTCTTCCTAGAAATGTTGTGATTTTAATTGAAATTCTCTTCGAAAGAAAATATTTATTTTAATTTATTACACAAATGTTCGATGTTTGCTTTTAATTTAATGTCGTTTATGTGCAACTACATATGGCTATACATACGGAAAAGAACTTTATTAGAAATTTTGATTTTAGGTAAATTAAATTATTTGATTAGAAAAATTCCATGAAACAGAGATGTATTTTAAGTTATTTCTCCCACGCTGCCAGGTTACGTAAAAACTATTTTTTGTTTCTTATTCATAAAAAAGAAAGAAATAATGCGATCCCTATTCTTCAGTAGGTTTGGAATTAAAAACGACAAAAAAGGGCGAAATTCAATTGAAAATTCCTGTTTTAATATCTTCGTCTGGTTTAGTTTCAGAACTGTTCAAAAGTTTATTTATCTATTTACTTTTTAGATTGCCGAAAAAATCCCTATAACTAAAAAAAAAAATGTTTCCGCGCTTTAGGAGCTCCCTCTGGCAATCGGCAGCTTTTTAATAAGTCGTCGAATGTTATTTAAGGCCCATCAATTAAGTAATTGTGAAGTGTTTGGGGGTGTTATATCACGGGCAAAACTAAGTAAATACTTCTCCACCATCATTAGAAAAAAAAGCAACCTTTTTTATTAATCTTAAGATTTCTATGGTGAAGTTTCTGTGCAAATGCTTCGGTTTTTAATTAACACAAGCCTGTGATAATTTTCCCCTTAAAGAAACTAATCAGCAACTTAGGTAGGTATTAGGTAAAAAGCTACGAAAGAAATCATACAAAAACACAAAACATCTTTTTATAAACATATGAGATTAACACACAACTTTTTTTGGCTCCGAGTACTAAATTTTATGAATTTTGGAGAAAATGAACAGGCACATTTGTTCTATTTCTAAAGAGGTTCCCATTTCTTCATTTTAAAAATGACAAAAGGAAAACATTTACAATACCTGCATACTAAATTATATGCACGATATGTATTTGTACTAAAACTTTCAATTTTACCTACATTTTATAGAACAAAAGCTGATTAGGCTCGCTTCCTAGGTCCTTTTTAAAAAAAGCACTCGAAAAATTTTATACTCACAAAATTATGTAGAATTTCCAAGCAAACTATTTTATACATTTCAAAAGATTTATAAAAATCTAAAGCAATGCTTGACCACAGATACGGTATTGGTCATATCTATAGCACGCCATTTCAAAGTGATATTGTATACCACTTATATTTATGTATTTATTTTTAAGAATTTTCATTTAAAATAAAGTTCTTTCTCTAACAAAACCCATATAAATCCAAGTTTAACAATTTGTAGAAAACTACAAAAAAGTGCAACAAATTTTCACCTAAATTTCAAACTTTTTTCTCGGAATTGCTAGAATTTTTCTGAATACACAGTTTTATAGCCCGAACAATTTTAATTGCACGTTTCAAATGGCTAAAAGCTACCGTTGATTTTTTAGAATTTTTTCCGCCAAAGGTGTTGCGGTTTTCTTCCATATACAAATAAATTGAGGTTATTCATTTTTTGTAGTTTTTTACAAATTGTTAAACTTGGGTATATATGGGGTTGGTCTGAGAATGAACTATATTTTAATTGAAAATTCTTAAAAATAAGTAAATAAACATAAGTGGCACACAATATCACTTTGAAATGGTGTGCTTTAGATATGACCGATACTTTATATTCAAAAACTGCGCATTAATCAGATTGGCCTCTAATATTTATGCGCACAAGTGGAAAAATTAATTTAAATTACTTGCGACAAAATCAAAATTTTGTTTACAAATTTATTTTTTTCGCATTGTTCCTACTTTAAGCTCGTGTCATCATTTCAAATATGCATTTTTATCAACAAATTTTTTTTGGGTTTGGGTTAGCTGTATATTTTGCTATGTATCTGCGTAATTTTTCAGAATTCATTAACCCGTTTTTACTACTTTTGGCCGCTGTAATCCCACTGTGCGATGTATGTATATGCTACCTAATGCTTCTATAGACTATCATGATGCTAAAGTAACTATAAGTAATCGTTAGATGTAAAACAAATAACGTGAGACTATCAATGCGAATGATTTAGAAATTGGTGCTAAAGATATGATTACCGACGGTAACTTTTTCACAGAGCAATGCTGGGAGGAGACCTCGTCTCACTACTATCAAGTTTCTTAGTAAATATCTCTACATACAGCAGACCAATCAATTACTTTGCCACAGTCACTTTTCCGCAATGAATTTTCAAAACTGAAAACTTTGTATCGCACCCCGTTAAGTATATATACATATTTACATACACAAAATTCTAAGGGACAGATTACAAATGATCGCCTAGCAGGCCCATTCTGCTTTTTACTGAACCTTTTGTAACCGGGAAATTTTGTTACCAATCACTGACACCACTTCTT
>NW_023458555.1:41548973-41550318 GCF_013731165.1 Rhagoletis pomonella | reverse complement strand
AGCTGTATTCGCATTTCTGGGGTGGCATCCAATTTCGACCTCAATTTGTTTTTCGTATAATTGTAAGCTGAAAACAATGTTTCATAACCGTACGTTGTGAAAGAAGGAAGCAAAGATAAGATAGGCTTCTTAGCTACTTTATGGTATCCACTCCTAACACTACCCCAAAACTCATTCAGAGACACAGACTGAAATGTGTGTTTCAATGTCGAAGAACTCTGAAGATCTATGAATGATTTGTAAAATAATCTGACAAAGATTTCAGCAGATTTACCAAGTGCCCAGTTATGACATTTCAAATTTCATTTGGTAATTCAATGATTTTCTTTTTCACACAGGTAATCCAGAAATTTAGTTTTCTTTTAAAGGATTATCATTTGTCTCTCGCCAAAAATATATGTGTATATCGTCGATGTTTTTGCAAAACCCCATTGTGGCAAAAATGAGATTTGGTAATCCTGGACTCCAGGCATCGAGATTTATACATAAAGGTCATAAAATCGAGAAAATACCACCTACCACGGCAATGTCTTCAAAGAAAATCCGTTTTCGCTCTCCCGTAAAATTTGAGGTCCGTAAGATAGGCCGTTTTGCAAATACATCGACAATATAATATATGTATGTTTATATATACATACATATATAATAACCTTCACATCAAATTTTTATACGATTCCTGCATTGGTAAAATGATAAGTATTAGTAAAAACAAGGATTATTGCGTTTAAAAAGTAAAATATAAAAATGTGTATATCTCGAAAAAAGGATCAGCTACGATTTTGATCTCGATGGATTTTGAACCTACAAATGAGGTAGAAAAGGCTGTGAAAGTCGATTTTAGACACTCTTTCATCGTACAGTGCGAACGTCTATTTATATAAATGGGCATACGTACATACATACAAATGCACTTTATAAATAAACAAGTATTGAAAAAAGCACTACTGGCCCACAAACGCAATTTTCATGTTTGAAAATAATGAATAGTCTTCTTTTCTTTGTGCTTTCTCGCATTTTTTTCGCACTTTCATATAATTTTATTTTTCTTATTTGACATATTTTTAGCGCCTGCTGTGTAATCGACCTAACGATGACAATGCCAACAATATTAACAACAACAGTGTTGTTACCAACCTCCAATATTTTATCATTTCATTCAAAGGAATAATAAGAAAATCTCAGTAATAAGGAATTGAAATTGTCACAGAAACGAAAATGTGAATAAGTTGGTTAGGAAAAGAAAATTGTCCAGAAGCAAAAATTGTCTGATGTCTACAAAGACCATTACATAAATATCTTATATAAAGAAGACGGAAATAAAATATTTGAAAGAAACACGCAAAAA
>NW_023458555.1:41522629-41548873 GCF_013731165.1 Rhagoletis pomonella | reverse complement strand
CGATTTCGCCCATTTTCAATACCAACCTACCTTGGATTAAGGGAAACCTACATACCAAATTTCGTTGAGATATCTCAATTTATGCTCGAGTTATCGTGTACACGGACGGACGGACAGACGGACAGACGGACGGACAGACAGACATGGCTTAAGTGCGCTCGGGTATAATGAAGACTTAGACTGCGTTATAAATCAAAAAATTTGTATGTAAATGTCAGCTTATAGAACTCATTAAATTTATTTTATGAATAAGGCCAATATTCTTTAACATATACATATGTATTTACATACATATATTCTTAATTTTGCATAGATAGAAATTATTATTCCAGATGGGATACTACCACTTTTTAATAAAGCTATGGATTTTGTTAATATTAAATTAATTTTCCCTTATTCACCTTCAGTCGTAACTCTTGTTTCGTGCAAACTTTAGTTTTAGATTTTCAGATTTTAATTGCTGTGAAACGTTTCTTTCTAATTTGGCTTTTTCGCTTGCAGCCATTCGTGATTCGATGAAACTGCATTAAAACAGAAAATTTAATTATAGCTATTTTGCTCATAATTAACAAGCATACATATGTACACATGTATGCAGTGTTGCCAACTTTTGAATTTCAAAAAGCACCAAACCTTGGAAAAAAGAGAGTTTTACCGTACTAAAAGCACTAAATTTTTTTTTTAATCAAAGGATACTCCTTTTTCATAACAGTTTGCGGTAAACAAAAGGAAAAAAATAAACACTATTTACATGTATAAATAAATACCAGAGAGCTGCATGGATACACTCAAATTACATTTTAAGTCACTCGCTTTCTTTTCACATCTGCACACATTCGCACTCATTTATTTCCAAACATATCGTGCGATATCATTGAAAAACATTGGCGGTTGAGTGAGTAATTCACACTATCAAGTGCTCGATTCAAACAACAAGTGCAAAGAAAAAACATTTGTAAAGACAATTCTTGTTAATTTTTTTGGTTTCCTAACTGCTTATTATAATGCAAAAATATCAACTGATTAAGGGCATCATCATTTGACAAAAGGTGGCATCTTTTGTCAGAAATAACATTTCCAGCAGAAGAAAAAACTCTTTCTGACGATGCGCTAGTTGAAGGAGCCTCGTATTACTCTACGACTGAGTTTATGCAGCAGCGGCATTTCGCATTTGTGTACCTTGCACCAATTAATTATATTGAAGTCCGTATGAAAATATACCTCAATATTTTCATATCGCCGCAGCTCTGCAGTAGCTTTATCAGTTCGGCTCACAAAGGTAGGTTGTTTAAGAAGACCTGAAAAGAGCTCAAAGTTGTCTGAAGGGAACAAAGGTGTATCCGCAATTTGTGGTAATAAGGTCATAATTTGTAAACATTTCTCTTTTGTGTACATTTGCTCAGAGTCGGTAAAGTTCTTGAGCTCTTTTGCTGGCGGATATAAAAAAGCACAATTTTGTGCAAATCTGTTAGTTTTCAACAGCAACTGTTTTTAAATAATAAAGCAACTTATTTTTCAAGTCCCTTATAAAGCCGATGTCTTCTGAGGTATCATTGCATTTCTTTTGTAGACTAATTATATAAATGTACGTCAGGTGCATAACTAAATAATTTAGTAAAACTAATATATTTAAAAAAATACTTCATCAAAAAAGGGGATTTCAAAATTGTCGTATTCTCTACTAATTGTTTGAAGTCAATGGGTGTCATTCGATTGCTCGACTTGCTGTTCACTCGCTTGACTTAATTCGGAAAGAGTATATCAATGCCATATTTGAAATCAAATGAGTACACTGCAGCTAAACATTGATTTCAAAACTAACTATGAATCTCACTGCTTGTACGGTATTTCTCACTAACCTTATAGAGTTCACAGCAATGAGTTCATACTGTTTAGATGGAAGTGAGTAAACTAATGCTGTTGTCTGATAAATACCCACTCATGCTTACGAAGTAATACCGAAGTACTGCACATTGAAACTGGTACATCTGGAGAAAAAACAATCGAATCGCAACAAACGAAATTAAATTTTAAAGGGGAAGAGTAATACTTAATGATACCCTAAGTAGAAATGAGCGAAAAAATTTGTTGTTTTATAATATAACTACAAATATTGCGAAAAACCGTGTTTTTACACTTAGAGGTTAGGATATCTCAAAATTCTGACATGGTAGAGAAGTTCTGCAGCCAGTTTTGGATTCAGCACCGAAAAATCTACAAAAACCGATGCACTCAGGTGGCAAAAAGAGATAAAATTTTTCGAACTGTGTAATCAATCAATAATCAAGAAAATAAAGAAATAAATACTTAACTTATCTGCGTGCTAGCATTTTCAACGCGAATACAATTTTACAAGAACGCAAGAACGTGGGTTTGCAACTTCATCTTTTTATCAATCATGGTTTGCATTTTAGTGCATTTAAATTTGTAGATTCTTGTAAATTCAGAAATTTTAGTTTAAAAAAAGCACTAAAAAGGGCACTAGGCACTAAACCATTTTGTTTGGAGTTTTAATTTTCAAAAAGCACTAAATCTAGTGCTTAAAGCACTAAGTTGGCAACTATGCATGTATGTATTTTGCATGATTGCATTATTATTTAATTTAATATTTTGTGATATGGTTGACTATAAAGAGGAATGGAGCTAGCATTTTTTAAACCATTCAACGTTTAACGAAGGGAACCTAAGGTAATTAACTAAAATTTAAACTGAAATTGTACCAGCAATTAAAACAGAAGTGATTTGAAAATTTTCATTACGCTTGAGTTGTATGCTTCACTTTAACCAGGGGCGAACGCAGAAATTTTTTCCGGGGGAAGGGCAAGTTTCAAGTGACTGGGAATTTTTTTGGTTGAAGGTATTTCACATATTTTCCATACAAAGTACGTTCGACAATTTTCTTTTATATATGTATGTACATACAGGACACCGCCAGCAAAAAAAAATACCAAAAATCAAAAAGGACTTTTTAGCAGCTTAAAACTTGCACTTCATTAGACAAAAATTAAATGGGCTTCAAAACTGCATACCAACATTTTTTCTAAAGATTCTGATTAACTTAACCAACAGGAGTTTAACTTTGAATTTATATTCAGAGTCACATAGTTCAATAGTTAAATTCATATCGCCTGAAAATATACAAATTCTAAATGTCAATACTTTTCTATTCAAATTTAAAATTCGTTCGTTTTTCACAATATATGCAATAATTTTCATTATAATATTTTAGGCTAATTTCGTATAAAAATATAGTTAATTCTACAACAAGAAAAAATAAAAATATAATTTCTAAACTTTGTGCAAAACTCGCGAACATTCAGCAAATTTTCATGAAAATTTTTAACTTTTTCTTCAGATTTTTTAGAATTTGTTTGAGTATGCAGATATGTAGCCCAATTAATTAATTACCGAAACGGGTGTTTCGTTGCTACCACGAGGATACGTGGATATAAATATCCGGACGTTGTGAGCTGCGATTCGAACCGTACGCGCAAGAGTCACTTCTGGCCACTCCTATTCTTGGCTGGATGCTCGAATTCATCTCCTCCACTGGTTTAAACGTTATTCACCCATTTAAATGGGTTGCGGAATGATCTATCCACAACTTAAGCACCCACTTGGCCTCGGTCGCAAGTTCGCCGTATTTATTCTTACAGATGTGGCTTAAGAAGTACGAACACGGCTTAAACCGCAGGATGACTAAAAAACTGTGTCTCAACATCGATAGACTTAACAATATAAACTTATGTATGTAAAGAAACAAAACAATGGATGTTCTGTTGTAAAGATTGAAAAAATAAACACACATAAATAAATACTTTCATAATGCATACATAAATAAATGTATACTTGGTACTTTGTGAATGTCGAAAATCTCGCCTACACAAAAAAAAGCGGGCAGACTCCAACAAATTCAGAAGCACATACAACCACAAAAAAAAACAAGTAAAATAAACGCAGTTTTGTTCAAAAGGCCCAATTTGTAATGCTAACAGCTTTGTTCTTCGTAAAAACGACACAAAAAATTCAGAGTTATGAAATATTCATGACATCAAAATGCGCGTCTATATTGCAAAGAACCGTAAAGTCAAAAGCATTACAACAAATAAATTGCGTTTTAGTTTATGCTTACTTAGGCAGGCTGCAAATGATTTCTAACTAAATTTGAAGCGGTTCGTAGATTATATTTACAGTTCAATACAATCCGCATTACAAAGCAAAACCAGGACTTGTGAAATAAAAGTATTCTACTGAAACCGCCAACATATGCTCCATGTACAAATGTGTTATTTACATACATATATATATATATTTATGTATAATAAAGTTCGGATTCTAATACTGAAAATCTATAGTAAACACAACTTAAAAAAATACAAAATTAAAAGCATTCGAATGGTTTTAAAGTTGTCAATGTGAAAAAATCACTGAGTGTAAAGACTATGGGGAAGAACTGATACATCTACGACTTAAACATTAAAAGACTAATAAAAAAATACTCTCAATTTCGCTTCCCATCAGCGAAATAAATCACACTCACTTTAAAATTAATGAGTAATTCAAATAAAGATAAAACTATTATATAATAGGCTATTTATTTAACATCACAACAATTTTAAAGTAGCAATTTATGACGTATGAATTAAGCTTCCAAATACATTGTATATCATTAAACCTTGAAAGAGGCAAGATGTTCTCAAAAAACATAACTAATTTGCCATGCTACCGAAATTTTTGAAAGAATGCCGCTCGTTACCGTTGTTTTCGCATATTTTTTGACAATGTTGCTTTACTTTTGTCTCTCATTTCTGCACACACACTTTATTTCTTATTTTAGTTTAACTACAACCCATTGTTTCGACGATTGTCCTTGCCGCTATCCTTTTTGTGGTGCCAATTGTCTTTGTCATTGTAGTCGAGTAATTATTGCTGTTGTTGCCGCCTTGTTGCGCTTTTGTTTGGTTAAGCCTTTTGTTTAGTCTATTCGAGGACATAACAAGATGAAATAGGCGAGTGAAAAGACAACAGCGACGACTACTTTCTACTTTCATTTTAGCCAGAGGGTAATGAAGTCTGGGTTGTTCTGTCTTTACTACGGCTGACTTTTTTAGAAGTACTTATTTAAATTTGGAGCTGCCAATGCCTTTATCTTCACCTGTCGTTTGTTAGTTTCATTCTTTTTCGATACTAAAAAAAAAAAATATTCATTAAAAATGGCGCCAAGCTCAGTGTAATTGTTGTATATGAGTTTCTGAGGAATTTTGAGGGGATCAGCTGAAGATATCATGAAATGAAAACTAGAAGAGTCATGTCTAACTTGACAAAATCTTTTAAAAAAAGTTTGAATTGGTCTTCTGAGAATGTATCCAGAAGGGTTCACATACTTCCTAGTTGGACTTTTAAGTCCGAATTCGGCAATTATTTACCCTTAGTATGATTTAAATTTGGTATAGTGCGAAAAGGCTGTCAGCTAACCCCTTGTCCCTGTTGAACAAAAGACCTTCACAACCATAAAAGCGGTTTGGCTAAGTAAACAGGGATTTGGTAAGCTATAGGGCCTGTCACGTACAGGATTTAAATCTCTATGATAAAACCTATCATCACCTACGCAACTGTGATTTGGGTGATTATATTCTCAACGAATAGAGCGAGAATTCGATGTAATCATCGCAAAAAATGATCATGCTGTACAGGACGTTTTCCGTACTAGTTATAGCCCTGTTTACTTCAAATAACATAATCCTTTGATTTGGAACTAGGTGCAAAAATGTTAATTTTGGTTTATTTTATTTTTATATAGCCTTTTTGTTTTAGAAGCGTGGTTCTCATATAAAAATCTTGGAGCAAAAGTTTAGGAGTACTACTAGTACTTTATGGTCTTATAATAAAAACGAAATGAAATTATTATGGGACCGCGGTTTACGTTGCTCAAAGTTTTCCGGTAACATAGCTGAATTCCACATCGACGGTAACGCGAACAATCTTAACTTCTCTCTTGGGCATTAGGTCATTGTTTTCCAAGCCTGAATAATTGCCATTCTCATGGACATTGATTTTCATATATCCTGGTATTGAAAATATTTTTTGATGTAAAATGCCAATAGTTCAGTGTTGAGAAAAATTAAAGCTACCAAATTTAGAGTTAAAAAAAGTAGTACATGAACAAGCTAAACGGACTTATACCTATAAAAAGAAAAATAAAATATTAATATGGGTATATATATGTATGCAATTTTGAAAGTGTTCAGCTCTTAGCGGGCCGCATTCGCGCTTCCAGTTTGGCAATTATGCACAGGTTGCATTAGAACCGTTTAGAAAAAAATTATAGTATAATAGCAAAATTTCACTGCTGAAAGTGCCTTTTAAAATAAAATAAAAAATCTGATATTTTTTGTATATCAGCATAACGTATAGAATAGATAATTAGTTAAGAAACAATAAAATCAGTTCTTTTGTTGTAAATATTTTTCCTTATAAATTCGTTTTTCATCTCTGGTATATGGGAAAATCTCCATAACCGGGCGGTTTTTGTATTACTCACCTTTAACTTAGTTTCAATGAAGTCATTTTACCTTTTATTAAAATCTGGGTAATTTTGATGACAAATTTGACATGTTGTTGTATTTCTTTTAATTTAATTTATTTTAACTTTTTCCTTTTTGCAAATATTCTCCCTCGCAAAATGTTGTTTTATTATTTTTGTAACAGAAATTTTCAACGGCGCAATAACGCCATAACGGCTTAATTTCCATTTCCAGTTGGAATTAAAACCATATCGAAAATTATGGTTTTATTTTCAATCGTAATCAAAAAAAAATAATAATTTCACCTAATTTTACACACCAATTTAGCCAATTTGCTTTATAGCGCCCATCCTCAGTGATCACAATATCTCCTCATCAGACTTCTTCACAAAAAAAATTGCGCTTAGGCTCAATAAAAATGTATGATAGCAAAATTTTATTATTTATGATAGAAAATTTTTACTACAATTTTTATTAGGCCACAAAAATACAAATTAAAAAACACTACTAAAATAAATATTTTCTATCGTAAAATTGTATTCTGATTCCGAATATCATAATGATATCTTTGGGTCAGACCTAGTTTCAGGGATATCGGTAAAATTATGAGAAAACCAAATTTTTTCGTCCGAACACTTTTTTTGGTTTGAATTTGAAAGTTTGTAAAAAAATAACGATTTTTTTTCTATAGTGACCAAACCACTTTTGTGATTTATGAGTGTGAAGGCAAAAACTTTTGTTGGAGTGTCCTTTACAAATCTCTCGCAGACATAAAACCGATAGGTTGACAAATGCTACTTTTCGATGCAAATATGTAATTTAATGTGTCGCAACTATACGTTTTACATAATTTCACCGACATCTCAGAACCTAGGTCCGACCCAGAGAAACCATTATGATATTCGGAGTCAGGTTAAAATTCTACGTCAGAAAAGTTGTATTTCATTATTGGTGGCTGAAGTGGATCAAAAACTGTTAAGTAGTATTATTTTAATTTTTTTTCTTTTCCTTAGGATAGATCCGAGATGATCTTACAAGCATCTTAAGTTAATCGTGCTGGGTCTCTGACATTGATTCGGGTTTTGTGCAGCTAGTTTTTAACCTCTGAAGTGTATTTGCAATTAATCACACCATAATTAAAATTCATTTACCTAGTATTGAAAGGTACATACTTTTTTATGTACTTTTAGTTTTTACTCTATTTGTTACCTAGTTTCTCCACTGCTGAAAACGCAAGGCTGAGCTTGACAGATTCATACAAGTATACATATATACATACTTATATACCTATATACATATATGAACTTAATGCTGCACATTTCTATATATTTTTCGAATGCGAATGTTAGGAATAACATTAAAAAAGCAATAATCAACTTAAGTCATTACTAAAAAATTTTGTCATTATTAGAACATTGAACGAGTGCTTAACCTATACAGTGTTTTAATCTAGTAGTAAACGTTCAAAAGGGGTATATTATATTTCAAAATAATTCATTTTGCTGCCTTTTGTCCCATGAGGTGATTTCTTCGAGGCTCGTATATAAGGTCGGCTGCACTGAACAATTGCTCACTTGGAACGCTGGCGGGTGGAGCGCTCAAACAGTTGCGGGCCAGATCTGTCAATTTTACGTATTTAAGTCAAAATTTTACGAAAATCAGGGTGCTTTTGTTCCGTTGAGAAACTGTCTCAACACCGGTTATTTTGTCTGCACCCTGGTTAGACAAATTTAGAGTTATTTCAACAATATTAGCGTGGTACACATTCGCATTTACAAAACATTCGTATCATTTGATGTGAATGCGAATATCGAATGCGAATATGTAATAGGATGCGAATCATTCGCATAACGAATGCGAATGCAAATATTCGCAATATCCCTGCTTCATACATATGTATATGTACATTTCCGAGCAACTCAGGCATTCGTCTTCATTTAATTTGCCTCAGTCCGCCTTTCTTCACAACTTCTCCTTTGCTAGCATATTTTCTTCTATTTATGCGACTTCTTTTTTCTTATTTCGTGTATGTACTCTTAACGTCTACCCTCGTCACTGTTCTTGACACATACATACATACGCCGTTGCCCTCTTTACCTTCGAAAGCGAAACGTGAATGTAAAACTGAAAGTGTAGACTGGCAGGAAAAGACCACAAAACGACGGAAATGTACGCTATCAGCACAGGTTTTCTGGCACACCCGTCCCCAAGCCCTTAATAACGCTGTTATTTTTATGTCATTAAAAGCGCCCACCTCTCTCGCATTGCTCGCTATTTGACCCCTACAAGGTCGTCACTTCGTTATTGTATTTTATTTTTAATTGCCTTGATGTGTGTGTGTGTGTGTATGTGTGAGTGTGTGTGCTTGTTGGTATGAGTGTGAGTCAAGCGGTTGGAAAATGTCATTTAAGTTTATTTGCATGCGATCCTTTTAGCAGCACGTCTGTGAATGCAGTATTTACACACTTATTTAAACATAGATATATGTATGTATGTGTGAATGTGCATGGGCATGTAAAGAATATTCAAGTGAGTGGCCAGCTAGCCAGCATACCAACGTACATAGTGACGATCTCAGCTTCTGTCTGCGGTCAAAGGACGAAAATGTAGGATAATTATTTGACATTTTTAAAGTCACACACACGCGTGTATAAAGCTTTGGCTTAACTCTTGTGATGTGCTATTACTCTTCGCCAATTTGGCCAAGCTATTTTTGTGCCTACATGTGTACATATATGTATATGTGATTACACATGGGTGTATAGACATTTATGTACATATGAACAGTTTGCAATTTGAAAACTGTGAATATAATTATCGCTAACTAAAACCACTTGACGACGTATTACACACTAAATGCGTGTTTACGTCGTGTTAACAGAATTCTCAAAATAAATAGCAATTTTCCATTTTGAATTAATTTTAGTTGCAATACTTATACTTGCATATCATTAACTATCAGCTTGTAGAAATATATAGATAATACTCAAACTTTTTGCAAACTTACATAGTTAAATTTTAAATACTTACATAAAAATATATAAGATTCTAAGTGGGTTAAGTAGCCCTAAGGCATATGTATACATATAGGTGCGTTTTATGTTTAAGGCTAAAAGGAATACCACATTACGAAAATGATGCCGATGCCTGTATTTTAAGGCACGACCTTCACCCATATGTTAAATGGATGAAATATACTTTGTATGAAATTTAAAGTGTGCCAGGAGCAGACCCAGATGCCCTTCAATGGGCGTAAGCTCAGGGAGGATCCGAGAATTCGCATGTCTATGTTATTTTTTGCATACTATTAAGTTGCTGATTTGCTGTAATATCATGAAGCCAAATCAGGTCAAAAAGGTGGAGATTTAATCCTGCTTCATAAATGGTAAAATTCGTTTTTGTAAGCACTCCTGGATATATAATTTCGTATTCAACGTCCCAGTTGTAACAAACAGTTGTAACTGCCACGTGTACCACAGCCAAATATTGCCTACCTTACCAAACATTTCGTAGCAAACTTTGGGTTTCGTTCTAGGGGATTTTCTTTACGGATTGCGATATAAAAATCGCCATCCGGAAGGTACGAAAAGTTGCCAAGTACATATGTATGCATATTCCATAATGCAGCAATGAAAATTCCGTATGATATCATGGTGAAGTCGTTTGGCTTCTCACTTTGCTTCGGTGTTTTTCTTTTTGTTTTTCTAGAACCTTCTGGACCTTGTATGACCTTAATCTTTCCTCCTTTTTAACCTCTCTAACGAAAGCTTGAGAGCATTGTACTTTCTACTGCTTTTCTTCCCGATATCTTTGAATTTTTCTTAAAAAATGTAAGAATCTGCCTGGCTTAATTAGGGTTTCTGCCACCCTTTTCTTTGCCATTTCCTTTTTTGCTAGTAATAATAATAGATTGGCGCTTACACATATGTTAGTGTTTGGCCGAGCTTCTCCTCCGATTTGTGGCGTGCGCCTTGATGTTTCCACACAAAGCGGAGGGACCTACAGTTTTACGCCGGCTCCGAACGGCGATTGTATTTTTACAAAAAGCTGTTTTTCATGGCAGAAATACACTCGGAGGCATATTTAATAAGTAGGGCTCGGAATCTCATGCAAATGTATATTTTTACTGGTCACCTTCAAATGGAAATGGTTAAGTTATCTTTAAGAATCATGAAATTTTCTTTAAAATGGCATTCGATCGTTAGTGCATATTTTTTGCGCATATTTTAGTATATTTTACAATAAATGCATATGGTTTTCGCGTATCTTTTGCTTTTTTGGATTTACAACCATTTAAAATTAGTGCAAAATCTCTTGACAAAAAAACAATGTTACCTTTATTTTTTTCCCAAATATTCATCTGAATATCTTTTATCTCTGTTAAAACATAGACAGACGGCTGCGTTGATCCGGAACAACTCGTTAATTCGGAATCATCTCGGGAATTAACTGCAGTTGATCCGGATTAAGTCCTAGAGTTAATTCCCAAACTTAACTCGGAACAGGGGAATATTCGATGACAACATTGACCAAACGCGCAAACAAAGCAGCCGCTCCTTTCAGCCGAGGTAGCCGAGTGGTGGGAGTTCCATACTACATGTCTGCAGGTCCAACGTTCGACACTCGCTTGTAGCGATTGCCATACAAATTTTGTTTTTATTGTTACATAAATTTTTTTTTTTTATTTATTTGATTTATATATTTAATTTTACTTTATCTTATTTTCGTTTGTTTTATTTTGTTTCACATTTTTTATTTTATTACTAGTTGATTTAAGTTTTTAGAGTTTAATTTTACTAAAACAGTCAAAAACAAATAAATAAAAACAACTTAAAAAAAATATAGAAATTGTGATTGAAAAAATAAAAACATTAAATGAATATTCTACTGATGCTAATTTTCAACTAGGTTGCGCAAGTTGGACTTTTTCTCCTAGCGCGGTTTAGAAATAAAAGAGACTGATGCCTTGTATTTTGACGTTTCGGAATGCAGCCTATGTATTGTCTTTTAAAGTGAATTATTTTCATTATTTTCTTTTACAAAAAATATGTGTTATTAATTTGTGAATTTTGAGTGCAAATTATATGCGCATATTTTCGATTTTTTAGTGCACGAGACTCCGAGCCTTATTAATAAGGTAGTAGTGGAGTGACAACTAACTCGAACTCTCTTGTAGCTAGTTATAATGTAAAAAAACTGTAAAAAAAAACAAATGAACCCTTTGAAACAGTTGGACCCATCCAAGAATCAGAATGAGGGTAAAACTGATATTCTCCCAAATTGGCAAGCCTACTCACAGTACTGACAAAGTGACACACAACAACATACCAGAGATGTCTTCAGTTTTATGAGAAAGAAACCTACCAAAATTTTAAGCGTACTACCATCCTACCAACAAGAAAAAACCTACCAGTTTTGGTAGGAAAAGACCAAAACGACAACCCTGCTTCACCTGTTTATAATTTCACCATGGAAACGCATCAGCATAAATACATACATATGTATGTATGTACGTATACTAATTTTAAGAATTACTTCAATATTACCTTCAAAGAATTTTAACAGCATTCGCATCTTATATGCACATATGCATACATATGGACAGAAACGAATACCTCATAAAGGAAACCACGTAATTAAATGAGAGAAATGTTTTATGAAACTGTTTTAAATTTTTTTTTTTTTTTGTTTTTATTCGCCCAATGTTTTTGCGCGTTTAACTTCTTATTTAATATTTAATTCTAAAAAACATTTGGCACGTATCAAAAAATGATTTAATGTTTTCTTCTACATACGTACATATGTATGTATATCAGTGTAAATCTAGCTCCTGACGTAGTTATGTGAGCATAATTTTGTAAGTGGCTCTTGCCAAACACAATGCAACATTCGTAGTTTCTGCTCCTTTTAATTTGTGTATATGTATCTATGTATAAATGGATGTGGTCGAAAAACGAAAAAATTCACACAATTCAAAATTCAAAACTAGCTCACAGCACGCAATTGAATCTGTAATGAAAACTAGAAAATGCCAACTTGAAAAAAGTTAAAATGTATTCATCATTTGGCATTATAGCTGGTGTTCAAAAGAGAGAAATGTTAAAATCACTTCTAACTTATTTAATATGCCTTGATCAATGGAGCTTGACTTAAAAAAATATTAAATTTTTAATTTAAAGAGAAGCTGCCGCTACGACACCATTTTTGTTTTATTTTAGCAGTTGGTAATGTCTCCGTGTATCAGCTCCTATATTACAGAACCATTCTAAAAAACTATTCATTTATTTTCTATCTATACTTTTGTTGTTTTAATATAAACACATATTCTCGAATTAAAATTTATTGTGATAATCCCTTATCTCTTGTTAATTATGTCAGATATAAAGAACTAATCCCATTTAAGAGAATTAATTTGGAGCACAAATTTGTGTAAATTTGAACATTTGCTAATTTATTTACGACAAATAAGCGCTCGTCCTGTAGGAAATGTGCAAATTTGCTGAATTAAAATTTGCGTATGAAATGAGTTAAGTATAAGGGAAAAAATAAAAAATAATAATTTTTACTCACACACCTAACCGCATAAATATTGCGTTGACATAGCAAATTCTGATACACGTAAATATTACCCATATTTACTTTAAAATACCAAAATATTTATGTACATGCACAGAAATGGTGTACGTTATGGTGGCCCAAAATTATTTGTTAATTAAAGGAACATTTTAAATATGGTAACAAAATAACTTTTGTCAAAACCAAGCTGTTTGGACAAAACAATGTTCGGAAAAGTCTATCTTACGAAAGCTAAGTCATTTACATTTTATTTACTGCATTTACACTTTTTTAACGTTACCATCTTTTTACATTAAAATAATGCAATATTTTAGCTGCTATTAATTTTGCACAGAAAAAGTTATCATTTGACCTAATGTGCAGCGCTCGCCCCTCGGCAGGCAATGGCAAATCTTCGAGTCTATTTCTGCCATGAAAAACAGCTGCTCATAAAAATAAAATCGCTGTTTGGAGTCGGTGTAAAATTGTGTGTGACAACATCAAGGCGTACGCCACAAATCGGAGGAGAAGCTCGGCCAAATACTAACATACATATGTGTTATATTACATTTACATTGGACCAAAATGCGTGATTTGAAATCAGTCATTTGAAGGTGTTTACACTGCTTGATCCGCATTTGCTTTGACTTCTCATCAAATGAAAAGGGAAGACAAAAACAAAATGTATGTAAACAAACACTACATTTATTATATTGTTAACGCTTTTTGGACACAAAAAGGCAATTATTCTTTGATTAAACTAAAAATGTGTAAAGCTCTTGTATAAATTAACAATTTTTACACACAAATTTCAAAGATTTATTTATTTCGTTGTGTTTGTTTTGTGTTTGAAAAATTCCAAATGTCAAAGACAAACCAAAGCTTTTGTGGAACTTTTGTTTCTGAGTGCGTTCAATAAAATAGTACGGCAATTGGAACGCATTTGTTTCGTGATTTTGTGTAAATGCATCGAAATGCGTCATTCTGGAAATGTGAATTTGTATGGAGAAATGCGTGATTTGGCCTCGCATTTGAGGTTTCTCGCCCAAATGACGCATTTGGGCTCAATGTAAATGTAATATAAGCGACAATCTATTATAATTATATATTTCATTATTATTATTGTTTATGTCCACGATTTGTTCGTTAGGAAAAATGGAAAAACAATATTGCTCAAGCGGCAGAAGTTATAGCAGCTATTTCGGAGATCAACACATCTCCTCATCAGACTTCTTTTTTTTCTAAACTTTTCACAGGGATCGAATCCGCGTCATCGATGTGCAAAGTCAAAAGCGTAAGCTTTTGTTGCTAATCCATTATTATTATTGGTTACGAAAAAATAGTTAATAAAGTTTTAAATGTAAACGTGCACTATAATTAACTTTTTGTATGTTTCTCAACAGAAATGTTCTTATTTACTAAAAAAATGTTTTTAAAAATTAGAAATTCTACAAAAAATTTGTAAAATGCTTGGAAAATTTCTGGCTTTGGCGGAACCACTAAATATGATTTGATTAAAAAGAAAATAAAAATAAATAACAAGTCCTGTTTTTCCACTTACTGTAATTCTGGGGGATCATAGCGAGAAAATTCCAATAATTTGATTTTCCTGTATATTTTTAGACCACCTTAGTGTTCTTACATACATACATTACACACCAATGCAATGGCTGCCTGCGATTATTTTAAGCAAATACTATGTGAAAACAAATAAAATCCAATTAATTTACATTGTTAATGTAATCGGTGTCTAAAAACACACAAAAGCGCAACAAATTCTCTATACAAATGCGAAAAACCACGCACTCACGTCCAAATTAATGGCGGTTGAGACACATTCGCTCTGCACTGGAAGGGAAGGCGCATGCGATGGCGTGAGTGTAAACTTTACACAAATGTCTGTACGAAAGTGTCAATATACATATGTAAATGTGATTGCAGTTGCACCAAATAGACGCCGTACAACAAAAATTCATAAACAAATGTGGGACTATGTATGAACGAGTGTTATATGTGTTTATATGCTGCCCACCGGCAAATATCTGCGGTTCTGAAGGGCGTTTTTCACCATTCTAAGATATTGTTTGTTTATCGATCTTTCAAAATAGAGAGGTTTGCTATTCGTTGCTGAAATAATTTTCTCTTACAAAAGTGTGGACATATTTTGACGTCGCCTTTGCTATAGCAGCATTTCCTTATTGTTTAGTTTTACGTATCCAAAGAAGAATACTTCTTGCCAACAGGCGCACCAGCGAAAAAATCCTTCGACGGTGCACATGGTGCTCAACAAAAGCAAGGCAAAAATCGAAAAAATCGTCGTCTGAAATGTGAACGGGTTTGGTATTTTTGTACAGGTTATTAAACCACTAAAAATAATTAGGCAGAAATTTACCTATAAAATAAATTATATTCCGCCAGAAATATAATAAATTTGTGACACCAAAGGTTTACGACATCGTGCATGTAACATTATTACAAATACATACATTGTCTATCAGTGATTTGTTCTGATTACATTCCTTTTAAATTACTGGACTCTTAAATTAACTTAGGAATGTTTTTACTCTTTACTTATTTCTGGCTAAATATGTACAATTTTTTCTTTTCTTTGATACTCATATTGATATACATATTTCAGTTACCTTATTCCCTTAATTAAAGTGAATTTAATTTTTTAAACATGTGAAAACAAGTCTACGTGCCGTTTAGAAGTAAAGCATTCTCAAAACCAACTCAATTGATACCCATACTGTAATATCTAATTCATTAAACTTATTAAATAATATTGATAAAATTTGTAACAGGTGGCATCCCATTTCAAAAAAATAAAACTTTATTGTACATCTACATGCCAAACCCTCACCTCACTTTTGAAAATGCAACGCACTATATATACATACCTATGTAAATGCCCGCCCATCCCAAAATTGCATTTTTTAAGTCCCGAACCCGCCCATCCCGACGTTTTTCAGAATTGTACCACGGGTCCCGTGGGTCCCGATATCTATCTCTATATTAAAAGTGCGTATTTCAAACATCATTTTTAAGGAAGATTTTGTGAATTTTTGGGGGTTGCGGTTTTATTGGGAGTGTCGGGAAAGGATGTTGGTCCCGTTTCGCCCGCCATATTTTTACACATCTTCCCGATACCGCTCATCCCGGGAAAGTTTAAATCAGTACCGCGCCCATCTCTAGTATGAAAGTTATTCAAAAACAAATTGCATTTTTGAATTTAACGTCCTCAATTTTACTAAGAAGCAAATTTTTCGCAACAGGGTTCAACATTTAGCTAAGGACAAGTTTGTACATTTGGTAATATTTAAAGTATTTATATATTATTGAAGTTTAAACTGTAAATACATATTTACTTTGTGAAGGTACTAGACAAAGTCAATGAAAGAAATCATCAGTGAGAGAATATTTTCTCACTTAGAGAATATCTAAGACTTGATTAAAATAATTATAGCTACAAAAAGGTGGACATTTATTTTTTTAAAAAAAGGTCTTACTATATAGATACGTGCACTCTATATTCAACATTTTATTGTTTCAATGTTCGTATTTGATTATTCTGTTTGTTGATTTTATCAGAAGAAATGGGACAATATATGTACATATATTTATGTAATTTTCATACATTTGTATTGCACTTTCTTTGTACTATGGTTTCATCGAAAAACTCAGAAACCACCACTGCAAAACGCCATCACCAAAACCATAAACACTCATTGCAGCTAAATCCTTTTATTGTTTGTTTATGTGTGTCCGTAAATACCTTAGCACGTAGCAAATGTGAACGTAGAATATTTTACACATTTATTTTTTAGTAATTTGATACCCCGCTTTTTCCATAATTCATATTTTGTTTTGTATTGTTTTCCATATTTGCATTTGTATGGTAAAATCTCTGGATTTTCGCTTTGTTTGTTTAATATGGTAATTTGTTTACCTACATTTGTTATTATTCCCGCTGTTATCCTTTATTGTTTTGTCGCTGTTGTTATCATTCGAATTGGATCCCCAGGCGCGCATACACAATCAGATACAAACAGGCATTCTACGTAGTTAAGTATGCACATACATACATATATACCTACATATATTCGTGTTCGTATGGGAGCAATGCTCTCGGCTACAAACGCATTGTCTGCTTTAATATAATTATTTTTAGCGACTTTTTTCCCAATAACACCGTTTAAATATTCGCATTATTTTCCATTATTTGCATAGCTATCAAAGAGCTACAGAAAAATTTGTATTTTTACGTAGAAGTTCATGCAATGAGCCCAAATGTCACGCGAAATATTTTTCCCATGTATAGGTCATTCCAGTGCCATTTTGTATACGAACTAGCAAAAATGGGGTGAATATTTGTGCCCATAAATTGTATTATAAAAAATAAAACCTAAAAAGAGATACATTTTTCAGTTCCAGCTTTAAACTTTTGGGAGAAGCTTTACGATCGATGAAAGCTATAGTAAAACATAGCAATTGGTGTTTAAGCGACTTATGCATTTCCCGCATGAACCAAGTACAGCGAACACACACACGCCATTGTATTGCACTCCCGCCCAAAACCCAAGTGCGGCGAACAAACGCACGCACTTGTGTGCAAAAATAATTCGCTCTTTCTTCATTGAGTATACATTTTTTATGCACTTCTCAACTGCCGCAGAACAAAGCTTACTAAAGTAATAAATCACGGAGCTCTGTATGGCTTTCGGCATACAGAGGTGGTACAAGAGTTACCATTGGTCACAGCGCCTACCTAATTTTCTAACCTGAATACATAACCGGTGCTCAATACTTCCGCTTGACGCACACCCCCAAAAACTCTTATAGAGTTTATAAGCGGTAAAGGCACAGCGCTATAAGCCGTAGGGACTCTGCATGACTTACAACCACGCAGAGGTGGTAACTGATGGTTATCATTGGCACCGACGCCAACCCTGGTCCTGCCCTCTCACCAGAGCTGGGTCGTAATGATTCCTTTAGGAATTAAATTACTCCCAATTACAGATTACAAGGAATTGTAATTAGGAATCAATTCCTTCAGTTCACAGCAAAGGAATCGATTACTTTTTCAATTCCCTGAAGTAATTTCAAATGTAATTGGTTTTTTCTTTAATTCCATTACAAGGAATTTCATATTGTAATTGAAATCAATTACGTGCTAGTAATGTAATTTTTTTTTTCAATTCCTTTGAAAGGAATTGAAAATGTAATTGATTTTTTTTTCAATTCCATTACCTGGAATTGCAAGAGTACTTTAGTTTTTCAATTCCTCAAAGGAATTGTAAAAGTAATCGAGAAACTGAAAGTTCATTCACGAATGTACAATACGGAATTTTTGTTGTGGTCAAAGATTAAAATCGAAAGCACACATTGGACATCTTCTATGTATGTATATCTTCTATATCTATATATATAAAAATGTTGTGTTCGTATGTCACGGTCGTCAAAACTCGAGAACGGATGAACCGATTTGAATATTTTTTTTTTTTTTTGTTTTATACAGAACCAATGATATCGCAAAAAATTTGAGGGTTGCCACATATTTGAAAATTTTTAAACCCAATTATATTGATAAAATAAATGAATTATTACAGTATGGGTATCAAATTAAAGAGGTTTAAGAAAGATGACTGATCGAAATATTTTTGGGGAGGATTGCCACCTAATTTAAAATTTTAACTCAGTTAAGTTGATTAAGTAAATGAAATATTGCAATGTGGGTATCAAATTAAAGAGTTTTAAGAAGGCTTACAGCCGAAAATATGTATGATTAAGGTTGCCACCTGTTTCAAAGTTTAACTAAATTACACTGATAAAATAAATTAAATATTACAATATTGGTATCAAATTAAAGACGGTTAAGAAAGATAACTGCTGGAAATATTTTAGGGGAGTGTTGCCACCTATTTGAAAATTTTAAGTCAAATTCAGTCAAATTGATAAAATAAATGAAATATTGCAATGTGGGTATTAAACTTTAAAGTTTTACGAAAGCTTACAGCCGAAAATATTTTTGAGGAGGGTTGTCATCTGTTTGAAAATTTAACTTAAGTTAATTGATAAAAGAAAACTTATTATATCGGTATCAATTTAAAGAGGTTTAAGAAATATGACTGTTGGAGACATTCTTGAAGAGCGTTTCAACCTATTTAAAAGTTTAACTCTGTTAAATTGATAAAATAAATGCAATATTGCAATGTGGGTATCAAATTAAATAAGTTTCAGAAAGCCTGACAAATAGCATTAGGCAAAACTTACAAATCTATATAAAACCAAGAGAGGAAGAAAAAATAAAAAATAGGTATAAAAAAAATTAATTAATAAATAAAAATTAAAAAGAAAAAATATGGATTAGGGCATGGCTGCTAACACCAAATATCTTCCAAGTTCATGTCTTCAATCTCCGGCAATAAAATACTGTTTGTCATACCTTTCTAGTCTCATGCCTCTAGTGCTTCAGCAGAATTTTCAATGAAAAAAGCCATGCCAATTTTTCCCCATGAGTATGGAATTGATCTTATATATGTATATATCCCCATACCCAGTTTTAGTCCTCTAATACAAATATATGCAGTTTGAAAAATTCGGTTTGTATGGTAGGTGCCACGCCCCTTTTCTATATCGAAACTTTTTTCAGCCTATAACCATCCTTGGAAAGTCTGCAGTAGATTCCTAAATTTCAAAAAAATCGGTACGGCCTTTCTCGAGCTTTGCGAACAGAAAAAAACGGCTTTCAAAATATATATTAGTATAGACTAGCCAATATCTGCTTGCTTTGCGGCTTAAAACACTATTAACGATGAAAATCGATGGATATATAAACAAGTTTGCAAGGGTTAAGTGAAACTGCAATAATTTTTTGTATGAAATACTAGCAGGAAATAATGTTATCGTACATGACCGTTTGATCATGTTTAAGTTTGAATTTTTTTCATTCGCAATGCAAACTTAAAATGAAAATAACTTGACTAAATGACCTTATCTAAAAAAAACGGTGTACAGGTCTGTAACATACTACCCAAAATTAATTTTGCGTGTCTTGGCGTTTTTTGTGTAATTTTAGCGTCATTACAGTGTTATCATCAAAATTTAGCCATAGCAATGCAATTTGTTTATAAAACTCTTAGGTGGTAGGATCTCCAGTCTGACAGGGTTCGTAATTCAAGCGGAGTCTATCCTCATTTGTAACGCAGGATACCAGTAAGAGTACTTCAAAGGCTCCAGAAGGCACGCCATTTTGGGTGGAATTAAGGGTACCATAATATACACAATTAAGTCAGTGCATTTTTATAGAGACGCAGGGATTAGTCCAAGAGAACAGCAGTGCCCAAGGTAGCAACAGTCCGGGCGGGTTATGCGTGCTTCGACATTTACGGGTCTCATCTGCCGCGAAGCGCGTTCGCGGTATGATCTGGAAAATTTATCCGTTACTGACTGAACAGATACAGTTTAAGTTATTCAGTTTTCTTAAAGTTCAATTAGTAAAACTACTTAGGTATAAGTTATTTATTCAAGGCAGTTAGCAACCAAGAAATTTATCAAAGCTATTGCAATTCAACAGTAAAAAAAATTTTTTTTTTTAGAAATTTTTCAATTACTTTTTAAATTACTTTGAGGAATGGAATTCAAAAAAAATCAATTACACTTTCAATTCCTTTCAAAGGAATTGGAAAAAAAAATTACATTTTCAATTCCTTTCAAAGGAATTGAAAAAAAAATTACATTACTAGCACGTAATTTATTCCAATTACAATATGAAATTCCTTGTAATGGAATTAAAGAAAAAAACAATTCCATTTGAAATTACTTCAAGTAATTGAAAAAGTAATCGATTCCTTTGCTGTAAACTGGAGGAATTGATTCCTAATTACAATTACTGAGGAATGTAATTGTAATTGTAATGTAATTGCATTTACCCAGCTCTGCCTCTCACTAAGTTAATCAATTGGAGAAATCATTTAACAGGCAAATTACATTACGTGAAACCCTTAAGAAGACCGCATACCGGTCTTAAGTTCTCATGACTTCTTACACTAAACCATCTATAACGCGGTGAGATTTTAAGCTATTTTGAATTCGAATAGGGTTTACAAAGATAGGTATTTTTACTTTTGAAGTAAATGAGAAGTTTTGTAATAATATTATTCATATATATGTATTAGACGTTTACGCCGTTACGTTACATCGGCGCGGTTGCGAGTTTTTTTTTAGCTACTATAATTGGAAGCCGCTAAACACAAATATGAACAAAAACCACATTGTGTAGAACTACCACTCTTTTGAGCATCGACCACTTCTACCACACAAGGTCTGGAGGCTACCACATATTCGAGTTTTGGAGTAGTTTAATTTATGCTCGACATATTTTTTTATGTTTTTTAATTTTGGGAGCGAAAATTGTCCAACACTACCCAGCAAAAAATCGGTAATTGCTTTTAGTGGTAACGTGTTCTAGAAGGCATAGCATTATAATGCCTTCGAATTTTTTCGCATCTTTTAGGTATTGTCGGTAATGCAAAGTAGAATGTCCTACAATATTTTATTTATTTCGCTTCTTTGTTTCATTTTGGGGAATGCAAAGTAGAATGTCCTATAATATTTCTTTCTTAATTCGCTTCTTTGCTTCATTTCAGGGAATGCAAAGTAGAATGTCCTACAATATTTTTTTTTTCGCTTCTTTGCTCCATTTCGGGGAATGTAACGTAGAATGCTGCATCGTAGTCAGTAGAAAAATAGAACGAATATCCAAAAAATCTTTTCCTACCGTTAGTTTCTGTGGAATTTGTCTCGCATAAAAATCATGTTTTGCTTTGTTCAATTTGCAGCGAAGTTGAAGTCAGTCAATGAAGTGAAGTACATGAGTGAGGAAGTACAATTGTAAGCTTAATTAAATATGCATGTATGTACATACCGATTTTTAAGTAAAATCTAAATACCCAAATACATACATATGTTTGTATAAAAACTGATTTATAAAAATTTTAATTAAATTTAATCTTTTAAGACATTTTCTGATATAATATAAATAAGTATGTACTCATCTGGGCATTCTACATTAGTTTCTCTGTAAGGAATTCTTTGTTCGCTTCTCTGGATTCTGTTTATCCATGCGTTCTCCCTTCGTTTGAAGGTAATGCTGCGGGTAAGGGCTTACCGCCAATGACATGCCCATGTTAAAATAAGGCCTTCCTGAAGCGAAAGGGTAAGCGATTCCCATCGCCTAGCTCGTTTCCACATTCGTTTCTACGGTAATCGTGTTTTTTGCTGGGTAAAAGCAATATGGTAACAAGAATGAGAGAATACAAGATTTCGCGTTCCCAGCGGCGAAGGGCTTTAAACATTTTTACAGATTTAAAAGTAAACAGAGCCGAATGGGAGGATAAAATAAAAATAAACTGTCAAAGAGTACATAAATCTTCTTAATATTCAATTTTTCGACAGTAATTAATACTTATTATATTTTCTATTTCGTAGTACAAAAAAAAGATAAAGAAATAATAAACTATCCAAAAGCTGAGATCTACCACATTTTTTTGAAATCTACACACTTTTTTTCAAGAGTTCATTTTAAGTCCGATCACTGGTCACTGGGTTTCAAAACTATGCCCACGTAGTAGTCAAACTCCAAACTCTTTCAACAATTTTTTCTACACAGGGAAAAATCTCCCCTTTTTAGTTAAAAGTTTTGGTTTTGTATAAATATTTGCTATTTTGCCTTAATCCGCAGAAAATTTATGTTTTCGGTGATCCTTAGCAAAATTTGCTTCTTTGTATTTATTTTTATTTTACAAAAGTTTACATAACAACTAAAGAGTTATATAATCTAACGCAGCACTAGCATCGGAGGCTTTCGGCTGGCATGTAGCATAAAACTATTAGATACATCGAAGGAGTTCGGTATGTTTTAGGTACCCGTATATCCTTGTTATAATATCATCTGTGGGACTTTTAACAACCGAATAGGATTTGCATTTCTTAAGAAATAGTGTCTCTGGAATTGGAGTTCGGAGCAGGATGTCAAAAGATCTATTAAGAAATTTGTAGTAATAAATTTAAATCGAAATACAATATATACAGGGCTTACAAATTTCACTAAGCTTAGAGCAGTTCTTTTTATTTATTAAGAAACATTTAACATCGTTAAAAGCTTTTAAATAACGATACTAGTTTTACTCGGAATAAAGGAGTTGTTTGAAAGGGCTTGTCGGGGATTTAGACTTCAGTCAAAACCTTTCCACATAGACCTTGTAACCAAGCCAAAAATATTACAAGGTAAAACCACTGAGAGGCAGTCTGACGTTTTCAAGCAATATAATTTTAAAATCTAAAACTTAAACCACAGAATAAAAAGTATACTGTTTATTCTGTGCTTTAACTCACAGATGTTACCATTTACATTCTCAAACAACAGCAATTATGAACAATTTAATATTTTTTTGTTTTCAATTTTATAGGATTTCAACCTGCTTGAAGACGTCAGATAAAAATCAAGGCCGACGAATTGAGAGAATGATTTTACCTTGCAATTTTTTATCATGGTTGCAACTATGCAAAACACGAAATTCCCTTAAAAACATTCTCTTATTTCCTAAGCTTCATTAAAAATGAAAATTTCTTTAAAATATTTACGGATATAAAATTGTTTTGTACGATAAATCATGCGAAAAGGTACATATCGTTGTTTAAAGTTAAAACCGCATATCAAGATAATGCATAACCGGTTATGTGGGGTTACCCTAATATAACAGGAGAGAGTAAGAACTGTCTTATTTCAAAGCGATTCTCTCTTTTGTAAAACAAACTCATTTGTCAGTATGTCAGTATTTGGTATCATACTGCTTTTCAGAAAATAAAATGAGGAAATGGGTTCGTCTGTATGCCACGATATCTTACCTTAGTATCCCCATGAATATAATACAGCTGTGTAAAAAGACGTTGAGCAATGCCACCAGCTCCGTCAGAATTGGACCTCTCCGACCTATTCGAAGCCATCGGGGTTTCAGGTATGGACACTCCCTATCGTGAGATTTGTTTAGCCAGATTCTGGAGAAGATAATAAGAGCTGAGGAAATATATCGCTCTAATATAGTTATTTTCAAGAGCATGCAATGCTAGCCTATTCTGATGTTATCGGCATCATGGGAACAAGAAACCCAAAGTCAGCTCTTCATGAAATTACATGACTAAGCGAAGCCCGTCGGTCTGGTAGTGAACCGGGACAAAACCAGCCTTAGCACTTGCATTGCGGTTGCCAGTTATAATTTTGAAGACCTTTTATTTAGGAATCAGCGTTGACGTCGACATTAAGGAATAACGATAGGTTTGAAATCTAACGGAAAATCACTCCTGCCAAAAAGTGCACCTTTGGACTACGTAGAAAATTAAGAACTAAAATCCACTCTCGCCCTTTAAAACTAACACATGTTATGTCACTCATCATGGCATTATGGCAATAAAATATCTGATAAGACGGCCCTTGAGAGAGTACCGCAGGCGATGGAACGATGAGCTGTAGGAGCTCTACGGTGGAGTAAAGTACAGCGGCTCTGTTAGCTTGACTGTATCCTATGAATGGATGGAAAAGTTCCAGCGCTGAAGTGTTCCTTTATCGAACTTGGCTTAGGCGGTTAAAACGCCGAACAAGAAGAAGTTCAGTCTAGCGTAATTCAAATTTTTCTATCTTTACCACGAAACTCGTTCTAAGAGTTTTTGATTGGAACCTTTGGCGTATTTTTATATTAAAGGTTAGTATTAAGTTAAGTATTTTGACTCATCACGTTATTGAGTTTAACTAGCGAGCAAAGCCAGTAGTGGAAGGGTGTCCAGCGCGAGAACCGCAGTATCGTCAGCAAATGTGCCAACTATTTTGCTCCTTCGGATGCTGGTAAATCGTAAGTGTAGTGCAAGTATAGCAAATATAGGATGCGACCCATGACTCTGCCGCGAGGTACACCAGCTCAACTTGCTTAGAGTTTAGACTGCTCTTCGCCATGCTGAACAAAGAGAAATCGATTTGATCGCCTTGCTTTGGTGAAAAAGCACATTCTTCTTGCAGTCACTTTTGCTTCAAATCATTATCGAATAGGTCGAACTGATCGGAATAAGCAGTCATTGTTTTATTGTTTTGTAGGTAATCTAGCTGGATAAAATCTGGACACTTCTTAACCTTCGCAACAGATACTAATGGGCATTCATAGTATTTATCAAGGCTTCCATAGGTTTTGGCGTTATTTTTCCCTTTTTTTTAAACACAAATTACTAAATGGTGCTGAATCAAACTGAACGGAAAGTTGGCGGCAACTTGTATGATTTATCCATCTTTAATACTACTTATAATTTCAGTTATGAAAATGTAGGATTTTTATAGCAACTTTAACGGTTCTGAACTTTTATTGACATATGTATTAAGTTATGTGTAAAAAGCTAAACAAATATGAATACAGAAAAATTTCATATATCAGGCATATACAAATATGCTTACGTTGTCCACACATATTGAATATATTGCATTTATCCCCGCGTATGTTTTTATAAGACCACATTTTTTACAAGATTATTAAGTGGTAAGTGCGGGATCCAATGATGAAAAAATTTGTGTGGCACACACATGTATATTCAAATCAACCACAGCCCGAGGCAACAACTTCACAACAACCGACCGCGCAACATGCGTCAATAATTTTTTAAGCGTTACTTATTTGCCTTTTTTGCACAGCAGCACTTTGCTTTTGACCGCAGATGAAAATTCCATAAACAGACAATAAAAATGCAGTAACGCAATTCTTTTCACCTCCTCACGTTCCTCCCGCGGGCCACACATAACACCAAAGCATTAATAAAAAACACATTCATAACAAAGTTGCACAAAAACGTGGTGTATCTATCTACAACAGCAATACCTTTTTAATTTTTTGTGAAGCCAGCCTCACCGCAATTGACTCTGGGGAGCGACGGATGCCGTGACAACTAAATTATTAATACAAAATGGACTCTGTTCCAAAAAAGGAACAAATGCACGTGCATACACATATATACATAAAAAAACTTTTGAAAACGCACATCTACATTCAATCATAGGCGCCCTGCAGGGAAAGTCACTAGTTTTGAACTACGAGACATCAATTGTCTGGCTTTGCATGAGCACCTACCC